>NC_052636.1:0-323750 GCF_016161935.1 Mauremys reevesii
GGTACCATGAGCATTTATTAAGTAAAGAAACAAACTTTGATATTGAGTATTGAAAAAGTGATCGATCATTAAGATTATGTGCACACCCCCGGTGGTAGGAGGCCGGGTATAGAGAGGAGGAGAAAGTGGCTTTCTCGCTCCCCCGGTCGTAGAAAATGCCAGCAGTAGAAAGAAGGAAAGAATTAAATGTCTTTGCTCCAGGCGAAGAGGAGAAGCATTGCTGTTTAGTCCCAATAAGCGGTTGGGTATACTATGAGGTATTAATAAAGAGGATAAGCATCGCTGTTGTAATCCCAATAGGAGGTTGGGTATACTAGAAAATGTTTAAAGGTAAGCAGTCTTTTAAGAAGGCTCCCAGAGAGGACTGAAAAATTGGCGTTTGTAAAAGATGTTACCCTTTTGAACAAATTTGCAAAAATTTGGACACAGCCCATGGTCTGATCAAGTGTTAGCTGATGTCCATACGATTTCGGACCTAGAGGATAGATTGGCCCAATATATCCTCATATATAAACTCCCAAATGCAGCAGACAGAGATGCTGCAGGGATCTAACTGCTGTGGGAGGCTTGTAATGACAGCTACCTCCGCCTAGCAGCCTGTAAGGAAAATATCTCTAAAAGAAAAACTATCCCAACTGGAAAAGGGGTAGAAAATTGGAAGAGTAATGGCACATTGGGAAAAAGAGGCTTGGGACCCCAGGAAACATGGGAAGAAAATATGTGAAACAACCATAAGCTGCTCTTTTAGGAATTAGGGTTATAGTGCTTAATATTTATGTTTGTTTTTTTGTTGTTGTTTTTTTGTCGTGGTTGGTTGTTCACAACTGTTGGGAAGAAAATGTCAACACAAAACAAAAAACTGCATCAAGATTTACAAGCCTCTGCCAAAAGCAGAGAAATAAAATGTATGTAGTACCCAAACCCAGTTAGAAGTGCCGTTAAAGGTTGAGTACAGAGAGTTAAAACAGCACTCTCACATCTTACCTTGCAGTAACATCAGAAAACCCAAAACATTTAAGACCCCAGAAGGCAGATTTTGAGTTCCTCTGGAGAGTGGGAAGGGGAATATTTGGGTAGATTCCTCCTCCCAGGGCCAGAATACTGCCATGGCAAAGTGGCTGGGAATTTTAAAATGAATTTTTTTGCACCACTTAATTAGCATTTGTACAGCCCAAGTACCAAACACACAGTGGCAGAGACTAAGCAGGGTCTACCGTGTGGAAGCACTGTACTAATTTATTTCTAAGCTTCTATCTTTCAGGCTCTAAAACCAGAACATCAGAAAGAGCTGGTACCAGCTGAAAAGTTATAAAATACCATAGTTATAGTGTCGCGACAAAGTCTGTGTTCAGTGTTGCATGTTCTCTCTATTGCATGTTCTGTGTCTGTCTCTAGTGGTGTCTACTGCTGCTAGCATTGGGTCAGGAAAAAAAATATATATATATATACTATACTAGACACAGCAAATGTCTTTTCCTCTCTCTACTTCCCCCATGTCCATCCAACTTATCAATCACCAGTTGTGTCAAAGACTTTGGTCCCCAGTGCACCAGGTTTATTTTTTGTTAGGTTCTCTAATAGTCATTTGTTGTTCATTTTGTTATTAATACATTTGTATTATTAGTTACATTTGCTTGTATTGTTAAGTCACATTTTCCTCTACGCACTCCTGGTTCTGCTTCCCCAAGTCCTAAAGGGTAGTTCTTGGGCCCCCATAACCTGTAAGACCTTGGCCCATAATTGCCAGGGCCCCATCACTCAGGTCCCCAAAACCTCTTAAGTCTTAAGGAAGTCCTGACCTCAGAACTTTTATTGTGTGATGGCTATTGCAGCATCAAACGTGGGCCTCGTCTTATGTTGTATTGTATTCCCAATTATAACTATAATTGTTTGGGTTTGTGTTTAGGTTCTATCTGGTGTTTAGTCAGTTGTAATGGTTTTAGTTATAGTCACCTGGTTATAATTGTTTGGTTTGTTTACAACAGATCACCTGTGCCCTACCATAACAACCAAATTAGTGAACTAACAAAATCCACTCGAGAGAAAATCCAAACCAGAAGTTTGGCTATCACTCCCATGAGGAGGAGAAATACTCAGGAGGTGGCTGAACAGGCAAAACAGTTAAGTATCCACCACTGGTACAATGTGTTTAAAGGTTGGTCACCCACCTGGCCAGCAGTCCTAAATATAATTTTCCATCCCATCATTGTTCTATTAGTAACCCTAACGGTTCTGTTAGTTCTAATGCTCTGCAGGTGCTGCTGGATAAAACAGATGTATTCCAAATTAAAACCACATTCTGAAATCATGACCCAATACAGAGCTTTGAAACAGAGATTTTACATGGTGACCACTCAGAATTGTTCTTGAGAGGTCAAAGAGAGACAATGTAGAGAAATCTGTATTAACTATCTCTGTAAATCTTTATGACGTTGCATTGTGTTATTTTGTATTAAGTATCTTTATGACATGGCATCTTGCATGATGTTATTTTGTATTTCATATGACTTGGCATTGGGCCTCTCTGTTTTCATACAACTTTGTATCCCTATATAAAAAAATGGTAGAAAACTTTGTATCAAATGTTATAGCCCCTAAGGATAGTATAGTTACAGTAAAAAGAAACACGTGCCTGTTTGCTAGAAGTAGAATAAGATCTTCCCCCACTCTGTAATCAATTGCCCTATTGACTGAATGAGGTGTGAATGAGTGAGGCTTGGAAGACACCCACCTCCAGACAGCAACAACAGTTGCAGAGATGGGAGCCAGAGCAAAGGACAATACAACTTGTCAAGTGGGCCCCACAAAGAAGCGCAGACATATTGACGGCCTCAGGGTTAGAAGCCAGCACCTTCTTTAGAAAACACCCTCTGTGAGCAGCACTGGGACAACACCCAGAGAAAAGCAGCACAAGACCAGACACAGACCAACGGACACAGACCCAGATTTTGAATCTGGTCTAGATTTGCATAAGAGGAAGCTGCTATAAATGTGAGTTGTCTTGCAGGAGGACCCCGGGTCTCGTCTTGTCACCATCAGACATCGATCCGGATCGGCAGAAGCCAGCTCCACCCCTCCCCCATCTAACTCACCTGGCCAGTGCAGTTAAGGGGAGCAACTAGTTGGTAACAACAGCAAGACGGAGTGTGTTTGTGTCTGTGTGTGTGTGTGTGTGTGTGTGTGAATGCATGACTGTGAGATATCTCATATGCATATCATAGAGTATTAATCGATACCTGTATTACTAATAAATGTGGCGTTTTGCCTTAATCCCCCTGAAAAGATCCTGTATGGTACTTTGAGTACAACATCTTCATGTCAGCGGCACTGCTATGGGTACCCGCATGGCCCCACAATATGCCAACATTTTTATGGCTGACTTAGAACAACGCTTCCTCAGCTCGTCTCCTACTCTACTTGCGCTACGCTGCTGACATCTTCATCATCTGGACCCATGGAAAGAAAACCCTTGAGAATTCCACCATGATTTCAACAATTTCCATCCCACCATCAACCTCAGCCTGGCTCAGTCCACAAGCGGTCCATTTCCTAGACACGACTGTGCTAATAGCGATGGTCACATAAACACCACCTATACGGAAACCCACTGGCCGCTATACTTACCTACATGCCTCCATGCTTCCATCCCGGACACACCACACGATCCATTGTCTACAGCCAAGCTCTAAGATACAACCGCATTTGCTCCAACCCCTCAGACAGAGACAGACACCTACAGGATCTCTATCAAGCATTCTTAAAAACTACACTACCCACCTGCTGAAGTGAAGAAGCAGATTGACAGGAGCCAGAAGAGTACCCAGAAGTCACCTACTCAGGACAGGCCCAACACAGGAAATAACAGAACGCCACTAGCCATCACCTACAGCCCCAACTAAAACCTCTCAGCACATCATCAAAGATCTACAACCTATCCTGAAAGATGATCCCTCACTCTCACAGATCTAGGGGACAGACCTGTCCTCACTTACAAACAGCCCCCAACCTGGAAACAAATACTCACCAGCAACCACACAACAAAAACTCTAACCCAGGAACCTATCCTTGCAACAAACCCCGATGCCAACTCTGTCACATATCTCTTCAAGTGACACCGTCATGGGCTCACACACCTGCACATCTACCAATGTGATATATGCCATCATGTGCCAGCAATGCCCCTCTGCCATGTACATTGGCCAAACTGGACAGTCTCTACACAAAGAATTAATGGACACAAATCTGACATCAGGAATCATAACACTCAAAACCAGTAGGAGAACACTTCAACCTCTCTGGTCACTCAATAACAGACCTGAGTGGCAATTTGCAACAGAAAAGCTTCAGAAACAGATGAGAAACTGCTGAACTTGAATTAATATGCAAACTAGATACCATTAATTTGAAGCAAATAGAGAATGGGAATGGCTGAGTCATTACACACATTGAATCTATTTCCCCATGTTAAGTATCCTCACACCTTGTCAAACTGTCTTAAATGGGCCATCTTGATTATCACTACAAGAGCTTATTTTTTCCCTCCTGCTGACAACAGTTCATCTTAATTAATTAGCCTCTTAGAGTTGGTTGGACAACTCCACCTTTTCATGTTCTCTGTATGTGTATATATCTCCTCACTGTAAGTTCCATTCTATGCAGCCGATGAAGTGGGCTCCAGCTTCTGCTCAAATACATTTGTTAGTCTCTAAGGTGCCACAAGTCCTCCTGTTCTTTTTGCGCATACAGACTAACACGGCTGCTGCATGCCAATTTAGTGACTGTTTGGAAATTTGAATTGAAATTGAAACATTAATACCCACTTTAAAAGCAGATACAGTGTGTGATAAAATACGTGTATCTGAAAGTAGAATAGATTTGAAAAGTGTGAACACAGACTAGCTTCCTTACACAGCTGTTGTGTTTTATGACAATATCAGTGCATTCATTCCGGTGATGTTGGCCAACCTAATACCGTATTGTCCCGAGTATAGGCCGCACTTTCCCCCCCTAATTTAAGTCTTTAAATTAGGGGTGCGGCCTATAATCGGGATCTTGAAAAAAATAAATAAAAAATACTTCAAATCCCAGCCACGGCTGGGAATCAAACGCTCTGGGCTGCCCGCCACAGCGGCGAGCCCAGGCGCTTCCCAGCCGCGGCGGGAATCAGAGCGCTCTGGGCTGCCCGGCGGCGGAGCCCAGAGCCCTTTAAATCTCAGCAGCGGTGGGAATCAGAGGCTCTGGTCTGCCCGCCGGCGAGGCCCAGAGCCCTTTAAATCCCAGCGCGGCGGGAATCAGAGGGCTCTGGTCTGCCCGCCGGCGGGGCCCAGAGCCGCTTTAAATCCCAGCCGCGGCCGGGACTCAGAGGGCTCTGGGCTGCCCCAGCCGTGTCCCTGCCTCCCCCCCCGCCCCGCTCCCACCCCGGCCGCTCCCCCGCCAGCCCGGCGCGTACCCGCCTCCGCCCGGCCTGGCCTCGCGCCGCCCGGCTCCAGCCCGGCCACGTCCCGCCGCCTGGCTCCGGCCCGGCCCGGCGTCCCGCCCCACCCGGCCCCATGCTCGCGTACCTGCCTCCGCCCGGCCCGTCCCGCCTCCCCTGCCGCCCGGCTCCACCGTCCGCGTCCCCGCCTCCCCGCCGCCCGGCTCCAGCCCCATGTACCTGCCTCCGCCGGCCGGCCTCAGGGCGCCGAGGGCAAAGAGGCAATTGCCCCACCCCACGAGAGTTTTTGGGGCCTCCGGGCAGTGTCCTTCACCGCTCTGGGGCCGGAAAACTCTTGCGAGCCGAGCGCAAAACTTCTTCTGCTCCTGGTCTTCGCCTGCGGGGTCCTTCGCTCGGGGTGGAAGGATCCCCACTGGCGAGTTACCTCCCAAGCAGGACCGCTGCCGAAGTGCAGCCGGTCTTGGCGGTAGTTCGGCGGCGGGGGCCCTTCCGTTCAGGACCCGCCGAAGTGCCCGAAGACCCGTGGCGGGGCCTCCGCCACCGAATTACCGCGAAGACCGGGCTGCACTTCAGCGGCGGGTCCGCAGCGGTAATTCAGCGGCGGGCGCCCGCGGCGGGTCTTGGGACGCCGGCGGCAGGTCCCGGAATGGAAGGGCCCCTGCCGGGCCGGGCCCCGAATTCTCTGGGCGGCCTGCCTGGCCTCGCGCTGCCGGCGCCCGGCCCGGCGCGTGTCCCCGCCCGGCGCTGCATCGCCCGTCCCCATCCCGCGTCCCCGCCGCCCGGCTCCGGCCCGCATCCCTTCCGGCCGCCCCTACTCTGGCGGCCAGCTACCTGGCTCTGGCCGTCTGGCTCCGCCACATCCTCCAGCTCTGGGCTCGGCCGCGTGACTCCTGCTCCGGCCCAGCATCCCGGGGCTCCTGGCTCCAGCCGCGGCCGGACTGTAGTGTCGCCAGCCACATCCAGGCAGCGCAGTAAGGGGGCAGGGTGGGGTGTTGGAGAGGGCAGGGAGTTCAGGGTGAGGGTGGATAGGGGTTGGGGGTCAGAGGGCAGGGAACAGGGGATTGAATAGGGGCAAGGGTCCTGGTGGGAGCAGTTAGAAAGGATCAGGGTTGGATGGGGCGGTGGGAGGCAGTCAGGGGCAAGGGTTCAGGGGCTGTCAGGGGACAGAGAGAAGGGGTGGTTGGATGGGGCAGGGGTCCCTGGGGTGGGGGGAGGTGTCAAGGAACGCGGGGGGTTGGATGGGGCAGGAGTTCGGGGGGGGGGCATGATTCCTAACCCTAAGAACATTTGCTAATGTTGTTGATTGTTGTGCAGGGGAGAGGGTGAGAACTGTTCCCATCAGTCTCCTTGTTGTCCATTCCTTTTCCCTTCTTTATTTACAGTATAACTACAAAATAGTTTTCAATATTTCTGAGTATATAACATATGCCGTCAAAAGCAGGACTACCAAACGTGTTAAAAGTGTTAAAAATACTGGTACATGTCTTCCTATTCATTAAATAAAATACTGTTTTACTGTTCTACTAATGTGTGTATTTTCTTTGTTAAAAAAAGTTAAAAAATTATTTTTTTTAAAATAGCACCAAACTTTAAAGTGCGGCTTATAATCAGGGCGGCCTATACTCGGAACAATACGGTAATTTCAAATGATGATTTGCAAGCAAAGTCTAAATGAGCTCTCCCTGACAGCTAGTGATGGGCTGGGGAAAGGCTTCAGGACCAGATTGTATTTACATTCACACCTAATCTACCTAGGGATCCAGCGCACAGAGCTGTGCTGTCCAAGTGATAGATTTTGGCTGAGGTTGGGTTACAAACCGCTTGAATGCGGGGTGGGGTGGGGATGCAATGTTGTTGTTATTGTATGAGTAAAGGGCAGTAGAACTGTACTTAGCCTGTGCTGACTGAGGGCATCAGGAGAGGCGGGGACCTGACCCTCTCCTCTGTTTAAAGACACAGCTGATTAGACTCCATTTTTATTCTGTTAAGTGACCACTGCAGCTGAAATCACTGATAATCAGGTCTAAGTGCTTAGTCCTGCTGTGGGGACAGCGTTTCTGTGGAAGAGACGGCCCAGACTGCACTAGCAGCGAGGTTCCCCACTGAGAGCTCAGCTGAAATCACTGAGAGCTGGTGCAACCTCAGAGACCAACTCACAGAGGTCGCAGTGGCAGGTGGCAGCAGAAGGTGACTGCGCAGAGCCATTGGCAACAGGCGATGCAGTGAGCGGTGGCACAATGAACAACAGTGAGCAGCTGAAGGAATGAGCAAGGTGCCATCTTGCCCCCACCTGGGAGGTGTCTGTACTCACGTGAAAACACCTCTGAACTCTGAGTCTCCACTGACCAAGGACAACACCGGTGAGTGGGAGTGCGGTGGAGGAAGCGAGACACGTTAAATAAACATTTCTTTGTTGGACTATATTTTAGTGACTTTGCTCCAGAATGCTGGATTTGTGCCTGGGAATGAAACTTATATAAATATGTTTCCTGGTAGGCCAAGATTTTTAAAATGCAGTATTTGCCAAGGTTGTTCGCTCACATTGTTGCTATCTTGAGAGGTCATTATGCTGGGGAGTTTCTGTACTAAGCATTTTTACTATAATTAATTTTTACATAAGAATGGTCAGACTGGGTCAGACCAATGGTCCATCTAGCCCAGTATCCTGTCTTCCGACAGTGGTCGAGGCCAGGTGCTTCAGAGGGAATGAACAGACCAGGGAATCATCAGGTGATCCATCCCCTGTCGCCCATTCCCAGCTTCTGGCAAACAGGCTAGAGACACCATCCCTGCCCATCCTGGCTAACAGCCACTGATGGACCTGTCCTCCAGGGATGTATCTAGTTCTTTTTTTAATCCTGTTATAGTTTTAGTCTTCACAGCATCCCCTGGCAAAGAGTTCCACAGGTTAACTTTATGTTGTGTAAAGAAGTACTTCCTTTTTAAAAACAAAACAAAACTCTACTGTCTATTAATTCCATTGGGTGACTGCTAGTTCTTGTGTTATGTGAAGGATTAAATAACATTTCCTTATTCACTTTCTCCACGCCAGACAAGATTTTATAGACCTCTCTCATATCCACCTTAGCCATCTCTTTTCTAAGCTGAAAATTCCCTGTCATTTAATTTCTCCTCCTGTTTCATACCCCTCATCATTTTAGTTGCCCATCTCTGTGCCTTTTCCAGATCATTTATGCGGGTCCTTAATGGGCCATCAGGCAGGCTGGGCGGAGCTAACACCAGCTTGTCTGGGGTGTCACCCAAGCAGAGCACACAGTTGAAATACAGACAGGATAGAGCCAATACTCATAACTTCAACTACAAAATGATACATACATATAGACCCCATAATTATAACCAGCAACCCAGAGCCTTGTCTTGGACACATTATCTGACCCCCTTTACCTAAGATTTGGTGCCACTACAGGACCTTGGTTGCAAATCATGTTCTATATGGTCCCAGTTTATATCAATAACGTCACAGAGGAGCATTGGCAGAGTTTGCAGGAGACCAGGGCTGGGAGTAGCAGGGGCTGCAGGTAGGGATTGAGGGGCATCGGCAGAGCTGGGGAAGCCCACTGGGGCTGCGGGTCAGGAGTGAGGGCACCGGCAGAGCTGGGGAGCCCAGGGGCTGCGGGTCGGGAGTGAGGGGCACCAGCAGAGCTGGGCTGGCGCTGGGGCTGGGCTGGCAGGGGCTGTGGGTCGGGAGTGAGGGGCACCGGCAGAGCTGGGGAAGCCCAGGGGCTGCGGGTCGGGAGTGAGGGTACCAACAGAGCTGGGAGACCACGGGGCTATGGGTTTGGAGTGAGGGCACCGGCACAGCTGGGTTGGGGCAGGGCTTGGCTGGCAGGCGGCTGTGGTTCGGGAGTGAGGGCACTGGCGGAGATGGGGAGATCCCAGGGGCCTGCGGGTCGGGAGTGAGGGGCACCGGCAGAGCTGGGGATCCCAGGGGCTGCGGTTCGAGTGAGGGCACCGGCAGAGCTAGGGTGGGGGCAGGGCTTGGCTGGGAAGGGCCTGCGGGTCGGGAGTGAGGGGCACCGGCAGAGCTGGGAAGCACATGGGGCTGCGGGTCGGGAGTGAGGGCACCGGCAGAGCTGGGGAGCCCAGGGCTGCGGGTCGGGAGTGAGGGCACCGGCAGAGCTGGGAAGCACATGGGGCTGCGGGTCGGGAGTGAGGGCACCGGCAGAGCTGGGAGCCAGGGGCTGCGGGTCGGGAGTGAGGGCACTGGCAGAGCTGGGAAGCACATGGGGCTGTGGGTCAGGAGTGAGGGGCACCGGCAGAGCTGGGGAAGCACATGGGGCTGCGGGTCGGGAGTGAGGGCACCGGCAGAGCTGGGAAGCACATGGGGCTGCGGGTCGGGAGTGAGGGCACTGGCAGAGCTGGGGAAGCACATGGGGCTGCGGGTCGGGAGTGAGGGCACCCGGCAGGCTGGGGACCCTGGGGGCTGCGGGTCGGGAGTGAGGGCACCGGCAGAGCTGGGGACCCTGGGGCTGCGGTCGGGAGTGAGGGCACCGGCAGAGCTGGGAAGCACATGGGGCTGCGGGTCGGGAGTGAGGGGCACCCGGCAGAGCAGGGGACCCGGGGCTGCGGGTCGGGAGTGAGGGGCACCGGCAGAGCTCGGGGATCCCAGGGGCTGCGGGTCAGGAGTGAGGGCACTGCGAGAGCTGGTAGATCACCTACCCTAGTCCTCCCATCTGTGTGCGGCAGGGAAGGCATGTGCCGAGGGAGGAGGGAGCTGTGGGAAGGAGAACACCCCTACTGGGCTCCCCCACCCAGACACCCCCGCTGAGCTCCCCACACCTAGACACCCCTACTGAGCTCCCCCACCCAGACACCCCCTGCGCTGGGCTCCCACACCCAGACACCCCTCTGCAGAGTCCACTGTCCCATCAGTCCCCAATGAGCCCCTGTGTGTCCAGATCCCGGCTGAGCCACGGCTCCCCGACTGCTCCACCCCGAACCCTCTTACCCCTCCTGGATCCCCACTGTGTCAGGGTCGAGTCCCTGTCCTGGGAAGGGAGGGTGGGGGCTGCAGGGGATCTCCCACCTCCATGCGGCCAGCGACCTAAGCCCCCACCACCCAGCTGGGCCTCCACGTTCATGTATTGACAAATAACAGTTGCAGAAATTCACAATCGCCCGGAGCTTGTCATGCTGGGGGCTGGGTTCCCTCAGGGAGTTGGGGGCTGGGCAGTTGGGGGCTGGGGCAGGGGTTTTGGCAGAGCTCCCAGGCAGCGCAGTGTGCGGGTGGTGGCTACGGGGTTATGACCAGTGCCCTGGTGTGGGGCTGCGGACCGGGGCTGTGCCCCATGTCCACCTGCTCTGGGGATCAACCATCCCTCATGCCCCATTCCCCACCAATACGTTTGGCGCCGGGCCCACAAAGGTTAATCCGGCCCGTCCGCGCCCCCTTGTGCTGGGCGCTGCACGGCCAGCGGGATGCGCGTGGCGATAGATGGCGTGTGAGGAGATGGGCGGGGGCAGAAGGGGTTGAGGGTGGCCAGGCGGCGGGGCGCAGGCACTGGTGTAGCGATGGGGCCAGGCGCTGCGGCGGCAGGGGCCGAGGCGGCGGGGCCAAAGATGATGGGCCCAGCGGCCAGGCGCGGATCCGTCACACTTCCCGCCTGCGGCGTCGCTGTCCGTCCCTGCAGCTCTGCACCTGTCTCGGCAGCGCCCAGCCCGTCGTTACACCGGTGCCTGCATCCCGGGTGCACCCCTGGGCGGGATCCGCTCCTGGGCACGGCCGAGCTCCCGGCGGCTGAGCCAGCGACGCCCGAGACCGCCCCAGATCTGCCCCTCCCGGGGCGGCAAGGCGGGGTCCTCGTCCCTCCTCGCCGCCAAAGCCCCTGCTCAGCCCAGCGCCCGAGGTCCCCGGCCTGCGCCCAGCCTCCGGCCCCGAATTGCTGGGTCCCAGCCTGGCTGGAGTGGGGGCGAGATCCTGGCGGGGGCCGTTCTCTCTCCCCGGGACATTGTGATTTTCTCCACCGCGGTGAGTGGTGCTTTCTCTGCTTCCCGCAGCCCCTCCCCAGAGGCAGTCGCTGCTTCGCGGCTGCTTCCCTGTGGGGCTCTGCATCGGGGGCTCTGCTGCCTGGGGCCGCTGCTCTGGCTCTGGGCAGGCGCTCGGCGAGGGGAGGGCTGCAACTTTGCGCTTTCTTCAGCAGCAAAGTCAGTACAATCAGCCTTCGCCCCCTTCCTTAACGTGCCGTGCAACCCCCCCGGCACACGCCCGCGCCCGGCGATTATGGGGGGTGGGGGTTAAGGTGCAGCGCCCCCTGCTGGCCAGGTGGGGCCGTGCGAGGAATATCGCTCCTGGGGGGCACTGCCCCCTGCTGGCCAGGTGGGGCAGAGCCCTATGTGTGTCCCCCCCCCACTGAGCTAGTGACCCCTGCTGGCCAGGTGCGGCAATGCCTGGCACGTATCCCCCCCCCCCAGCGTTGCTGCAGCGCCCCCTGCTGGCCACGGAGGGCAGCTGCCCATGGGACCCCACCCCCACCATTGCGACCGGGAGCGCTGGTGGGTGGGTGAGCAGGGCCCTGTATGTGCGTCAGCCCCTGGGGCGGTGCCCTCGCGTCTCCCACTCTCACCCGGGTGACTCGTGCTGCCCGGGGCAGTGCCCTGTGGGTATTGACTCCCAGCCCCTGCACTGGGCCAGTGGCCACTGGTAGCGGAGTCGGTGCCCGAGTGTGTTCTTCCCCTCCCCATGGCAGCTGGGTGCCTGGGGTCAGGCACCAGCTGCCCCATTGCAGCAGGGAGCCCAGTTCCCAGGTGCATCACTCCTCTGCCAGGGACGGGCACCGGTGGCCAAGTGGGGCAGGGCCCGGTGTGTGGGCCCCGCCCCCCTCTGGAGCCAGGTAGGGCAGGCACTGATCCCGAGAGCCCCGTGGGGCAATACCCTCTGTCTATCCCCCAGCGGGGGCAGCGACCCCTGCTGGCCAGGTGGGAGCAGTGACCTGCCTCTGTGTGTCCCCAGCTGGGGCAGCGACCCCTGCTGGCCAGGTGGGCATTGCCCTCCTGGGGTGGCCTGGCCTGGCAGTGCCCTATTGGTATCTTCCCCCCGCACACACACACCCCATTGTGGTAGTGGCGACATCAGGCAGTGAGTGGCCTGTTTATCATTCCTGCCACCACCACCGTTCCTGCAGTGACCCCGGTGGCCAAGTGCAGCAGGGCCCTGCATGTATCCCCAACCACTGCTGCAGTGACCCCAGGGCCCTGCATGTATCCCCAGCCCAACCACTGCTGCAGTGACCCCAGTGGTTGGGGGATACATGTCTGGGCCCTGGGGTCACTGCAGTGAACAGAGGATACATGAGAGCACTGCCTCCATCTCCCTCAGCCACGGTGGGTCCTGTGGCATCATGGGAGTGGTCGTGTCCATGTCTCCATCTCCCACCAGCCACAGCGGGCCGTGGCATCATGGGAGTGGTCGTCCGCTGCCTCCATTTCCTGACAGCCGCTGCCAGGCCGGCATTTCCCATTTCCGGTGCGAGTCCGGAAGCAGACGTTGCCGTGAGGCGGTGCCGGGAAGGGTGGGGCTGGTGACTGGAGAAAGCAGGAGGAGCAGTTGGGTCTGTGCTACAGCGGGGAGGAGCCGCCCTGGCTGCGAAAGGGCCCTGCCATTGGGGGAGATGTCGTCTCCCTGCCCTGCCACACTCTGCACCAGCCCCTGCCTGGCATGGGAGGAGCAGGCTCCAGCCTGCAGGGCTGCAGCAGGGGACCCCACAGCCCAGTGCCTGTCAGGCACCCGCGTTCTCCATGCCCCTAGTCCCTGTGACACCCCATAGAACAGGAGGTCATTTAACTTCTGCTCATTGTTCCCAGTGGGACTCTAATAGAGCGCGTACCGGAGCAGCTGAACTTCCCCTCACTGTTCCTGGGGGACACTAATAGAGAGCGTACCGTGGCAGATTAACTTCCGCTGTGTCCTGTTTAGAGACGCACAATCTAAACCCTCCGCTGTAGTGACCCCAGGGCCCAGTGCCTGCATGTATCCCCACAACCGTCCGCTCACTGTTCCCAGTGGGACTCTTAATAGAGCGTTTACCGGATTCACATAACTTCCGCTCACTGTTTCCGGTGGGACTCTTAATTGAGCGCGTACCATGGCAGCTGAACTTCCGCTCAGTGTTCCCAGTGGGACTCTAATAGAGAACGTGCCGGAGCATCCTAACTTCCGCTCAGTTTCCGGTGAGTCTATACAGATCGTACCGGAGCAGCTGAACTTCCGCTCACTGTTCCTGGTGGGACTCTAATAGCGAACGTACTGGGGCAGATTAACTTCCGCTCAGTGTCCCGTTTAGAGAGGCACAGTCTAAACTCTCCGCTGTACCGGGCTGGGCGGCCAGGGGGGTGACGCAGGTTTTCTCACCCCGCTGGATATTGCAGCCTCTAGTGCAGAGGTTTGTTCCTTAGACGTGGGTCAATCTTCTGTGGGGTTGGGGCCCCTGCACCCCCTTCCTGTGCTTCTAACCTCTGCACCCCTAAATCTGTGCCCTCCCCACACTAGCCCCTGCACCCCACGCACCTGTACCTCTGTGCCCCTCCTGCACCCCATCCCTGCACCCGCTCCTGTCGTCTAACCTCTGCACCCCTCCTGCACCCCTAAACCTGTGCCTCCCCACACCCCTAGCGCCTGCACCTAACTCTGCACCTGGAACCTCTGTGCCCCTCTTGCACTAACATGCACCCCTAACCCTGTGCCCCCTCCTCCTGTACCCCAATCCTGCCCCCTTATCTCTGCACTAACTTGTGTCCCACTCCTGCACCCCTAAACCTGTGCCTGCTCTTGTGCCCCTAACCTCTGCACCCCTAACCTGCACCACTCCTGTACCCCTCCTATAGCCCAGGGCCCTGCATGTATACTCCCCAACCGTCGCTGCAGTGACCCCAGGGCCCTGCATGTATCCCCCAACCGTCGCTGCAGTGACCCCAGTGGTTGGGGAGATACATGCTGAGACCTAAGTCACTGCAGCGACAGTGAGATATCTGAGACCTAGTCACTAGCAGTGATTGGGGTACATGCAGAGACCCTGGGGTCACAGCAGCAGTGGTTGGGGATACATGCAGGGCCCTGGGGTCACAGCAGTGACAGTTGGGGATACATGCAGGGCCCTGGGGTCACAGCAGTGGCGGTTGGGGATACATGCAGGGCCCTGGGTCACTGCAGCAGTGATTGGGGAGGATACATGCAGGGCCCTGGGGTCACTGCAGCGACGGTTGGGGATACATGCAGGGCCCTGGGGTCACTGCAGCAGTGGTTGGCGGGGATACATGCAGGGCCCTGGGGTCACTGCAGCAGTGGTTGGGGATACATGCAGGGCACTGCTGCAGCTGGCCACCGGGGTCACTGCAGGAACGGTGGTGGTGGCAGGGAATGATAAACAGGCCACTCACTGCCTGATGTCGCCACTACCACAATGGGGGTGGGGAGATACCAATAGGGCACTGCCAGGCAGGCCACCCAGGAGGGCACTGCCCACCTGGCCAGCAGGGGTCGCTGCCCCAATTGGGGACACACAGAGGGTATTGCCCACGGGGATGCCAGGAATCAGTGCCTGCCCTCCTTGGCCCCAGAGGGGCAGGGCCCACACACAGGGCACTGCCCCACCTGGCCCCGGTGCCCATCCTAGCGGGAGTGATGCACCCGGGAACCGGGCTCGCTGCTGCCATGGGGTTGGAAGATCCCCAGGCCACTGCCTGACCCCTAGGCACCCAGCCGCCGTGGGGGAGGGGAAGAACACCCCTCGGGCACCGACTCCTCTGGCTACCAGTGGCCACTGGCCCAGTGCAGGGGCTGTGGGAGTCAATACCCACAGGGCACTGCCCCCGGGCAGCACGAGTCACCGGGTGAGAGTGGGAGGCGGAGGCACCGCCCCAGGGGCTGATGCACATACAGGGCCCTGCCTCACCCACCCACCAGCGCTCACGGTCGCAATGGTGGGGTGGGGTCCCATGGGCAGCTGCCCTCCGTGGCCAGCAGGGCGCTGCAGCAGCGCTGCGGGGATACGTGCCAGGCATTGCCGCACCTGGCCAGCAGGGTCACTAGCTCAGGGGGCACACATAGGGCTCTGCCCCACCTGGCCAGCAGGGGCAGTGCCCCAGGGCGATATTCCCCACGCACTGCCCCACCTGGCCAGCAGGGGCGCTGCACCTGACACCCACCCCATAATCCCTGGCGCTGCCCCGAGGATCTCGCCCCACTCAGCCAGGCTGGGACCCAGCAGTCGGGGCCAGAGGCAGGGCGCAGGCCGGGACCTCGGCCTCTGGGCCGAGCAGGGGCTTTGGCGGCGAGAGGGCGAGACCCCCTTGCGCCCGGGAGGCAGATCTGGGGCGGTCTCGGGCGTCGCCGGCTCAACCGCCGGGGCTCGGCCGTGCCCAGGGCGGATCCGCCCAGGGTGCGCCGGGGCGCAGGCACGGTGCGGCGGGGCCGGCGCTGCGAGGCGGGGCGAGGCGGCGGGGCCCAGCGGCGAGGCGGATCCGCCCACTTCCGGCCTGCGGCGTCGCCGTCCGTCCCTGCAGCTCTGCACCTGTCCGCCGTCGGCCACCCCTCAACCCCTTCTGCCCTCCTGTGTGCCCCCACGTCCATCTCCCTCACACGCTCATCTATCGCCACGTGCCTCCCGTTCTCCGTGCAGCGCCCAGCACAAGGGGCGCGGACGGGGCCAGATTAACCCTTTGTGGGCCCCTGAAATGGGGCACGGGGGTGATCCCGGCATGGGGATGTGGGGCGCGACCTTGGTCGTCCAGCCCCTGCGAGGGCACTGGTCATAACCCGCAGCCACCAGCCGCCCACTGCGCTGCCAGCGAGCTCTGCCACATCCCCCAGTCCCCCAACTCCTGAGGAACCCAGCCCCCAGCATGACACGCTCCGGGCGCGGTTGTAATTTCTGCAACTGTTATTTGTCAATAAATGAACGTGGAGGCTCCAGCCGGGCCGTGGGGCGCAGGCCGCTGGCCGCATGGAGTGGGAGATCCCCTGCAGCCCCCACCCTCCCTTCCCAGGACAGGGACTCGACCTGACACAGTGGGGATCCAGGTGGGGGTAAGAGGGTTTGGGGTGGAGCAGTCAGGAGCCGGTGGCTCAGCCGGGATCTGGACACACAGGGGCTCATTGGGGACTGATGAGGCAGTGGGACTCTGCAGAGGGGTGTCTGGGTGTGGGGGCTCACCGGGGGTGTCGAGATGTGGGGGCTCAGCAGGGGTGTCTAGGTGCGGGAGCTCAATGGGGTGCCTATATTTGGGGAGTTCAGCGGGGGTGTCGAGATGTGGGGACTCTGCGGGGGTGTTCTTCTACCTCAGCCTGGGCTCCCCCAGCTCTGCTGGTGCCCCTCACTCCCGACTCGCAGCCCCTGGGCTCCCCCAGCTCTGCCCCGTGTCTGGCCCTGCCCCTCCCTGGGCTCCCGGGGTGTCCCGGCTGAGGCCGCAGGCCAGGCCCTGCATTCACCAGCCCTGCCCCCAACCCAACATCCCCAACCCCAGCACCAGCCGGTCCCCGGCTCTGACCCCAGATCCGCCCCCGGCTCCCGCGCCCCGCCTGGGCTCCGAGCTCCGCAGCCGAGCCGCGCTCAGGGCCCCTCCCGCGTGTCCGCCCCACGCGTGTCCCCGCCCCACGGGCCCTGTCCGCTCCGCGCTGCAAACACACACAGGGCTGCCGGGCCGGGGCAGCCTCCCGGGCCTGGCCCTGCCCCCATGGTAACCCCAGATCTGCCGCATAGTCTCCCGTGTCCCCACCCGGGGCACCTGCCCCTCTCGCTGCCCGCGCCCGGGGGCTCCGGCAGCTGCTGGGTTCCCCGCGTGTCCCCACCCCCCTGCGTGGGGCCCGGGAGCAGGGCCAGGCCCGGGGAGGAGCCGCCCTTCCTGCCCCGGCCCGGCCTTTGTGCCGGCAGCGGGGCCATGGCCGGCCCGGGACGCAGCGCGGGGCTGCTCGGCCCTGCAGCCCGCGGGGCAGCGCGGTGGGTCAGGGTGGGTGCGTGGGGCGGACACGCGGGAGGGGCCCGGAGCGCGGCTCGGCTGCGGGCTCGGAGCCCAGGCGGGGCCCGGGAGTGGGGAGCCGGGGGTCGGGGCAGAGGATCGTGGGGCGGTTTGGGAGTCAGTGGGGACAAGCGGGAGTTGGGGGCTGTCAGTGGGGAGTTCAGGGGTGTACGTGGGGATCAGAGCTGGGGTTTAGGGGTGTCTCTGGGGGAAAAGCAGGGAGTTCAGGGGTGTCAGTGGGGGCAGAGCTGGGAGTTTGAGGGTGTCCGTGGGGGCAGAGCTGGGGTTGCAGGATATTCAGTGGGGGCTCCATGTTCACATCTGGGGTCTGCGGGGGGGGCAGTGTCTGAAGCTGGTGGCTTCGGATGTGGATGGAGTCGGCCGATACCCAAGGCTGGGGGGGCTGGGAGGGGTGGGGGCTGCACCCGTCACTTCCCGGGGGTCTGTGTTTCCTCAGAAACCCGCCCCCAGCCATCACCTCCCACCTCGCCCTGGCTGGGGCTGACCTAGACCTGGGGAAAGTCTCCGTGGGTCCCGGGGGCTCTGCGGGGTGGGGGGGGGGCCTGAAATCTGGCAGCTGGGGGGGTTTGCAGCGGTTTGTAACCCCCCCTCCCCCGCGTCTCCCAGGCCCCCCCAGCAGAGCATCCGGCCCCCCCGCGGGCCCGGGGAGAAGCTGCCGACGCCGAGGAGCAGCGGCGAAGCCAGGAGCTGCTGGTGGGTGCCCAGAGCCCCCCACCCCTCAGGTTTGCCGGGGGTCCCAGAGCCGGTGAATGCAGGGCCCGGCCTGCGGCCTCAGCCAGGGACCCCCCCCCCGGGAGCCCAGGGCGGGGCAGGGCCAGACACGGGGCGTGCCCTTAGGGGCAGGCGGCTGCGGGCGGGAGAGGGTCCGACACGGGGTGATGCCCTTAGGGGGCAGGGGGCTGCCGGGCAGGAGAGGGTCCGACACGGAGGGGGCGATGCCCTTAGGGGCAGGGGCTGCCGGGCAGGAGAGGGTCCGACACGGGGTCGATGCCCTTAGGGGCAGGAGGCTGCTGGGCGGGAGGGTCCGACACGGGGCGATGCCCTTAGGGGCAGGAGGCTGCTGGGCAGGAGAGGTCCGACACGGGGTGATGCACTTAGGGGCAGGGGCTGCCGGGCGGGAGAGGGTCAGACACGGGGCGTGCCCTTAGGGGCAGGGGCTGCTGGGCAGGAGAGGGTCAGACACGGGGATGCCCTTAGGGGCTGCTGGGCGGGAGAGGGTCAGACACGGGGGTGATGCCCTTAGGGGCAGGGGGCTGCTGGGTGGGAGAGTCCGACACGGGCGTGCCCTTAGGGGCAGGGGCTGCCGGGCAGGAGAGGGTCGGACACGGGGGGCAATGCCCTTAGGGGCAGGGGCTGCTGGGCGGGAGAGGTCAGACACGGGGGCGATGCCCTTAGGGGCAGGAGGCTGCCGGGCAGGAGAGGTCAGACAAGGGGTGATGCCCTTAGGGGCAGGGGCTGCCGGGCAGGAGAGGGTCAGACACGGAGGCGTGCCCTTAGGGGGCAGGGGACTGCCGGGCAGGAGAGGGTCGGACACGGGGGGGGCGATGCCCTTAGGGGGCAGGGGGCTGCCAGGCAGGAGAGGGTCCGACACGGGGGGTGCGCTGACGGGTCTCCCCGGCCCCCCCCCTCGCCCTGTGGCTGCAGGAGCAGGTGGCAGCCGAGAGGCAGAAGATCGTCTGGGAGTGGCAGGAGCTGCGAGGGTTTCTGGAGCAGCAGGAGCAGCGGCTGCTGGCCCGGCTGGAGGAGCTGGAGGGAGCCATTGTCCAGCGAAGGGATGAGGGCGGCTGCAGCCTGTCCTGGGGGGTGTCCCTGCTCGGCGACAGGGGAGGAGCCGAGGGGCAGCGGCCGCCGAGCCCCCCCCTGCAGGTCAGGCTGTCATTGCAATGATCATACGCAGCGTTTCTATAGGCGCGTCTGAGCCCTAGACCCCAAAGCGCTTTACAGAGTGGGGTCAGGGGCATTATCCCTCTGGGACAAATGGGGAAACTGAGGCAGAATCCCCTCCCCCATGCTGAGCCCCCGCTCACACCAGGTTAATGGGTTACTGGGGCCAGGGGGCCTGTGGGGCTCTCGGGCCTGTGGGGCTCTCAGCCCTGGGGGGAATTTGACTCCCAAGGCAGAGGAACATTTTCTGCCCGTAAAGTGCCCGGGGAGAAACTTCCCCCCCGCCGTGGCCACCTCCCAGCAGGGATTTCTGGGGCTGCTGAGTGCAACTGTCCCTGCTGGTGGGGCCGGGCGGCGCTGCTCTCTGCACAGAACCCGAGTGTGTGAAATGCCCTAACTCCCAGGGGCTCCTGGCAATTCCTGCAGAGCAGGAGGCTCCCCCGGCCGGGACCCCTCCTCTGACGGCCTCGTCTTTCTCTCCTCTCCAGGGTGCCGGGAGCTGTGGGGCAGGTGAGTGCCGGGCTCCGTCTCGCTCCTCGTAGTGCGTTAGGGCTGGTCGGCGCTGGCCCCTGCCCCTGCCGGGCGACCCGCGGCGCGAGCCTGGGACTCTGCCTCGGCAAGGAGGCGAGCCTGTTGCTCTCGGACAGCTGAGGCGGGCCCCCAGGGCTGTCAGGCGTGGGCCAGGGGCCGGGCGGGCCGGGCCTGGCTGGCGTAGTCCCCTGGCCGCGGCCCGTGTTCAGGGTCTGCAGAATCTCAGCTTCCCGTTTATTTTTTTAAAGTAAGTTTCCAGCCCTCCTGGTTGCAAAGAAACCCTCCCGCCAGACACGGGACAGCGGTGCCTCCTGAGTCTGCAGCCAGCCTGAAACAGCGGCTCAGGGGCGGGAAGGCCCTCGGCCTCCGTCCATCTCATTGGCGTGTCGCGTGAGCGCTGGCGTCCTTCGTTCCCGGGAGGCGGGTGCTTGATCCCGAGTCTCCCCTTGTTGTCCCACTGAAATACGTGGGTGTCCTGTGAAGGGAGGTGGGTGCAGAGTCTTACATTGATGGCCTGGCCTCCTCAATGGACCAGAAAGTGGAGTCCGGCCCCCTCCTCCCCGTATGAGCCAGGCACCCCCGGGGCGCTGCTCCCGCGGAAGGGCTCAGGGCTTTTGGGGTTCGTCCCCCGCTGGAGCCCTGGGCTCTGTCGGAGCAGCTGGGACCTGCCCACTCTTTGGTCTGCGTCTCCTCCCTTCCCACGTAATCCCGGTGCCGCGGCCCCTTGTTGCTGGAAGATCCCGGCATTGGGGGTGGCTCCGCGCCCCACAGAACCAGAGCGTCCCACAGAAAGCTCCTGAATTTGTCTCTGTTCCTTTCCCCCGAGTTTCCCCAGTGTCCCGTCTCTCTGGGCCCATGGCGAGCACGGGGCTGAGGGCAGGTGACTCACCGTAACAGAGACAATCTCAGGCTGCTAAGCTCAGATCCAGGTTTTGTGAAGTTTGGGGGTTGCTGGGCTCAGGGTCTGGGGCTCAGGCCTATTTCTCACCCCTCCTTTCCCCAGCAGGGAGGACGGGACGTTTCAGAAGCCAGAGCCGTCGTTTGCAGAGCTGGAGAAGAGACTCAGCGATTTCTCTCTGCAAAGTGCCATGCTGCAGGAGGTGCTGCTGGGATTCAAAGGTGAGTTGGAGTCTGGGGGTGGCGTCTCCTCTGGTTAGAGCGACCCTGACCCTGGGAAGGAGTCGAGGACTCTAGTGATGTCACTGATCCTGGGCTCCATCTCACAGCCCAGCTCAGCGAGTCGCCCTTCCCCATGGAGCAGCCCTGTGGGGCTGGCTCTGCCTGCAGCGGCTGCGTTATCGGCCTCTGATCTCTGTCACCATCTAAATCGTTAACAGCAGTTCCATTAATAAGCAATGGGGGTTTCTCCATGAATGTGAGGGCCTGAATTCTCACCTCTCCCATCTTCTCCTTCCCCTAGAGACGCTGCGACAGGAGCTGGGGAGCGACACAGGTACGTGTCTGTCTCTGACGGGCTGTGGGGAGATTTCAGACCCATAACCATGTTAGCGACAGGGGATTGCAGCCTCCAGCCCCGATGTGCAGCTGGAAATGGTGGAACAATGTGAAGCCGGGTGACCCCCGTGGCTGACTCACTCCTGCCGTGACGTGTGACGGATTCAGAGCGAATCCGGATCTCAGGGGTGTGTTTCCCTTTGGGGAAAGGAACAAACACCTGAATGGTGTGAGAGAGGATGAAACACGGACAATAATCTCCAGACCCTGAGCCGTCTGAGAGCTTCCCCGAGCGAGTGGAAATGATCAGATGTGGGCAGCAGAGTCTCGGGCGTGAGGAGGGGGGTTCACGTTTTTCATACTGACTTCAAAAAGGGGTCCCCGTTTTTTCTTTTGGCAAACCCCTGACAGTTAGCAAGGAATAAGAATAAAACCCGTAACAAGGCGATCCTATAGAACGTGCATGTGTGCGTCTCAAGAGGCTGACGGAGAAGGGGTGTCCCTGAGGTGAAACGTGCAGGAAGTGAGATTTCCTTTGCTGAAGATGATAAGAAATCCGTCCCCTGCGCTGGGAATGTGCCGACAGGCTCAGATCCAGTTCCTGTCTCGGCACCAGGCGGGTTTTGCGTGGTTCCCCCTCTGCTGTCTCCCAAAACTAAGTGATTGCAATGGCAAATGAAATTGAATGTGGATAAATGTAAAGTAATGCACATTGGGAAAAATAACCCCAATTATACATACAACATGATGGGGGCTAATTTAGCTTCTAGCGAGTCAGGAAAAAGATCTTGGAGTTATCGTGGATAGTTCTCTGAAGATGCCCACGCAGTGTGCAGAAGCGGTCAAAAAAGCAAACAGGATGTTAGGAATCATTAAAAGGGGATAGAGAATAAGGCTGAGAATATATTATTGCCCTTTATATAAATTCATGAGTACGCCCACATCTCGAATACTGTGTACAGATGTGGTCTCCTCACCTCAAAAGATATTCTAGCACTAGAAAAGGTTCAGAAAGGGCAACTAAAATGATTAGGGGTTTGGAGAGGGTCCCATACGAGGAAAGATTAAAGAGGCTAGGACTCTTCAGCTTGGAAAAAGAGGAGACTAAGGGAGATATGATAGAGGTCTATAAAATCATGAGTGGTGTGGAGAAAGTGGATAAGGAAAAATTATTTACTTATTCCCATAATACAAGAACTAGGGGTCACCAAATGAAATTAATAGGCAGCAGGTTTAAAACAAATAAAAGGAAGTTCTTCTTCACGCAGCGCACAGTCAACTTTTGGAACTCCTTGCCTGAGGAGATTGTGAAGGCTAGGACTATAACAGGGTTTAAAAGAGAACTGGATAAATTCATGGTGGCTAAGTCCATAAATGGCTATTAGCCAGGCTGGGTAGGAATGGGGTCCCTAGCCTCTGTTCGTCAGAGGATGGAAATGGATGGCAGGAGAGAGATCACTTGATCATTGCCTGTTAGGTTCACTCCTTCTGAGGCACCTGGCACTGGCCAGTCAGTAGACAGATACTGGGCTAGATGGACCTTTGGTTTGACCCGGTACAGCCGTTCTTATGTTCTGTCCTGGGGAACCATCTCAGATTTAAAGGGTCTCGGTGGGTTTAGCCCTGGTGGGAGGGGATGGGTCTGCACTGCCACGATGGAGCATTTTCCCGGCGTGGGAGTCGAAAGCGTCTCTGCAGAGCGCCAGTGAGACGTGTGATGGGAAAAGACCTAAAGTCTGATCCGAACCCCCCCCGCCCAAATAACCCTTCTCCCCCCGACAGGCTGCAGAATAACATCCCCGGGTCCCTCCAGATTCTCCCAGCCTGCCCGGGGAAGGGAAATGGATGCAGCAGACCTGGCTCAGGTAGGGATGCTGAGGACGTGCTGGGCGGGGAGGTTCCCATACGAGCCAGAGGGACAGGGAAGACACAGGAAGTGGGAGTTTGATTTAAGGGTGGAGGGTGCAGGCCGTGCACGGGGTGGAGAAAGGGAGGGGGACAAGGTGTGATGGACCTACTGGGATTTGGTAAATCTGGGGCTGAGTTTTTAGGAAGGTTGGGTTGTGGGTGGGACTCCCCTGACGCTGTATCCGTTTGATGGGCTCCTCTCCCCCAGGAATAGTGGGGCTGTGAGTGGGGCAGCAGATCCTGAGTGTTGGACTCTTGCTCTTTCAGGGGCCGGTGACCTTCGAGGAGGTGGCTGTGTATTTCACCAGGGGAGAGTGGGCTCTGCTGGACCCCGCTCAGAGAGCCCTCTACAGGGATGTCATGCAGGAGAACTATGAGAATGTGACCTCGCTGGGTAAGGGTTCCTGACCCCTCTGTTCTTGGAAGGGGAAATGCAGAGTTAAGGTTCACGCTACCCCACAATGCCACCTCTACTCTTCCCTGTTTCAGCATCACCCCAATATGCCAGTGACACCCACACAGCACCACAGACCCTCCCCTGCTGCAGAACACTTTGAGAACAGCACAAAGTCGAACAACTTCTCCTGGCTGAGGCAAAACTTGGCTTTAGGTCCAGCCTAGCAAACAGAAGCGTCCGATCCCTGGCCGGGCCCGCAGAGGTGGAGCCTACACCACGAGCCATCTCAGACCTGCAAAGTATCACCGTCTTCGCCCCTGAGGGTTAAGAACGGCCAGGCTGGAGTCAGACCAAAGGTCCATCGAGCCCAATGTCCTGTCTGCCGACACTGGTCAATGCCGGGTGCCCCAGAGGGAATGAACAGAGCAGGGAGTCACCAAGGGATCCATCCCAGCTGCCACGGAGTGTGGGGGAGTCAGGGCCCTGCACCCCCACTCCCTGCAATTGACCGGGACTCTCAGCCAGCCAGTAACACAGGTGGTTTATTAGACAATAGGAACACAGTCCCGAGCAGGGCTTGTAGGTACAACCAGGACCCCTTAGCCAGGTCCCTCTGACCCCAGACTTGGGGTTCCTGCCTCTTCCCAACCAGCCCCAAACTGAAACCCAAAACCCCTCCAGCCGGCTCCCTCCCCCGTTGTCCAGCTTCCCTGCCCACCCCCCGTCCGGGCTCAGGTACCGTCCCTCACCTAAAGTCGTCCCCTGCTCTCCCATCCCCCGTGCAGACAGTCCCAGTAAAACTAAACGACGTTCCCCGGTCAATCCGCCCCGCTCCCTCCTGCGTCACACCAGCGTCCTGCGAACGATTCCTTCTGAGTCATTGCGTCTATGACCGTTCTCGAGGGCCAGCACGTGTTTCCCCCGGGGCGCCGACACCGCTCACGGCAAGAACACACCCTTGTGCGCCTTCAGTGTTGCAACCTGCAACGCTCGGGAATGAAATGAGGCATCTTTGCTCCTTCAAGGATCCCAGGCCCCTCCCTTTATATCAGTCACAGCTCTGCCAAGCTGCTCCAATGACTCCCTCCATCATCCAGTTACAGCTGGACCTGGCCTCGCCGCTGGAGGGCGTGCGGATAAATGCTGGGATTCCCATCTCTGAACACAACACAAACAGTGGCATGTTCTCTTTGTCCTTCCTCATCTCTGTTATAAATTTGTAGATTTTTATGGCCAAAGGGAGTATTCGGTTGTCTACTCTGACCTTCTGTATAACACCGACCGTAGCGTTTTCTGCTGTACCTTTTGTATTGAGTCAAACACCTTGCGTTAGACTAAATCATCACCCACAAAGGCATCCAGTCTTGACTTGAAGACTCCCAAGAGAAGGCGAATCCCCTGTTTCCTCGGTAGCGCAGTAACCATCGCACCATCCTTACTGCACCATGGTCAGGGGTTAGAGGGCAGAGTTAAGGTGATGTTGCCAGGATGGTATGAACTTTCACGCTTCATTTCCTGGTTTTCAGAGCTCTACAATTAGTCACCGTCCACGTTCTGGAAGGACACACGGCAGCCCTTAGCAGCCTAAGTGAATTCCCTGAGCCTAGACTATCTTTTTTTTTTTTTTGGTTCAGGGTGTGAGTCTTAGCACCCTGTAAGCATGTGACCGAGCGAAGTGTGCTGCCAGACTCGAAAGCGCAGACCAAGTTGTCATCTGCCGGTGGATATTAGAGCACTGTAAAATATTGCTCTTAGTCCAGAAATTGTGGTTTCGATGGGCTGCGCCCCAGAGGAGCTCCTGCAGAATGCAGGAAAAATGCATCACACGCAGTAGCTCCCTGAACCCCACCAACTCTTCCCACGTTCTGTGTGACTCTGTTTTTCGCTTGTCCTCTCTTTCTTGGAAAGAAGCAGGTAGTTTCCCTGCTGGCTGCAATCTTCACCTGCTAGGCTATGGAGCTACAGTCTCAGTGTTTTAAGGACTCCCCTGTGAGGATGATTGTATGGCAGGGTGTTTTCCCAGCAGAGATGGAGTGTGTTCAATCCCTCTTTAAGCAGAACGGCCTACACATTTGAGCCTCCGTGGCACTAGCCTCAGCATATTGCTAGGTTAAAATGGCCTTGGGTTAAAATAATAATACATTTGTGAGCAATCCCTTTGAGCTCACTTAATATCCTTTCCCCGTGCAGAGTTTCCAGTTTTCCCACCTGATGAGCTCTCTCAGACTCAACAAGACAGAGACCCGTGGGTCCCAGATCTCCATGATTCAGAGGAAAGCGAGATCCTGAGCGGTACCTGCCCAAGGGAGGAATCATTCAGCCAATTCGAAATCTGTCCGTGGCTGAAGGAAACAGCTGGGATTCCTGACAGAGACCTTGGGAGTTCTCCGAGTTCAGGATTGTCCCCAGCAGGTATGTATCCTCCGGGGAGATGTCACTCATGACTTCCTACCTATCTTGTGCGACACCTGGCAGTAGCTCCCTCTTCACCTCCCTTCCCTTGAGTGCTTCAACGGGATTTACAGGCAGAATTGATCCCCCGGCCCCGTGGGAAAGAATTTTGGGGAAATTCAGTCCCTGAGTTATGTCCATTTTTCCAGCCCTTCTTTGGTTGACCAGGATGGTGATAGTGACCATGAAATGCTCAGGGAGATTAGAGAGGCTGTAAAAATAATCTCAGTAATGGGACATTTCAACTATCCCCATGTTGAGTGGGTCTATGTCACCTCAGGCCGGGATGCAGAGAGAAAGTTTCTGGACACCATAAATGACTGTTTCTTGGAGCAGCTAGTCCTGGAACCCACCAGAGAAGAGGCAATCCTTGATTTAGTCCTAAATGGAGCCAAGGATCTGGTCCAAGAGTTGAATGTAGCTGGACTACTTGGTAATAGCGCCCATAATATAATTAAATTCAACATCCCTGTGGAAGGGGGAAAACACCAAAGAACCCCACCCTAGTAGCATTTAATTTCAGAAAGGGGACCGGCACCCACATGAGGATGTTGGTTTACCAGAAATTAAAAGTGCAGTCTCAAAGAAATGCCTGCAAACTGCATGGAAACGTAAAAACACGACAGTGGAAGGCCAAATTAAGTATGTGTCCTAAATTAAAAAAAAAAAAAACCTAGTAAGGCGACCAAGAAAGTGCCGCCGTGTCTAACCTACGAAGTAAAAGAAGCTGTTAGAGGCAAAAAGGAAGTAAAATCCTACTGAGGAAAATAGAAAGGAACAGAAACTGTGGAAAGCCACGGGAACCGAGCCTTTGTGGGTATCAACTGACAATACCCAAATTCAGGACAAACTGCTGAGAAATAGGGCAGAGATACCCCAAAACAGGAGGTTATTTTCCCCTGAGAGATACCAGACCAGCAACAGAAGTAAACTTCCGTTTCACCCCACTGGCTAACACGAAGTCAGAACAGCAGTTTCCTTGGGAATTCCAGTCCCTTGTGTCACCAACAAAAACACTAGACTAGAAATGAGTGGTTCTTTAAAACCAATTTCATCAAATAAGAGGTTCTTCTGATCCCAAAGGACTAGCCACACACCCGGGTCAAATCAGATCTTACCCAAAAATCACGCTGCTGCTAATCCTTTAGGATCTAAAATCTAAAGGTTTATTTATAGAAAGAAAGAAAGAAAGAAGAGAGTTAAGAATCATTAAAAAGGGATAGAGAATAAGACAGAGAATATCTTATTGCCCTTATATAAATCCATGGTACGCCCACATCTCGAATACTGCGTACAGATGTGGTCTCCTCATCTCAGAAAAGATATTCTAGCACTAGAAAAGGTTCAGAAAAGGGCAACTAAAATGATTAGGGGTTTGGAGAGGGTCCCATATGAGGAAAGATTAAAGAGGCTAGGACTCTTCAGCTTGGAAAAGAGAAGACTAAGGGGGGATATGATGAGGTCTATAAAATCATGAGTGATGTGGAGAAAGTGGATAAGGAAAAGTTATTTACTTATTCCCATAATACAAGAACTAGGGGTCACCAAATGAAATTAATAGGCAGCAGGTTTAAAACAAATAAAAGGAAGTTCTTCTTCACGCAGCACACAGTCAACTTGTGGAACTCCTTGCCTGAGGAGGTTGTGAAGGCTAGGACTATAACAGGGTTTAAAAGAGAACTGGATAAATTCATGGAGGTTAAGTCCATTAATGGCTATTAGCCAGGATGGGTAAGAATGGTGTCCCTAGCCTCTGTTCGTCAGAGGATGGAGATGGATGGCAGGAGAGAGATCACTTGATCATTGCCTGTTAGGTTCACTCCCTCTGGGGCACCTGGCATTGGCCACTGTCGGTAGACAGATACTGGGCTAGATGGACCTTTGGTCTGACCCAGTACGGCCGTTCTTATGTTCTTGGTTCAGACTTGTAGCAGTGATGGAATAAACTTCTGGCTTGATAAGTCTCTGGTTGCTTCTAGATAACTGGATGGTCCTCAGTCCCTGAGTCCCATCAGTATAAGTCCATAGTCCAGAGGTTTGAGTAGGAAACAGAGTGGAGCAGGATAGAGACACGGTGGAGGTGTTTCCAGGGCCTTTTATAGCTTCTGCCACGTGGAGGGAAACCCATGGCTTCAAACAAAGCCCTCGGCACAGCTAGTGGAAAATTACAGGTCCAAGATGGAGTTTGGAGTCATGTGGCAATGCCTGACTTCACTTAGTCCTGGCAGGAAAGTCCATTAAGAATAGATTGGTGTCTCCCATCGTAAGTTAAGTGTTGTAGAATATCAGGAGGTATCTAGTCTAACCCTCTGCTCAAAGTAGGACCAACCCCAATTAAATCCCCAAATGGCCCCCTCAAGGATTGAACTCACAGCCCTGGGTTTAAGCAAGCTACTGCTCAAACCACTGAGCTGTCCCTCCCCCCTTTAATGGGCCATGCAATTTGCATAGTCCCTCCAGGATGCGCTGGCTAACTACCATGTGGGCGTTACCCCAGGAGCAAATGTTTGAAATACAGGTAGAGCCAATATTCATAACTTGAAGTACAAAACTACACGCGTGCCAAGAGCATCATCACATTCAGCAAATCATAACCTTTCCATAGACATCTTCCGTGCCCCATTTTGTAGAAGATTGGTTGCAAAGATCTAACAACAGTGGTTGCAACAATGACCCATATGGTCATCAGAGACCGTCACAGCCACGTGTAAAAATATAACCCAGCAGGCCAAAAAAGAATTTGAAGACCAACTCTCAAAAAGTAACAACAACAAAATTTTGAAGCACGCCAGAAGCAGGATGCTTGCTAAACAGACAGGGGACCACTGGCGATCGAGGTATTATAACAGCACTCAAGGATGATAAGGCCATTGTGGAGAAACTAAATTAATTCTTTGTGTCAGTCTTCCTGCAGAGATTGTGAGGAGATTCCCAGACCTGAGTCATTCTTTTTAGGTGACAAATGTGAGGAACTGTCCCAGATAGAGGTGTCATTAGAAGAGGTTTTGGAAAAAAATTATAAATTAAACTACAGTAAGTCCACAGGATCAGATGGGATTCACCCAAGAGTTCTGAAGGAAGTCAAATGTGAAATTGCAGAGCTGCTGACTGTGGTATGTAAGCTATCACTGAAATCAGCTTCTGTACCAGATGACTGGAGCATAGCTAATGCAATGCCAATTTTTTTAAAAAGGCTCCAGAAGCAATCCCAGCATTTACAGGCCAGTAAGCCTAACTTCAATATTGGTTGAAACTCTAGTAAAGAACAGAATTATCAGCTTCATAGATGAACATGATTTGTTGGGGAAGAGTCAACATGGCTTTTGTAAAGGAAAATCATTCCTCGCCAATCTACTAGAATTCTTTAAGGGAGTCAGCCAGCATGTGGACAAGGGTGATCCAATGATTCTAGTGTTCTTAGAAGTCCAGAAAGCCTTTAACAAGGTCTCTCACCCAAGGCTCTTAAGCAAAGTAAACTGTCATGGATTAAGAAGGAAGGTCCTCTCAGGATCTGGTTAAAAGAGGAAACAAATGGGAATAAATGTTACATTGTCAGAATGGAGAGAGATGAACAGTGGGATCCCCCCCGGGGTCTGTGTTAGACCTGCGCTGTTCAGCATATCCGTAAGTTATCTGGAAAAGGAGGTGACAAAATGTGCTGACAATACAAAACTACTCAGGAGAGTTTAAGTCCAAAGCAGATCCAAAGGGATCTCAGAAATCTGGACGATTAGGCAAGAAAATGGCAGATGAAATTCAGCGTTGATAAATGCAAAGTAACGCACATTGGGAAACAATATCCCAACCCTATGTACTGAATGACAGAGTCTAAGTTCGCTGTTACCACTCAAGAAAGGGATCTTGGAGTCATTGTGGATAGTTCTCTGAAAAGGTAACAATATTGGGGATTATTAGGGAAGGATAGATAAGATGCAAAATATCATGTTGCCGCTGTATAAATCCATGGTGCATCCACATCTTGAATACTGTGCTCAGGTGTGGCCGCCCCATCTCAAAAAAGATACATTGGATTTGGAAAAGGTACAGAGAAGGTCACAAAAATGAATAGGGATATGGAACAGCTTCCGTATGAGAAGAGATTTAAAAAAAAACCTGGCGTTTTCAGCTTGGAAAAGAGACAACGAAGGGAGGATATGATAGAGGTCTATAAAATCATGCCAGGTGTGGAGAAAGTGAATAAGAAAATTTGGTTAACAGTGGCCTTCACACAAACAGTTTTTTACAAAAACCTTCAAAAAATATACAGCCATTTTTATAGTAAGCAAAAAAAAGCATTACAAATTAAACCTTACTACATTTTGTAATTAAAACTGAGCCTTTAACATTCCTCTCATTTCCTTAACGTAAACCCAATACAAAATTCTATTTTTTACTTACTAAACCTTAAAACAAAAAAATTGATATTTAACTGAAATGTCTAATTTATAATACATATAAAAAAATTAATAAACATTATAACTTTTCCATTATATAGATCTTCTAAAGACACTTTAAGTGGATGCATCATATCTTCTCCTCTTTCTTCTACCATTGCGACTTCTACTCTGATTACCCATGAAACTGAACAATCCACCACCAAAATGTGAGAGAAAATATCGTCCATTCCACCACTTCCCCCCCTCTACACTGGGGGGATCGACCTAAGATACGCAACTTCAGCTTCGAGAATAGTGGAGCTGATGTCAACGTATCTTAGGTCAACTTACCTCGCGTCCTCACGGCGCGGGGTCAACTGCCACCACTCCCCCGTCGACTCTGCTACCGCCTCTCGCCGCGGTGGAGTACAGGAGTCGACGGCAGAGTGATCGGGGATCGATTTATCACGTCTACACTAGATAAATCGATCCCCGATAGATCGATCACTACCCGCCGGGTAGTGTAGACGTACCCTTATCCTAAACCAAAAAAATAACCATAATCAATCTTAAAAATTATTCTAATCTGCCCCTGCCTTAACATCAATACAAACACTAGCAATCGATCAAATGCGTTTCTACCAATATCCCCAAAAAACATTCCTTTTTTCTATTCGGAAAAAAACCCTAACAAAATAATTAAATCATACATCAGAGGGGTCGCCGTGTTAGTCTGTATCTGTAAAAGCGGCAAAGAGTCCTGTGGCACCTTACAGACTAACAGACGGGTTGGAGCATGAGCTTTGGATGCATCCGACGAAGCGGGGATTCACCCACGAAAGCTCATGCTCCAATACGTCTGTTAGTCTATAAGGTGCCACAGGACTCTTTGCCGCTTTTAAATCATACATTAATTCTTGTACAACTATAAAATTCTGCTCCTACACAACTGGGTCAAGAGAGATTGAAACCGCAGGAGTTTTGTAGGATGGAACTAGTATTCGTTGGGGGCTCTGTCGGAGAAAGCTTGCACAGCTCCTGTCTGCACAATCGCTGGCTCAAAGCCATCACTGTTATTCCTCCCCTTCTCTCCGCGCAGCATTTGCTCGCCATTTTGAAGTTAAAAACACGCTGCGTAGATGGTTATGCAGACTTGGCAGGTAAACTGTTAGGTCTGGGGATCTCTGAGTTGGTGAATGTCACGGCGGAAGCGCCCCCCGTCCCCTTTTTGGGGCAGGAGGGGGGACGTTATAATGTCAACTTATTTTTAAGCTTTTTTTTCGATTGTTATTGTTTTAAATTTTCATAATTGTGTAAAATAAAAGTTTTAGCCTTTTTCCCCCCAGTGTTTATCAATGTTAGTTTTCAGTTGAAGGAAATTACGCCAGGAAGTCAGACAATCATTATTTAATGGCAGTAGATGTTGAGATTCAAACCGTTTAAAGCCTTTTCGCTGGGAAAACGAACTCTCAACCTCGTATGTCGAAATATACAAAGTCAGTATCCTTAAAGCCAACTCTACGTTCTCAAGCAGCATTTTACTTAAGTTGCCTATTTGAAATTTTGATTGTTGACGGCAATATTTTTGGTTGGTTTGTGAGTTTGCCGTGAAATTGATATTTATTGATAAAAATCTAATCCATCCAAGCACAATCCACCGAAGTATGTGCTTAATTGAAAGCACATTAAAGATTTTGTTGGGGATTGGTCCTGCTTTGGGATAGATGACCTCCTGAGGTCCCTTCCAACCCTGATATTCTACGAGTCTGATTCTATGTGAGTGGTCTCATTGAAACTCTAGGGATCAGGGACTGCCAGACCATGAGGAGCTTCTGGCCTCTTCCACTGCAGCTAGTTTGCATCATGGTTGGGTCTCCCCTTTTTCTGCCAACAGGTGGTGGGATGCCGAGTGAGAAGGAGGAGCACGAACCTCAGCAGGAAGATGCTGAGCAAGACGAACCACCCGGGACATTATTGCAAATATCTGAGGAGGACGATTCCAGGAGTCGTGAGCAGAGAGAAGGACGTGAGAGTCAGCACAGGCCAGAGAGAAAGCAGGGAAATCAGCCAAGGGAGAAATTGAATAAATCCATTAATAGTTGGGGACCTCACAAATACATCAAGGAAACCACAGCCCAGCCGAAAATCCAGGCAGGAGCGAGAAACAACACATGCTCCGAGTGTGGGAAAAATTTCAGTAGCCGCTCAGTTCTTCTTAAACATCAGAGGATCCACACAGGGGAAAGACCCTATGAATGCCGCGAATGTCAGAAAAGCTTCACTCACAGGTCATCCCTCATTAAGCATCGGAGGATACACACTGGAGAGAGACCCTATGCGTGCTGTGAGTGTGGCAAAAACTTCATTGACCGTTCAGCTCTTATTAAACATCAGAAATTCCACGCAGGAGAGAGACCCCATGAATGCAGTGAGTGCGGGAAACGCTTCACCCAGAGCTCGGACCTCATTACGCATCAGCGAATCCACACGGGAGAGAGACCCTATGAATGCAGCGAGTGCGGGAAAAGCTTCACTCAGCGAGCATCCCTCATCAAACATCGGAGAATCCACACTGGCGAGAGACCCCATGAATGCTGTGAGTGCGGGAAAACCTTCACTCAGAGCTCAGGCCTTGTTCGACATCAGATAATCCACACGGGGGCGCGATCCTACGCGTGCACCGAGTGCGGAGAAAGCTTCTCTCGGCGCTCGAACCTGATCGTGCATCAGAGAATCCACACCGGGGAGCGACCCTATGGGTGCTGCGAGTGCGGGAAAAGCTTCATTGACAGCTCATCGCTTAAGAAGCATCAGCGGATCCACACCGGGGACAGGCCTTACGGATGCGGCGAGTGCGGGAAAACCTTCACTCGCAGCTCAAACCTCATCACACATCAGCGAACCCACACAGGGGAGAGACCCTACGAATGCAGCGAGTGTGGGAAAAGCTTCACTGACAGCTCTCTCCTCATTAAACATCAGAGGATCCACACGGGGGAGAGGCCCTATGAATGCGGCGAGTGTCAGAAAAGTTTCACAGACAGCTCAGACCTTATTAAGCATCAGCGAATCCACACCGGAGAAAAGCCCTATGAATGCGGCGAGTGCGGGAAAAGCTTCACTGACAGCTCAGACCTCATTAAGCATCAGAGAATCCACACGGGAGAGAGGCCTCATGCGTGCTGCGAGTGCGGGAAAAGCTTCATGCAGCGTTCGTGCCTTGTTAAACACCAGCGGATCCACACGGGGGAGAGACCCTACGCGTGCGCCGAGTGCGGGAAAAGCTTCGCTTGGCGCTCCAACCTCATTGTGCATCAGAAGATCCACGGGGAGAGACCCTACGGTGCTGCGAGTGTGGGAAAAATTCATTGACAACTCGGCGCTCCTGAAGCATCAGCGAATCACGTGGGGCCAGACCTTATGAATGCGGCGAGTGCGGGAAAACCTTCACTCGGAGCTCCAACCTTATTAGGCATCAGAGGCTCCACACCTCATAGAGACGCTCTGGATCAGTGGTCTCCAACCCGCCCGCCAGACGACGAGCCACGGAGGACCGTGGCGGCAGGACGAGCATCCGCCGACAAGCAGCAGCGTGTCAATCGGCGGCATTTCAGCAACACCTCTGCATGATGCTGCTTGTCGGTGGCCAGGACGCGGGGCCACCTAGATGCCCTGGCGGGTGCCATGGCACCCATGGGCACTGCACTGGGGACCCCTGCTCTCGATGCTCTGAGCGTGGGGAAAAACATCTATCAGCTCTCAGCCTTTACTGATCGGGCCAACCGATTTTTTTTCTGCTGCCCTAACATGGTTAGGGGTGAAGGGTTTAACCTTTAACTGTTTTTCTTTTCTTCTTCCACCCTTTTTCACACTACGAACTTTTTCGAACTTTTGCTTTTTTAACATGGCTTGAGAACCCAGCTTCATCTTTTACGTTCCTCGTGATCTCCCTCGGTTTTATTTGGGGATTTTTTTTAGTAAGGCTGTAACTTTGTTTCCCCCTTTGCTGTTTTAATTTAGACGCTTTTTGCCTCAGCCTGTGACGTTTTCACTGACTATTACATACCTGCTTTTCCCTTGCCACGACTTGTGTGGCCCGAGTTACACTGCTGATGCAGAGGGTACTTGGATTTGACTTCCGGCTGGAGAGAGATTTTTTTAATTTTATTTTTAAATTGCTTTTTAATTTTTGCCTTTAATTCATTCATTTTTTAATTTATTATTATTGTGATCATCTGCTTACAGAGCTGCAGCGATGTTGCAGGGCCGGAAAAGGCTTTACAAAAACATTACCGTTCTCTTGTACAAAATCAATACGCGGTTTTAAAATATTATTTTTAACTTTTATTTTTAGGGAGTTTTTATATCTATTTTTAACTTAACCAGACTCCCAGCCTGAGCCCTGAGTTCCAGTAATGGAAAGTATTCATAAATCGACTTGCTGACTATGTCACAGGGAAATTACAGGTCGCTACCCTATCTTGCAGTTCTTCCCTGTTGCACAGGAAACCAACCAACCAACCATTCGTGCCGATCATCCCCTTCTCTCCACCACTCCTGGGTGGCTCGCCAAGTCTGTTACTCACGGGTTTTCGAACCCAAAGCACTGGTAACTTAACTGGTTCTTGTTAGGAATAAATTAATGGGGATGCAGCTAGTTTGTTTCACAAATGATTGGCACAAACAAGAGTGCTTTAACTAAAATGACTATCTATATCGTTAGTAATATAGGCAACGGTGCTTCATGCTGCAAAGCTTTAGGACAAGGATTAACCACACACAAGTTCAATCGAAGGAGGGAGCTTTAAGGGGCTTTGAGGTTGCGGTTTAAACGCGAACAATCATTTGGCTTTGGCACTGAACTGTTTAACAGCTCAGTGTGGATCGCACGGCCTGGCTGAAATTCTGGGATTGAGAATGGACAGCTGCCTCTGTGGGTTCCTGTTTTAGGATTTATGAGGGTTGGTGTTCCGTTGCATTCATTTCATCAGCTGGCTAAATTGATGACATGATTGCAATGCAATAGCATTGTCAACGCATTGATTTACTGATTTTTGACTTTAACGTCCGTGTGGTCACCCAACGGTTAATGGAGTCATGGATAGAGCAGTTTAGACTTAGCGATGTGTGTTCTTGATTTTGAAGTTGGTTTTTTTTCAGTTTGAATAAAATGTATCAAGGGAATCTGGAGCCATTTCTTTCAATAAGGCGTGGGCCAGAACGGCCGAAAATCAGGGTGGAGATCAGCGAGTCGTGTAAATTAACCCTTTGGTCCTCACAGGGAGCAGCGAAGGAGCATCCATCTCTGCTCCAGCTGTAACTGGAGGAGCTCTGAGCATCGCAGGGACAACGGGCTCCCGCTCCCAGGTTTTGGGGAATTGGGTGGGGTAGAGTGGATGAGTGAGATGGGGTCAGTGGGGTGGGGAGAGTCTCTGAGTAGTGGCAGGTGATGGTGGCTTGCTCTGCCGTCTCCGTCACGGCTAGGGCCAGCCTGGGCCCCACGCTGGCTGCCTGTCCCTGGTCAGGCCTTGAGGGTCTTATTTGAAGGGTCATTAATGGGGGTGAAGAGCCTGTACGGTTCAGTGAATGTGCTGGCAAAGTGAATGCCTGGGTGTTAATGGAGCATTGCAGGAAAAAAAAGGCAGAGTTAAGGTTAGGGGGGCAACCTTAACTGCATTTCCTGGTTTTCAAAAGGCAAATGGATGTGTGTGATCAGCAAAGCGGGGCCTTTAGATCCGCCACACAGACTTCTTTCTGCTCAACTAATGGAGAAACAGCAGTAGTAGGTTGTTATCCTGTATGTAGACTGGGCATTAGAGGGGGGATGAGACTCTCACTTTTCCAGGGAATTTCACAACTATTTGCTCCCAGCAGGGGAATGTAGAGAGTGCACTACCCAGTCCCAGCTCGGTCCCTATGGAATGCCAATAATTCCCATTGTCCTCCTCTCCCCTGGCTCCTAACTCCCTTCCACCCTCAGTAGTTCCTGGTTCTCTCCTCTCTGCTCCTCACCCCTTTGCACTGGGATCAGGATGCTTATTCGTAATAGTCCTCTTGGTGCTAGCAGTGGGATCATGATGAGCACCGGAAAGACAGACTCCTTCCTCTCAGTGCTGATGCTTGGAACCACAGCAAACTCTGGTGTCATGTCCATGGCTGCAGCATAGAGAGAGGCCCAGTGGGATGGGATGAGAGTAAAGGAGGGGGGTGGAAGTGAGACAGCTTGGGGCGGGGATGGGGATCCTCTCTCTTTCCTTTTCTCTCCACGTTCTGTTCTTTTCTTTCCCTGCCAGGATGGCGGCTTGTACGTCAGATGATAAAATTACTGAGATCGTAGGAACCTTCAGAGCAGAGAGAGCCCGGGGGACACTGCTCTTTCATGATTTTAAAGCTAATCTCATGATTTATGGTGAGCCTGAGTCATCGTTTTTGAACGTTTGGAGTTGGCAGTATTGTGAAAATGATTTGAAAGTGTCAGTTTCACTCCTGTTGAAAGTCATTTTTGAGTCTGTAATTTCTAGTTGGGAAACACCTGTAGAGGCCCCAGGAAGGTGCAGGATGTACTGACAGGGCCCTGCCCTGGTAGGGCATTTCCAGAAGTTAAATGATGTATTCCAAGCTTTGGGAATGGCAAAAAAAAAGTGATCGAAAGTCATCTGGCTTTTTTTTTCTGCAGTTGTTGCATTCGAGAGTTGGTAACAAAGTAAGAATAGACATTCAAATTTTAAACCTACCCAGTGTCCCTTAAGGAGGGGGGAGGGATGGCTCAGTGGTTTGAGCATTGGCTTGCTAAACCCAGGGTTGAGAGTTCAATCCTTGAGGGGGCCACTTAGGGATCTGGGGATTGGTCCTGCTTTGAGCAGAGAGTTGGACCAGATCAGTGGTTCCCAAACTGGGGTTCACAAAATGTTACAGGGGGTTCTCAGGAAAAAAAATTCCCCAACAGCAGACAGAGCTGTCGTTAGGGATCCCTGGCAGCCCAGAGCCCCTGAACTTCCAAGATCAAAGCCACCATCTCTATCACACTGAGGAGAGCTAAACTTCAACAAAATGGAAAGGGAGGTGGATATTTTTTTTTTTGCTCTTTTTAAAATGAAATAGGCAGCGAGGATTGTTTTTAAAATTATGAGGAAGAACAAGTCTAAGCTTTGTTGTGAGGCGCGTTGTTTGCCTGGGCTGCTCAAGACCTGAATGCTTGAGTAGGAGGATTCTCTGCAGCTTGAGGTCTTCAAACCACGATTTGAGGAGTTCAATAACTCGGACATAAATCAGGGGTTTGTTCCAGGAGTGGGTGGGTGAGATTCTGTGGCCTGCATTGTGCAGGGGGTCAGACTAGATGATCATAATGGTCCCGTCTGACCTTAAAGTCTATGAGTCGGCTTCTTAAATCTCTTCCTGCTGTTTCACGTCTGATGCTCCCTGATGAAACACAGGAGCCTTGTCTTACAACGGGCTCATTCACAGTGATTCAAGCTACGAAAGTGAGATCATAGAATCATAGAATTCAAGATCAGAAGGGACCATTATGATCATCTAGTCTGACCTCCTGCAAGATGCAGGCCACATAAGCCGATCCACCCACTCCTTTAGCAATCGTGGCGGGGTGCTGCCGTTTTCATAATGGAATAAAAATACTGGAATGATAAGTAGTAATTAATATTAAATAGTGTGTCATAAGCAGGTCGTAAAAACAAAGTTTATATTTCCAAGCTCACTGTTTTTATAATTTAAAACAATTAATAAGTGTTTTAATTATGTAAAATAATTATAAAAATAATAACACTCTGGTAAAGGAGAAAATCCCTGGAAATATTTGTTTTCAGGAGGGGGTTCGGGAGACTTGACATTTTAGTGAAAGGGGTTCGCAGGTTGTTAAAATTTGGGAACTGCTGGATGAGGTGACATCCTGAGGTCCCTTCCAAGCCGGAGAGTCTATGACATGGCGCAAGATGCCAGAAAACTGTATTAGAGGTGAGTGGGTCTGATATTTATTGAATTTTCTTTCTTTATGTAGGAATGAGACACAGTTCTCCTGTCAGCTAATTTCTAAGTTATCTGCAAAAAAAAATCCCCACCCCTAGAGTTTTCAGGTGCCTAAGTAGCCTTTGCAATCAGTTAAAGTTGATCCTCCACCCCCCAAAATCTGGAATGAACTATTGTGCAGATATCTGGCCCGGGAGATCATTGTAAAACCATGGTCCAGTCACCAGTTAGCAGCAACCCGTCCCTTCCTCACGCCCGCTTCCCGAATCCAACCTGGTTCCACCACTCGCTGCCACGGCCTGAACCCTGCTTCTCCCGCCACAATTCCCACCTCCGGCGGCGAAACGGCAAGAATCGGGGTCGGTTTCTCTGCCGGCTTGAGCACCGTGAAAGCGGCCTCTGGCTCAGAGCGGGTGCTGGAGATCGTGGCTGGTTTCAGATCTTGGCTGTCCAGACAGCCCGTTTCCTGTTACAAGCTCCAGGACGGCGGTGATTCCAGCCGCGGGTCGTCACCGCAGCGCTGAGATGATCGGTGGCGGGGTCGGGGTGGGGAAGGGGGTCGCTCCTTTCTTTCCTCAGCCTGGATAAACTCAGCCTTTGGTTCCACCCCAGACCTTCCCCGAAAGGACAGAAGCATAAACACGAGAGTGAGTATGTCACCGGCAGGGCGGAAGATGCCCCCGTCCCTTTGGCCAGTGTTTCTTCGACAGGAGAGTAAGTTTCAATGGAATTTAGTGCCCGGGCTTGGACAAGAGACACGTGTCACGGACTGTGGGGGCGTCAGGGCCCTGCACCCCCCCCCCCTACACTTCCTGCGATGCACAGGGACTCTCAGCCAGCCGGGAAAACAGGTTTATCGGCTGACAGGAACACGGTCCAAGGCCGAGCTTGTAGGCTAGGTGCCGACACTGTGGGTTCGTCACACCCACCGGCAGCCAAGCTCCCCCGCCTGCCCCTTCTCCTCCCCCCCGAGCATGCAGCATCCTCGCTCCTCCGCCTACCTCTGAGCGCGTCCTGCCCGGCCGCTCCGGGGGGAGGAGCAGGAACGTGGGATTTGGGGATGGAGTCAGAATAGGGGTGGATTTGGGGAAGGGGCTGGAATGGGGCGGGGCCTAATGGAAGGGGTGGAGTCAGGGCGGGGCAGCAGGGGGTTGAGCTCCCACCGGCGGGAGCAGAAGTCGGTGCCTGTGCTTGTAGGTAGGTGCAGGAAACAGGACGTCTCAGTCAGGTCCATCTTTGGGGGTAGGGAGCCCAGACCCGTCTGGGCCTCCTCTGTTTCCCCAGCCAAACTGATGCTCCCTCCAGCTGTGTCACACAGCCGCACCCCCCCCCCGGCTCCTCCAGTCGTTGTCCAGTTTCCCGGGCAGAAGGTGTCACCTGGCCACAAACCCCTCCTGAGTTCAGGTTACAGGCTCACGTATCATCACTCAAGTGAAGTCACCTCCTGATATCCCACCGCCATCCAGCACCCACGCAGACAGTCCCAGTAAAACTCCCCCGCAATATTACCAGCTCAATCCTCCCCACGCCCTGCTCCCTTGCAACAGGATTTACTGCTCGCGGCTCCGTGCCAAGGAAATGGTTTTTCTGTGTAAAACTCACAAGCGAAATCACACGGCCACAGAGCGGCACCCTGGAACCCCCCCCCCCACTGTCATATAATTATGCCCTGTTTTGCACCGAAGTGGGCCGTGCGAGATATCGTTTTAAAAGTCGGGATCTGTGGCACACTAACAGCCTGTTGGATTGTGTGGGAAGTTGGGAAGTTTTGCTAGCTGGATGTTACTGAAATACGTTCTGAGCACCTGTCAGGTACCACACCGGCGTAGCCAGACGTGCTGATCGCCCATTAACGGGAACCACCTCGCAGACTTTAAGGTCAGAAGGGACCATTATGCTCATCTAGTCCAACCTCCTGCACAACGCAGGCCACAGAATCTCACCCGCCCACTCTTGTAACAAACCCCTGACCTATGTCTGAGTTACTGAAGTCCTCAAATCATGATTTAAAGACCTCAAGCTGCAGAGAATCCTCCGGGGTTAGCGTTATGGTGGATCCGCCCACTTTCCCAATGTCCATTTGTGACGAAGTGGTACTGTTCTTAATGTTTCCTCTGAATACCGTGTGGGTGCCTCAGTTTCCCCTATGCTTTTCTTAAGTCTCCAGCGTGCATAAATGGCCGACACTCTGTCTCCTGGCAACAAAGGGCTGGGGCCCTTCCTCCCTGCAAGGGGATGGCTAAAGGTGAACAAAGACATCAGGTGGCCTCCTGTCCCAGGAAAGAGACAAAGGCCAGAAAGGGAACCTCGATGTTGGCAAAATTCAAAACTTTTGTAAACCAGCTCATGCACCATTAAGGTTGCCCACCCAACCTTAACTCTGCCCTTTTCCAGCAATGCCCCGTTAACACCCAGGCATTCACTTTGCCGGCACATTCGCTGAACCGTACAGGCTCTTCACCCCCATTAACGACCCTTCAAATAAGCCCCATCAGCTGGGCCTGACCAGGGATAGGCAGCCGGGGTGGGGCACGGGCTGGCCCTAGCCGTGACGGAGACGGCAGCACAAGAATTCATCACCTGCCACTACTCAGAGACACTCCCCACCTCAGCGATCCCATCTCAGCCATCCACTCTACCCCCACCCAATTCCCCAAAACCTGGGAGGGGGAGCCCGTTGTCCCTTGTGATGCCCAGAGCTCCCCTGTGAGAACCAAAGGGTTAATTTAGCTACTGCTTCAAGGTCAACTCGCTGATCTCCACCCTGATTTTCTATAGTTCTGGCCCATGTTGCTTATTGAAAAAAAAAAAAGACGACACCAGATTCCCTGTAGACATTTTATTAAATTGGAAAAAAAAAATTCCAAAAAATCAGACACACATGACGAAGACTAAATTACTGCATAGATAACTTGACTTACTGTGGTGAACACAGGGTCAAAATCAGTCAATCAATGCGTTATCAATACTATTGCCCTGGAATCATGTTATCAATTTAGTCAGATTATTAGATTCATACAAGCGCTCAGCAACCCTTAGAAATGCTAAAACGGGACGCCAGCTGTCCATTCAGCTGTAAACCTATCAGAGGACTTCACCCAGGCCGGGCAATCCCCGCTGAGCTCGTTCAATATTTCAGTACGGAAACCACATGGTGGTTCGTGTTTCAACGACACCCTCGAAGCCGATGAAAGCTTCCTCCTTCGATCGACCTTGCGCGCGTGTGTGGTTAATCCGCCCCAACCCAGATTTCAAGAGCAGATGTTTAACAGTTCTCACGCCACACTTTGTAGCGGGTGTTGAGATGAGTTCCTGTCTGCATCCTGTAAAACTTGCCCATACCGGTATTGCCCTGGCCTCTTCTTTTGTCATTCAGTGTTGAACGCATTCTAAAACAATATGCATTTCCTCACCTTTTGGGGGCGAAGCCAGACTTTAAGGCACCTGCTCCCCTACTTGGTGTAAACTTTGCTTGTTCCAATCAGAAACGAACACAAACAGGTTTTGAGCCCTGGCCCCTATGACACTTCTATGATGTCATAGTTGGTACTTTAGGCCTGTCTGCCATGTGCAGGGCAGGGAGAGGAGAAAGAAAAACAAATCCTGTGTATCCTGTGTACACCCGTAACCGAGCCTGATCCCCTCGAAGCCTCTCTCTCAGCTCACGTGTATCAAACAGAGTTTCTACCTTTGCCGGTCGTTATGCGTTGGTTCGTGTTTGTAAGTATCGGTTATTACTAACTGCTGCATCTTTGTTTATAAATATTGTTAGTAGATATTTTAGTCATTGTGTGTTTTAAGTTTCATTAACTCTATTAGCTAATCATATGCTGCTCCCTTACCCCTTGTAATTATCCCCAATAAAACTTTAAATTGATTAACTTTAGTTGTGTGTGTGTGTCTGCAGTTTGCATCGTGACCCATATTCTCCTTGCATCCCTTACCAATATAGTCTGTTGCCACGTGCAGCCTGGTAAATAACAGGCCTGCATTTTCTTTCGCCCCTGCGAGTCTGTGGCAATCTACATGGCGTCACGAACAGGATGCAAGGGAGTTGGGCCATGCCCGTGGCATGCTGCAGACTGCGCAGATAATGAAACTGAACAGTTCCAACATTTGCAGTTTCACCTTTTTACTAGCCAAAATTCGACCAATCCAAAAATAGAATGGATCTGTTCCCTTGGCTCGGGCAAAACTCTAAAAGGCTATACTGTGCCTTTAACCCTGGCAGATACTCTGAGGACGTTTCCACTGTCCTGTTTAGCATGATATGCAAGGCCCTTGATCTGTGCTCTGTCCTCCACGGGGGCACAATGTTTGCAGCTAAACAGGCAGCCCCAGGCTCTCCTAAAGATGATAATGAGAAGACAGAAAGGTAGAGCCCATCACCCCCACCAAGTCCCTCTCAGAAAATTTTGCCACCCCCATATGAAGCTCCTAAAACTCCTCTGTATCCAGCTCTGCCAACAGCCCCAGAATTTACTGAATCTAAAACTAGCAGAAGCTTTGCCTATTGCGATAACTAACCTTGATGGAGTTAATCTTTCTTGGCTCAGGTCGCGCTACCTTCCTAGGTTGCTCTTCACCCCCCCCTTCCCCTCCTCCGCCTCTCCTCACTTCGGCTCTCTCTTTTTGTTTTAAAAGTTAAAAGCTATAGTTTTTACAGAAACCTCCAAAAAATAAAGCAATTGAAAACAGAACAAAACAAGAAACAAAAAGAAAACAAGGCAAAAACTTTAAATCCAGTAAATTAATTATTTTAACCCTCCAGGAATGCAACAGCTGGAATTATTCCTAACTTTCTTGAAGATATGGTTGCCAAGCAACAGAAGTGCACTCTCTGCTTCTTATCCTAACCACTAACTAATATTTGAAACATGGGCTTTTCTTATTTCCATATAACAGAGTTTTAAAATAATGTTAAATATAAAGTAATGCAAAATTCCTTGTTATCGAATTAATACAATACATTTGGCAAATACTAATATATTTTTATCAAATTTATGCTACAGGTTTTAAATAAGGTAATAATTTGTTTATTCAAATGTTTAACCCTTTTACTTTTTATTTTTGGTTGTGTTATTTTGTATAAATATGAATAGAATTTTGGCGCCATTTGTTTTTAATTGTAAGTTTGTCCTGTATGTCATGTGTGTGTCGTGTCTATGTTGTGTGTGTCACGTGACTATTTTTTTTTTACAAATTATTTTTATTTTGTTGCAACAAAAGTCAATTTTATACCCTTTTAAATATATATATATATGATGTGGTACCACACTATTTTAAAATCATGGTTGGGGTGTAATCATAGTATATTAACACCAATTTTTTGTGCAAAGTTCAAAAAGGTTTCAGTTACAAATATATGTACATATATTTCTGCCTCAACAAATAATGCAATTGCAAACAAAGGAATTCTCTTTTATCAATCACAGTTTTGTTTTTTAATTTTTTTTAATTTGTTATTCAAAAAAAAATGTAAGGGGAAACCTCAACATTAAGGTAAAGATAATATTAACAAATGTCAATTTCTTGTTTGGGCTTTTTATAGTTTGCACTTTTAATTATAGTTATAAGAATGTCATAACCAAAATGTTTTAAAATAACAATTTATGCATAAAGCTAACCAAACAATTTCAACAGGTTTCCACCTTTGGCTCCCAAACATAACAAAGCATCATAAAAGTATACCCTCACATACCCTCAAAGTATTTGCATGTATCTGTATTTAAAATTTATTTTGGTTTAATTTTATAGTTGGTTTGTATTTGTTATCCTGCTCTCCCTCACAACATCTTTGCCCACGGAGCCCTTAGGAGAGGGTGGACTACAAACTTGGTTCGCCGCCTGCTGGGTGCAGGAGGTCAGCGGAAACCAGTCCCTGTCAGCGCTGAGTCCAGAAGATTGTCTTGTTTGCTCCACTCAGTTCTCATCTAAATATCCATTACCCTTTCAGTTTGTACCAATAGTTTATAATTTTTCTTCATTTAATATATCTAGTGTAAATTGTTCTTCCCCCTATGTGCAGTGGGCTGCTTTTAGTGTTTGTAATAATTGTTCTTCACAATTTAATTCTTATGTGTTTCCAGTTCTTAATGCTTCAGGTCGAGGTGATCATAGCTTTCCTTTAATTGAGAGTATTAGAGTTCCAGCATCTCATTGTTGGGTTTTTGTTGGTAATAGTTTAACCCCAGCCCCTACTTGGGTTGGTACTTATTCTAATTGTTCTATGTGGAGTTTCTCTTGTGCTAATACCTCCCTAACTAAACCCACTCTTAATTTTACCTACCCCCCCCTCCCATTAATTGTTCTTATCGTCTTAATTATAATATTTTTTTGGAACCTTCTATACCTCCATAACACATACGTATCTGTTTCATGCCCAGCATATGCATCATGCTGAGGCTGCATGTATCAATCGTGCATCCAGCTTTTATTCTGTAACCAATAATGGGTGGAGCCATATCACAGTTTCTTCCTTAAGACACAGTCATTTTTGGATTTGCGGTAATGTTGCATTTGCTGTGCTTCCTCCCAACCCCCGGGGTATATGCACCATTGGCACCCTGTATCTACAGGGCGGAGGTATTTATACCTTGCCATCTGGCCACCGACACCATCGTAGTACCCACTCTTTTTGGACTCCTTTGCAAACAGCAGCTTCCTCCCTCGCCTCCTCTATTGTTAGTTTTAACCCTGTTGGTTATATGATGTTACGTGATCAAGTGCTGTTTCAATCCCTTGCTATTGAAATACTTGCTAATACTATGGGCAAGGGCCTCTTCTTAATTAATCAGCAGTTAAATTCCCTTGTTCAGTATAGTATTCAAAATAGATTAATGATTCAATATTTGTTACAATCTTCCTCATTTTGTACTAAATTTGCTGAAGTATATCCCGACTTTGCTGATAAATGCTGCGTTTCTTTGCCTTCTATTTCTCCTAATTTGTCCTCAATTGTTAAAGACCTGCAAACGTTGAGCTCTACTGTCAGAGAGTCACGAGAGTCCTTCCAGTTTTGGTCATGGCTCGATTGGCTTGGCCTTGCGCCCTACAAATCCTATTTCCAATCCCTGTTTGTGTCCCTTCTGGTTGGGCTCGCTCTTCTCTGTCTCGGATGTGCCTTCATTAAAGCCTGCATTCACAAGTTTGTTGCCTTGGCCTATATCGCTTCCACCCCCGAAGCGCATCCCCTCGTAGGTGGGGATGAGGAGTCGGACTCAGAAGTTTAGGTTTTCGGCCTAACTATTTCGGCCAGGGCACGGGGGCATGTTGAGATGAGTTCCTGTCTGCATCCTGTAAAACTCGCCCATACCAGTATTGCCCTGGCCTCTTCTTTTGTCATTCAGTGTTGAATGCATTCTATACCAATATGCATTTCCTCACCTTTTGGGGGAGAAGCCAGACTTTAAGGCACCTGCTCCCCTACTTGGTGTAAACTTTGCTTGTGCCAATCAGAAACGAACACAAACAGGTTTTGGGCCCCGGCCCCTATGACACTTCTATGATGTCATAGTTGGTACTTTAGGCCTGTCTGCCATGTGCAGGGCAGGGAGAGGAGAAAGGATACACAGGATTCGTTTTTCTGTGTACACCCGTAACCGAGCCTGATCCCCTCGAAGCCTCTCTCTCAGCTCACGTGTTTCAAATAGAGTTTCTACCTTTGCCGGTCGTTATGTGTTGGCTCGTGTTTGTAAGTATCGGTTATTACTAACTGCTGCATCTTTGTTTATAAATATTGTTAGTAGATATTTTAGTCATTGTGTGTTTTAAGTTTCATTAACTCTATTAGCTAATCATACGCTGCTCCCTTACCCCTTGTAATTATCCCCAATAAAACTTTTAAATTGATTAAGTTTAGTGTGTGTGTGTGTGTGTCTGCAGTTTGCATCGTGACCCACACTCTCCTTGCATCCCTTACCAATATAGTCTGTTGCCACGTGCAGCCTGGTAAATAACAGGCCTGCATTTTCTTTCGCCCCTGCGTGTACGTGGCAATCCACATGGCGTCACGAACAGGATGCAAGGAAGTTGGGCCATGCCCGTGGCATGCTGCAGACCGCGCAGATAATGAAACTGAACAGTTCCGACATTTGCAGTTTCACCTTTTTACTAGCCAAAATTCGACCAATCCAAAAATAGAATGGATTTGTTCCCTTGGCTCGGGCAAAACTCTAAAAGGCTATACTGTGCCTTTAACCCTGGCAGATACTCTGAGGACGTTTCCACCGTCCTGTTTAGCATGATATGCAAGGCCCTTGATCTGTGCTCTGTCCTCCACGGGGGCACAATGTTTGCAGCTAAACAGGCAGCCCCAGGCTCTCCTAAAGATGATAATGAGAAGACAGAAAAGGTAGAGCCCATCACTACCCCCCCCAGTCCCTCTCAGAAAATTTTGCCACCCCCATATGAAGCTCCTAAAACTCCTCTGTATCCAGCTCTGCCAACAGCCCCAGAATTTACTGAATCTAAAACTAGCAGAAGCTTTGCCTATTGCGATAACTAACCTTGATGGAGTTAATCTTTCTTGGCTCAGGTCGCGCTACCTTCCTAGGTTGCTCTTCACGCCCCCCCATTCCCCCCCTCCACCTCTCCTCACTTCGGCTCTCTCTTTTTGTTTTAAAAGTTAAAAGCTATAGTTTTTACAGAAACCTCCAAAAAATAAAGCAATTGAAAACAGAACAAAACAAGAAACAAAAAGAAAACAAGGTAAAAACTTTAAATCCAGTAAATTAATTATTTTAACCCTTCAGGAATGCAACAGCTGGAATTATTCCTAACTTTCTTGAAGATATGGTTGCCAAGCAACAGAAGTGCACTCTCTGCTTCTTATCCTAACCACTAACTAATATTTGAAACATGGGCTTTTCTTATTTCCATATAACAGAGTTTTAAAATAATGTTAAATATAAAGTAATGCAAAATTCCTTGTTATCGAATTAATACAATACATTTGGCAAATACTAATATATTTTTATCAAATTTATGCTACAGGTTTTAAATAAGGTAATAATTTGTTTATTCAAATGTTTAACCCTTTTACTTTTTATTTTTGGTTGTGTTATTTTGTATAAATATGAATAGAATTTTGGCGCCATTTGTTTTTAATTGTAAGTTTGTCCTGTATGTCATGTGTGTGTCGTGTCTATGTTGTGTGTGTCACGTGACTATTTTTTTTTTACAAATTATTTTTATTTTGTTGCAACAAAAGTCAATTTTATACCCTTTTAAATATATATATATATGATGTGGTACCACACTATTTTAAAATCATGGTTGGGGTGTAATCATAGTATATTAACACCAATTTTTTGTGCAAAGTTCAAAAAGGTTTCAGTTACAAATATATGTACATATATTTCTGCCTCAACAAATAATGCAATTGCAAACAAAGGAATTCTCTTTTATCAATCACAGTTTTGTTTTTTTTTTATTTGTTATTCAAAAAAAAATGTAAGGGGAAACCTCAACATTAAGGTAAAGATAATATTAACAAATGTCAATTTCTTGTTTGGGCTTTTTATAGTTTGCACTTTTAATTATAGTTATAAGAATGTCATAACCAAAATGTTTTAAAATAACAATTTATGCATAAAGCTAACCAAACAATTTCAACAGGTTTCCACCTTTGGCTCCCAAACATAACAAAGCATCATAAAAGTATACCCTCACATACCCTCAAAGTATTTGCATGTATCTGTATTTAAAATTTATTCTGGTTTAATTTTATAGTTGGTTTGTAGTTGTTATCCTGCTCTCCCTCACAACATCTTTGCCCACGGAGCCCTTAGGAGAGGGTGGACTACAAACTTGGTTCGCCGCCTGCTGGGTGCAGGAGGTCAGCGGAAACCAGTCCCTGTCAGCGCTGAGTCCAGAAGATTGTCTTGTTTGCTCCACTCAGTTCTCATCTAAATATCCATTACCCTTTCAGTTTGTACCAATAGTTTATAATTTTTCTTCATTTAATATATCTAGTGTAAATTGTTCTTCCCCCTATGTGCAGTGGGCTGCTTCTAGTGTTTGGAATAATTGTTCTTCACAATTTAATTCTTATGTGTTTCCAGTTCTTAATGCTTCAGGTCGAAGTGATCATAGCTTTCCTTTAATTGAGAGTATTAGAGTTCCAGCATCTCATTGTTGGGTTTTTGTTGGTAATAGTTTAACCCCAGCCCCTACTTGGGTTGGTACTTATTCTAATTGTTCTATGTGGAGTTTCTCTTGTGCTAATACCTCCCTAACTAAACCCACGCTTAATTTTACCTACCCCCCCTCCCATTAATTGTTCTTATCGTCTTAATTATAATATTTTTTTGGAACCTTCTATACCTCCATAACACATACTTATCTGTTTCATGCCCAGCATATGCATCATGCTGAGGCTGCATGTATCAATCGTGCATCCAGCTTTTATTCTGTAACCAATAATGGGTGGAGCCATATCACAGTTTCTTCCTTAAGACACAGTCATTTTTGGATTTGCGGTAATGTTGCATTTGCTGTGCTTCCTCCCAACCCCCGGGGTATATGCACCATTGGCACCCTGTATCTACAGGGCGGAGGTATTTATACCTTGCCATCTGGCCACCGACACCATCGTAGTACCCACTCTTTTTGGACTCCTTTGCAAACAGCAGCTTCCTCCCTCGCCTCCTCTATTGTTAGTTTTAACCCTGTTGGTTATATAATGTTACGTGATCAAGTGCTGTTTCAATCCCTTGCTATTGAAATGCTTGCTAATACTACGGGCAAGGGCCTCTTCTTAATTAATCAGCAGTTAAATTCCCTTGTTCAGTATAGTATTCAAAATAGATTAATGATTCAATATTTGTTACAATCTTCCTCATTTTGTACTAAATTTGCTGAAGTATATCCCGACTTTGCTGATAAATGCTGCGTTTCTTTGCCTTCTATTTCTCCTAATTTGTCCTCAATTGTTAAAGACCTGCAAACGTTGAGCTCTACTGTCAGAGAGTCACGAGAGTCCTTCCAGTTTTGGTCATGGCTCGATTGGCTTGGCCTTGCGCCCTACAAATCCTATTTCCAATCCCTGTTTGTGTCCCTTCTGGTTGGGCTTGCTCTTCTCTGTCTCGGATGTGCCTTCATTAAAGCCTGCATTCACAAGTTTGTTGCCTCAGCCTACATCACTTCCACCCCCGAAGCGCATCCCCTCGTAGGTGGGGATGAGGAGTCGGACTCAGAAGTTTAGGTTTTCGGCCTATTTCGGCCAGGGCACGGGGGCATGTTGAGATGAGTTCCTGTCTGCATCCTGTAAAACTCGCCCATACCGGTATTGCCCTGGCCTCTTCTTTTGTCATTCAGTGTTGAACGCATTCTAAAACAATATGCATTTCCTCACCTTTTGGGGGCGAAGCCAGACTTTAAGGCACCTGCTCCCCTACTTGGTGTAAACTTTGCTTGTTCCAATCAGAAACGAACACAAACAGGTTTTGGGCCCCGGCCCCTATGACACTTCTATGATGTCATAGTTGGTACTTTAGGCCTGTCTGCCATGTGCAGGCAGAGAGAGGAGAAAGGATACACAGGATTCGTTTTTCTGTGTACACCCGTAACCGAGCCTGATCCCCTCGAAGCCTCTCTCTCAGCTCACGTGTTTCAAACAGAGTTTCTACCTTTGCCGGTCGTTATGCGTTGGTTCGTGTTTGTAAGTATCGGTTATTACTAACTGCTGCATCTTTGTTTATAAATATTGTTAGTAGATATTTTAGTCATTGTGTGTTTTAAGTTTCATTAACTCTATTAGCTAATCATATGCTGCTCCCTTACCCCTTGTAATTATCCCCAATAAAACTTTAAATTGATTAACTTTAGTTGTGTGTGTGTGTCTGCAGTTTGCATCGTGACCCATATTCTCCTTGCATCCCTTACCAATATAGTCTGTTGCCACGTGCAGCCTGGTAAATAACAGGCCTGCATTTTCTTTCGCCCCTGCGAGTCTGGGGCAATCTACATGGCATCACGAACAGGATGCAAGGGAGTTGGGCCATGCCCGTGGCACGCTGCAAACCGCGCAGATAATGAAACTGAACAGTTCCAACATTTGCAGTTTCACCTTTTTACTAGCCAAAATTCGACCAATCCTGACAAGCGAGGTCATCAACAGGCGTCGGCGCTGAAATTCGGCGGCATTTTGGCGGATGCTCGACTGCCGCCACGGTCCACGACAAGGTTGGGGACCGCTGTTTTAGAGGAAAGGGAACAATCCCCCAAAACGAGTAATTTTCCGTGGGTCTGGCAACTGCAGCTGCAGATTATTGATGTGGTAAAGACCAGACTTTGAGACGGTATGATCCAGATACCCCCATTGGAAATTAGGAGCATTATGAGGAAAAAAATTCCACCCAGCCTTAGAGCGATTTGCAATCCTGGTAGAAAATGGTAAATGTTACCGATGATGGAGGGTCTGGAGAAATCCCACCCGCTACAGGATGTGTGTTTAGAAATAACAGAGGGCAATTTTCATGATGCTATTAATCCATCTGCAAATGACTCTACGGTTGTGTAGGTGGGTGATAATTGTGTACGTCTCAGAAGCCGGTGGTCACTTTCTCTTGCCACACATAACACAAAAGGTAGGAGGGATGTTCTGATGTTCCATTCCATAGTCTTCCTGGAAATATGCTTATGTAACCAAGATGAACTTCACGCAAGATGGCTCATGGGAGGTCTCATTGGAACGGTTCCAATTTGCTGAACGTGTTTATCCAATTTGCATGTATCATTTTTGTATCTGAAGCTGGGAATATGGACCGTGTCTCTGTATTTCATAGGTGCTAGGTTGGATGAGGCCAGACAATGTTAGTGGCTGACTGGAGAAATGCACACAAGCTTAAGGAAAAAGAACAGAAGGACTTGAGGTTGCAGGAACAAACCATCCCGATGTGTAGGAAGAAAAGTAAATATGGCAGGCGACCAGCTTGGCTTAACAGTGAAATCCTTGCTCGTCTTAAACACAAAGAAACAGCTTACAAGAAGTGGAAGATTGGACAAATGACCAGGGAGGAGTATAAAAGTATTGCTCAGGCATGCAGGAGTGAAATTAGGAAGGCCAAATCACACTTGGAGTTGCAGCTAGCCGGAGATGTTAGGAGTAACAAGAAGGGTTTCTTCAGGTATGTTAGCAACAGGAAGAAAGTCAAGGAAAGTGTGGGCCCCTTGCTGAATGAGGGAGGGAACCTAGTGACAGAGGATGTGGAGAAAGCTAGTGTACTCAATGCTTTTTTTGCCTCTGTCTTCACAGACAAGGTCAGCTCCCAGACAGCTGCACTCTGCAGCACGGTATGGGGAGGAGGTGACCAGCTCTCTGTGGAGAAAGAAGTAGTTTGGGACTATTTAGAAAAGCTGGATGAGCACAAGTCCATGGGGCCGGATGCGCTGCATCCGAGGGTGCTAAAGGAGTTGGCCGATGAGATTGCAGAGCCATTGGCCATTATCTTTGAAAAATCATGGCGATCGGGGGAGGTCCCGGATGACTGGAAAAAGGCTAATGTAGTGCCCATCTTTAAAAAAGGGAAGAAGGAAGATCCAGGGAACTACAGGCCAGTCAGTCTCACCTCAGTCCCTGGAAAAATCATGGAACAGGTCCTCAAGGAATCAATTCTGAACCACTTAAAGGAGGGGAAAGTGATCAGGAACAGTCAGCATGGATTCACCAAGGGCAAGTCATGCCTGACTAACCTAATTGCCTTCTATGATGAGATAACCAGCTCTGTGGATGAGGGGAAAGCAGTGGATGTGCTATTTCTGGACTTTAGCAAAGCTTTTGATACAGTCTCCCACAGTATTCTTGCCAGCAAGTTAAAGAAGTATGGGCTGGATGAATGGACGGTAAGGTGGATAGAAAACTGGCTAGATGGTCGGGCTCAACGGGTAGTGATCAATGGCTCCGTGTCTAGTTGGCAGCCGTATCAAGTGGAGTGCCCCAAGGGTCGGTGCTGGGGCCGGTTTTATTCAATATCTTCATTAACGATCTGGAGGATGGTGTGGACTGCACCCTTAGCAAGTTTGCAGATGACACTAAACTGGGAGGAGTGGTTGATACGCTGGAGGGTAGGGATAGGATACAGAGGGACCTAGACAAATTAGAGGATTGGGCCAAAAGAAACCTGATGAGGTTCAACAAGGACAAGTGCAGAGTCCTGCACTTAGGACGGAAGAATCCCATGCACTGCTACAGACTAGGGACCGAATGGCTGGGCGCAGTTCTGCAGAAAAGGACCTAGGGGTTACGGTGGACGAAAAGCTGAATATGCGTCAGCAGCGTGCCCTTGTTGCCAAGAAGGCTAACGGCATTTTGGGCTGTATAAGTAGGGGCATTGCCAGCAGATCGAGGGATGTGATCATTCCCCTCTACTCAGCACTGGTGAGGCCTCATTTGGAGTCCTGTGTCCAGTTTTGGGCCCCACACTACAAGAAGGATGTGGACCTATTGGAGAGAGTCCAGCGGAGGGCAACAAAAATGATTAGGGGACTGGAGCACATGACTTATGAGGAGAGGCTGAGGGAACTGGGATTGTTTAGCCTGCAGAAGAGAAGAATGAGGGGGGATCTGATAGCTGCTTTCAATTACCTGAAAGGGGGTTCCAAAGAGGATGGATCTAGACTGTTCTCAGTGGTAGAAGATGACAGAACAAGGAGTAATGGTCTCAAGTTGCAGAGGGGGAGGTTTAGGTTGGACATTAGGAAAAACTTTTTCACTAGTAGGGTGGTGAAGCACTGGAATGGGTTACCTAGGGAGGTGGTGGAATCTCCTTCCTTAGAGGTGTTTAAGGTCAGGCTTGACAAAGCCCTGGCTGGGATGATTTAGTTGGGGATTGGTCCTGCTTTGAGCAGGGGGTTGGACTAGATACCTCCTGAGGTCCCTTCCAACCCTGAGATTCTATGATTCTATGATTGTGGCACCTTAGAGACTAACAAATTTATTTCAGCATGAGCTTTCATGGGCGACAACCCACTTCTTCGGATGCCCAGAATGGAACACACAGACAGGAGATATTTATACATACAGAGAACATGAAAAGGTGGAAGCACCCAGACCAACTGGAAGAGGCTAATTAATTAAGAGAAGCTATTATCAGCAGGGGAGAAAAAGTGATAATCAAGATGGCCCGTTTCGGACAGTTGACACGAAGGTGTGAGGATACTTTAATATGGGGAAATAGGTTCAATTAGTGTAATGACCGCGCCACTCCCAGTCTCTGTTCCAACCTAAGTTAATGGCATCTAGTTTGCATATTCATTCAAGTTCAGCAGCCTCTCGTTGGAGTCTGTTTCTGAAGCTCTTCTGTTGCAAAATCGCCACCTTCACGTCAAGCTTAAGGATCACCCGGGACCTGTGTGTAATAGAAACCTCTCGGAGCTAGTGCTACACAACGGGAACTGTTTGACACCGCAAAAAAAAAGCTTTCCAGCAACGAGGGACAATGACAACATGAGGGGGCCTCACTCGCCCTACAACAAGACACCTGGAAACGCCGGAGGAACAAAGACCGACCTTTGGGAAGGGACGGTCCCAGGCCGGAAGGATTTTCAGCCCGTGTATGAAAAGCTGGGACAGCCAAGGCAGCTTGTGCCTTAAGAATCTGCCAGCCTGTTTATCACTCAGGGGGAGAATTTGCTAATTTGCATCCTACCTGTCTAGTGTGTTATCATAACCTCATAGAACTGGAAGGGAGCTCGAGAGGTCTCTAGTCCAGCCCCCCGCACTCAAGGCAGGACGAAGTATTATCTAGACCATCCCTGCTCTTAAAAATCTCCAATGATGGAGATTCCACAACCTCCCTGGGCAATTTATTCCAGTGCTTAACCACCCTGACAGGTAGGAAGTTTTTCCTAATGTCCAACCTAAACCTCCCTGGGATGGGTTGGATCACGGGAACCCCCCTGGGGGCTGCCACCCGATGTGCCAAGACTAACTCTGCCCCCTGCTTTCCCTGCCAGCTCGGGATGCCAGCACCCTGTCCTGCTGAGCCAGACACGCCCGTCTGCTCCAGCACGGACCCAGGGGCTGAATTACCTGTCCCAACGCCGCAGGTTTGCCTGAAAGCAGCTCACAGGAGTGTGCTTGTCCTTAGCACTCAGATGCCCAACTCCCAGCGGGGTCTGAACCCAAATCAATCCATTTTACTCTGTATAAAGCTTATGCAGGATAAACTCCTCAATGGGTCACCTCTATAACACTGACAGAGAGACGCGTGGCTGTTTGCTCCCCCAGGTACTCAGACATACTCTGGGTCAATTAATAAGTAAGAAGTGATTTTATTAAATACAGAAAGTAGGATTGAAGTGGTTCCAAGTAGTAACAGCCCAGAACAAAGTAAGTCACCAAGCAAAATAAAATAAAATGCACAAATCTCTGTCTAATCAAACTGAATACAGATAATCCCACCCTCAGAGCTGCTTCAGTAAGTTTTTTCCTCAGACTGGACACTTTCCAGGCCTGGGCACAATCCTTTCCCCTGGTACGGCCCTTGTTCCAGCTCAGGTGGGAGCTGGGGGATTCTTCATGATGGCTCCTCTCTGTTCTGTCCCCCCCCTTTATCTATCTCTTGCACAAGGGGGGAATCCTTTGTCCCTCTGGATTCCCACCCCCCCTCCCTGGAAAAGCACCAGGTTAAAGATGGATTCCAGTTCAGGTGACATGATCACATGTCACTGTTAGACCCCCTCAAGCCTTCATTCCTCCTGCCCGCAAACGCAGCCATCCCGTCAATCTCCCCGGTTAATGGGAGCCATCAAGATTCCAAACCACCATTAATGGCCCACACTTTGCATAATTACAACAGACCCTCAGAGTTATATTTCATATTCCTAGTTTCAGCTACGAGAGTGATACATTCGTACAAACAGGATAATCACACTCAGTAGACAATAAGCTTTGTAATGATACTTACACAAGACCTTTTGCATGAAGCATATTCCCGTTACATTAAATTCACTCATTAGCAATTTTTTATAAAATCATATCAGCTGCAACGTCACACTCTCTTGCTGCAATTTAAGCCCATTGCTTCTTGTCCTATCCTCAGAGGTTAAGAACAATTTTTCTCCTTCCTCCTTGTAACAACCTTTTATGCACTTGAAAACTGTGATCATGTCCCCTCTCAGTCGTCTCTTCAAATCCAATGTTTTCAATCTTCCCTCATAGCTCATGTTTTCTAGACCTTTAATCATTTTTGTTGCTCGTCTCTGAACTCTCTCCAATTTGTCCACATCCTTCCTGAAATGTGGGGCCCAGAACTGGACACACGCCTCCAGTTGAGGCCTAATCAAGATTACTTCTCGTGTCTTGCTTACAACACTCCTGCTAATACATCCCAGGAGGACGTTCACTTCTTTTGCAACAGCGTCACACTGTTGACTCCTATTTAGCTTGTGATCCTCTGTGACCCCCAGATCCCTTTCTGCCGTACTCCTTCCTAGACACTCATTTCCCATTCTGTATGTGTGCAACTTCCTAAATGGAGCACTTTGCATTTGTCTTTGTTAAACTTCATCCTATTGACTTCAGACCATTTCTCCAGTTTGTCCAGATCATTTTGAATTTTAATTCTATCCTCCAAAGCACTTACAACCCCTCCCAGCTTGGTATCGTCTGCAAACTTTATAAGTGTCCTCTCCATGCCGTTATGCTCAGTGTCCGGCTTTTGTTTATTGACTAAGGTAATCTGCTTTGTTCTCTTTGCTATCCTTTGAAATCTACCTTTTGTAGTTAATGCATTTATTTTATTATTAAACCCAGTTTATGTAATTTCTAACTGGTGGGGGGGAAGACGTCGTGCACGTCTCTCTCCACATTGAGGAAGAGGGCGGATTTTTATGAGCTTGCGCTGTGCAGATTTTTCTATGCAGCGCAAGACAGCATTATTTTGGGTGTATCTCCCAAAAAGGGGAGTACTGGGGAAGTCCTCTCACGCCGAGCTGACTTCAGTCTGTGTTTGCAGCTGGGTGCGGCCCTACCTGTGTGTGAGTGCTGCTAGAGGCCAGCGTGCTTACTTCAGCAAAATGGAGAGGGAACCCAGGCCGGTGCAGCAAGAGAGGCTCAGTGAAATCCCAGTACATCAGGTGGTGTCCCAGAAGGGGGGTCCAACCTGTCACAGATGTATTTGTTTTAAGTAAGCCTCTGCTGATGGGCATTTGCACTGTTTCCTTCCCAACTATCTAGCCCTGCAGTAGGCTTAATAGCTGGTTAATATCCAGTTGGCACGCAGGACCTCCCCTGCTTCTACTAATTAAAGGTCAAAAAACTTGGTCAATGCCTAGCTGAGTTTGCCTGGTGAGATGTTGTTCCTTTCAGAACCTCAACGTCTGCAAAATCCACACTTTTGAAATCCAGCAAATGCACAGTTAAGGTTGTCCACATAACCTTAACTCTGCCTTTTTTCAGAAATGCCCTGATATGCTCTATTAACACATACTCATTTACTTTACCAGCACCATATTCGCTGAGCCGTACAAGCTCTTCGCCTCCATTAACAACCCTTCAGATAAGACCCTCAACACCAGCTGAGCCTGACCAGGCACAGTCAACCAGCCGGGGCCACAGGCCGGGCCTAGCCATGATGGAGACTGCAGAGAAGCCACTGTCACCTGCCACTACTGACAGACACTCCCCACCTCACTGACCCCTCCTCACTCATCCACACTACCCCACCCAAGTCCCAAAAACCTGGGAAGGGTAGCTCATTTTCCCTTGTGATGCCCAGAGCTCCTCCAGTTACAGCTGGAGCGGAGATAGATGCTCCCTTTGGCCGCTCCCCTGTGAGAACCAAAGGGTTAATTGAGATGGAAATTCAAGGTGGACTCGCTGATCTCCACCCTGATTTTCGGCCGTTCCGGCCCACGTTGCTTATTGAAAGAAACGGCTCCAGATTTCCCCTTTTGTACATTTTATTAAAATGAAAAAAAAAACAAAATCAGGAACACGCATCACTAAGACGAAACGACCGTATTCATGACTAAACTAACCGCTGGGCGAACACGCCTACGTTAAGGTCAAACCCAGTGCGTTAACAATGCTAGTGCATGGCAATCGTGTTGCCAATTTAGCCAATACAATTTAGCCAATTTATAAATCCTAAAACGGGACGCCAAGGAGGCTGTTTGTCCATTTAGTTGTAAACCTCAGAGAACTTCACCCCGGCCGGGCAATCCACGCTGAGCTCGGTCGCTATTTCAATACTGAAACCAAAGGATTGTTCGTGTTTAAACTGCAACCTCCCATCCAATCAAAGCTTCCTCCTTCGACTGAACTCTTGTGTGGTAATTCCTTCTCCTTCACCCCCTCAACACAGACGAGGCTTAACTGTCTAAACTAGGGGTCCCCAACGCGGACCATGTGCGCCCACCTACTGGCCACCGGACAAGCAGCCGCTGAAATGCCGCCTAGACGTGGGAACGTCAGGAAGCGCTACCGCCGAAATCCCACCGAATTTTGGTGGGATTTCGGTGGCGACGCCTCTTGACATCGCTGCTTCACGGCGGCATTTCGGCGGCTGTTTGTCCAGCGGCCACGGTCCTCGGCGGCTTGTTGTCCAGCGCCCGCCCCACGGAAAAGGTTGGGGACCACTGGTCTAAACAGATCTCAATGAACAGTTTATAGCATGCTGTTGATCAGAGTTTCAGAGTGGAGATTTATAACCACCAACTCTTTCGCTTTGTTAGCAGAGCCAATAGCTTGGAGTAGTCCCTCAGGTTGATTGACATGCACTTGAACTTTCTCCACATCATCATGGCAGGGTAGGATAATAGCCAAAACAAAAATAATAATAATTAAAAATAAAGAGAGACTATTTTACCAAGTGGTCATTTTGCTCAAAGTCCCCGGTAAATCGGTCACATTCAATCAAACAAAACCAATATCCAGTTATGTAACCAAACACCTTCCGGAGAGCGAGAGAGAAACCCACCTCTCACAGAACTGAAAGACAATTTTGATGTCACAGAAAGTTAAATTCCAGAGCAGGATACACCTGATGACTCCAAATCAGGACAACAGATTCTCCCATCCGCTTCGCCTCTCATCCTTTGAAACCTGCTTCACTCCATGTTGTCTCACAAATACTGAGTCATGTTACTTAGGAAAATTTTAACATCAGCATCATGCAAAAAAACAGCCAGTTTTCCAATCCAAAAACAATCCCAGTTCAGAAGGAAAAAGACAGGAAGTGGCTTTGCCAATAGACAAAAAGTGGAGTTTAAACTAAGAATGATCCATTGGACATTCTCCTTCTGGGTCTGCGACTCTTTCACCTCTAAAACTAACGAGTCTGATTTAGGATCAAACAAATCGACCCATGGTTCCCAAGCAGGGAGAGCTCAGAACACAGTGTCTACAGGAGGTGAAGGGATTTGTGAAGAAGATAAACTCTACCCAGCAGAGACAGAAGGAAACGCTGCTGGGATGATGGGAAAGGAGGGAATCCCTCCGACACGCCCGACTGTCTTTGGGCGTCACCGAACTTGCTATAATTCCAATATATTTTAAGTGCGAGAATGGTACAAAAAAATCACTGACGTTCAGCCCACCCCACGGCAACGCGAGAATAAACGGGGATGAGGGAATCGATGCCCAAAGGGGAACTTGGTGATCTACCCATCCCGTTGCAGTGGGAGCCACAGTAGAAATGCGACCCACCGGCGAAGGGCTGAGTAAACCTGTTAGACACCCCCAGCGACTCTTCATACATGAGATACGTCTCTACTGCAAGAACAGCTGTTGTTTTACATCAAGCCAGCCATGGAAAATCCGAGCGGAGACGCGGCCCGGGTAATTTTATATCGACGGAGCTAGTTTCGGTCACCCGTGTCCCCTGGCGCTCATGGACGTTCCTGGTAGGAGGAAGACGTGCTCCCAAGACTCAGAAGGAAGGAGGTGACAGAAAGTGACGCCGGATTCACTCCAAAGAACCTCAGCTACAAAAGAGAAAATCGGGCAACTCGCCCAGGGGACCTGAGAGACCACGTGATGCAAATACATATATACTCATTCATTAGCCCGTTGGTTTATAAGCCGACCCCCCAAGATGGTTGGGTAAAAAGAGCAAAAACTGTCTGACCCTTTCATAAGCCGACCCTATATTCCAGGGGTTTGAAAACTTTGGCTCCTGGCGGGTTGGGACGTTTTGTTTACTTGCAGCGTCTGCAGGCAGGGAGTCCCTCAGCTCCCTGTGGCCGCGGTTCACCGTTCCCAGCCAATGGGAGCTGCGGGAAGTCCGCGGCCACGGGGAGCCGAGGGGCTCCATGCCTGCAGACGCTCCAGGTAAACAAAACGACAATGTATTCGATATTCAATTCAATGATTCCATAGAGTTTAAAATCCTCAAATTTTGGTGTGTAGACCCATCGATAAGCCGACCCCCGCTCTTTGATGCGTCAGTTTTTTCCCAAAAAGATTCGGCTTCTGAATGAGTATATACGGTAGTTCAAAAAGTCTTTAAGAGGGAATTAGGAAAAAAAAACCCTAAAAATGGTCAGCCTTAAATAAGGGTTTTATGGCATTTGTTTCCCTTGCAAATTCTCCGGTGAGAAGTAAGCGCTGAGTTCTGCTAGAAGCTTTTCCCACACTCAGAGCATTGAGAGTGTCTCTAGGCCGGGTGGAGCCTCTGATGTCTAATGAGGTTCGAGCTGCGAGTGAAGTTTTTCCCGCACTCACTGCACTGATACGGTCTGGCTCCAATGTGGATTCTCTGATGTTCCCGGAGCGCTGAGCTGACAAAGAATCTTTTCCCGCACTCACGGCAGCCATAGGGTCTCTCGTCTGTGTGGAATCTCTGATGCGTGATTAGGCTCGAGCGCCAAGTGAAGCTTTTCCCGCACTCGCCGCATCTGTAGGGTCGCTCGCCGGTGTGGATTCTCTGATGTTTAATTAGGTCCGAGCTCTGAGTGAAGCGTTTCCCGCACTCGCAGCACTCGTGGGGTCTCTCGCCGGTGTGGATTCTCTGATGCGTCAGAAGGGCTGAGCTGTGAGTGAAGGTTTTCCCTTTTCGCTGCATTCATAGGGTCTTTCTCCCGTGTGGATTCGCTGATGCTTAGTAAGGTCTGAGCTGTCCATGAAGCTTTTCCCGCACTCGGCGCATTCATAGGGTCTCTCTCCCGTGTGGATCCTCTGATGCTTAATAAGGTCTGAACTATCCGTGAAGCTTTTCCCACACTCGCCGCATTCATAGGGTCTCTCTCCTGTGTGGATTCTCTGATGTGCAATGAGGTGCGAGCTGCGAGTGAAGGTTTTCCCGCACTCGCGGCATTCGTAAGGTCTGGCTCCCGTGTGGATCCGCTGATGTTTCATAAGCGAGGAGCTGTTGGTGAAGTTTTTCGCGCACTCACAGCATTGGTAGGGTCTCTCTCCGGTGTGGATTCGCCGATGCACAATCAGGTTTGAGCGTCGGGTGAAGCTTTCTCCGCATTCAGCGCACGCGTAGGATTGCGCCCCCGTGTGGATCCTCTGATGTGTAATGAGGGATGATCTCTGAGTGAAGCTTTTCCCGCACTCACAGCACACATAGGGTCTCTCTCCCGTGTGTATCCTCCGATGTTTAATAAGGGTTGATCTCTGAGTGAAGCTTTTCCCACACTCACAGCACCCATAGGGTCTCTCTCCCGTGTGTATTCGCCGATGTTTAATAAGGGACGATCTCTGAGTGAAGGTTTTCCCACACTCGTGGCATTCATAGGGTCTTTCCCCTGTGTGGGTGCTCTGATGTTTAAGAAGAACTGAGTGCCTACTGAAATTTTTCCCACACTCGGGGCATGTGTTGTTTCTCTCTCCTGCCTGGATTTTCGGCTGGGCTGCGGTTTCCTTGACGTATCTGTGAGGTCCCCAACTATGAATGGATTTATTCAATTTCTTCCCTGGCTGGTTTCCCTGCTTCCTCTCTGGCCTGTGCTGACTCTGACGACCTTCTCTCTGCTCACGACTCCTGGAATCCTCCACCTCAGATATTTGCAATAATGTCCCGGGTGGTTCGTCTTGCTCAGCATCTTCCTGCTGAGGTTCGTGCTCCTCCTTCTCACTCGGCATCCCATCACCTGTTGGCAGAAAAAGGGGAGACCCAACCATGATGCAAACTAGCTGCGGTGGAAGAGGCCAGAAGTTCCTCATGTTCTGGCAGTCCCTGATCCCTAGAGTTTCAATGAGACCACTCACATAGAATCAGACTTGTCGAAGATCAGGGTTGGAAGGGACCTCAGGAGGTATCTAGTCCAGCCCCCTGCTCAAAGCAGGACCAATCCCCAACTAAATCTTTAATGTGCTTTCAATTAAGCACATACTTCGGTGGATTCAGGCTTGGAAGGATTCGATTTTTATCAATAAATATCCATTTCACTGCAAACTCACAAACCAAGCAAAAATATTTCCATCAACGATCAAACTTTCAGCTAGGAAAAATAAGAAAAATGCTGTTGGAGAACAGAGTTTTGTTTAAGGACACGGACTTTATATAATTTTGACGTGTGATGGTGACAGTTTGTTTTATCGGTTATAAAGCTGTAACGTTTTGGGTCTCAACATCTCCTGCCATTACAGAATTGTTGTCTGACTTCCCCGCGTAATTTCCTGCAACTGAAAATGTAAATCGATAAAAAATTGAAAAAAAAAAAAAAAAGTCTAAAACCTTTAATTTTGTACAATTCTGAAAATCCGAGCGGAGATGCAGCCCAGGTAATTTTATATCGATGGAGCTAGTTTAGGTCACCCGTGTCCCCTGGCGCTCATAAAAATTGACCCAAGAAAAAATCTTAAATAATTTGAAATTATGAAAAAATAAAAATAATACAGAGGGCTTTCAATTGCAGTTAACGCACATGATTAACTCAAAAATATTACTTGCGATTAACCACACTGTTAAACGTTAGACTACCAACTGAAATGTATTAAATATTTTTGGATGTTTTTACTACATTTTCAAACATTGATTTCTATGACAACACAGACTACAACGTGTACAGTGCTCACTTTATATTATTTTTATTATAAATATTTGCACTGTAAAAATGATCAAAGAAACGGTATTTTTCAATTCACCTCATACAAGGACTGTGGCGCCACCTCTTTATCGTGAAAGTGGAACTTACAAATGTAGATTTTTGTTTGTTCGTTACATCACTGCGCTCCAAAACAAAAGCAACGTAAAACTTTAGAACCTCCAAGTCCACTCAGTCCGACTTCTTGTTCAGCCAATCGCTAAAACTAACAAGTTTGTTTACATTTGCAGGAGATAATGCTGCCTGCTTCTCATTTACAATGTCACCTGAACGTGAGAACAGGCGTTCGCGTGGCACTTTTGTAGCCGGTGCTGCAAAGTATTTATGTGCCAGATATGCGAAACATTCGTATGCCCCTTCATACTTCAGCCACCATTCCAGAGGACATGCTTCCATGCTGATGATGCTCGTTAAAAAATAATGGGTTAATTAAATTTGTGACTGAACTCCTTGGGGGAGAACTATATGTCTTTTATATGGCAGAATGTGGTTATTTCATGTTATAGCAGTCTCAGATGATGACCCAGCACATGTTCGTTTTAAGAACACTTTCACAGCAGAGTTGACAAAAATGCAAAGAAAGTCCCAATGTGAGATTTCTAACAATAGCTACAGCACTCGACCCAAGGTTTAAGAATCTGAAGTGCCGTCCGAAATCTGAGAGGGACGAGGTGTGGAGCATGCTTTCAGAAGTCTTCCAAGAGCAACACTCAGATGTGGAAAGTACAGAACCCGAACCACTAAAAAAGAAAATCAACCTTCTGCTGATGGCATCTGACTCAGATGATGAAAATGAACATGCATCGGTCCGCACTGCTTTGGATCGTTATTGAGCAGAACCCGTCATCAGCATGGACACATGTCCCCTGGAATGGTGGTTGAAGCACGAAGGAACATGTGAATCTTTAGCACATCTGGCATGTAAATACCTTGCAACGCCGGCTACAACAGTGTCATGCGAACGTCCGTTCTCACTTTCAGGTGACATTGTGAACAAGAAGCGGGCAGCATTATCTCCTGCAAATGTAACCAAAAGTTTTTGTCTGAGCGACTGGCTGAGGTAGGACTGAGTGGACTTGCGGGCGCTAAAGTTTTACAGCAGTTACTTTTTGTACATAATTCCACATTAGTAAGTTCAACTTTCTCGATAAAGAGATTGCACTACAGTCCTTGCATGAGGTGACTTGAAAAATACCATTTCTTTTGTGCAAATATTTGTAATCAAAAATAAATATGAAGCGAGCACTGTCGACTCTGTATTCTGTGTCGCAATTGAAATCAATATATTTGAAAATGTAGGCAACATCCACAAATATTTAAAGAGATGGTATCCCATTACTGTTTAACAGCGTGATTAATTGCAATTAATTTTTTCAATCGCTTGACAGCCCTAATAAAAATCAAATTCTGCCAAGCCTACAAGTTAATGATCTAAGGACAAAGTGCCTTTACGCCAGGGGTTCTCAAACTGGGGGTCGGGACCCCGAAGGGGGTCATGAGGTTATGATGTGGGGGGTCGCGAGCTGTCAGCCTCCACCCCAAACCCCGCTTTGCCTCCAGCATTTATAATGGTGTTAACCATATTAAAAAGTGTTTTTAATTTATAAGCGTAGGTCACACTCAGAGGCTTGCTGTGTGAAAGGGGTTTGAGAATCACTGCTTTATACCATTGCTAATCATCTGAGCTGTCTAGTCATGTACCTTCATAGTTTAATACATTTTAACTTGGGGTTTGTTCATCAAATTCTAGACCAGATCCCTCAGCGTCTAGAATATTTTAGAGTGACGTGGGAGGCACGTAAACCACGTTTTCCTTCTTTCAATCCTTTTCTAAGGGTACGTCTATACTACCCGCCGGATCGGCGGGTAGTGTTCAATGTATCGCGTCTTGTCTGGACGCGATAAATCGATCCGCGAACCGACGCCCGTACTCCACCTCAGCAGGAGTAAGCGGCGTCGACGGGGGAGCCGCGGCAGTCGACTCGCCGCCGTGAGGACAGCCAGGTAAGTCGAACTAAGATACTTTGACTTCAGCTATGCGAATAGCGTAGCTGAAGTTGCGTATCTTAGTTCGAACCCCGCCCCCCCCTCCGCGAGTGTAGCCCAGGCCTCGGGGTGTCTGATGCAATAACCATTCTGGCTCTGAGTTTTCTTCAGAGATCCCAAATTTTAGATTTAAAAAAAAAATGTTAATCCAGAGATCTTGTTCTACATATAACTTTATATCGCAATGTGACACTTTTTACCTCCAATCAGCACCCAGGAACCCCCATAGTCACCACTGGCATGTCATTCTGATCTGGTTTGTACAAAATATGCCTTGTAAGAAATCACAGAAAAGGTCATGATCTGCTGAAAGCCACTGCTCTGTCAGGCTATATCAGAGAAAGACCCAAAGGTCAGGACTGTCCCTATAAAATCAGGACATCTGGTCACCCTAGTAGACAAGGCCTAACTCTTTCCGGTGTGTTTAGGACTTAACTGTCTGGAGTAAATTTGTATCATCTGTAAATCTTGGAAACTTGCTGTTTACCCCTTTTTCCAGATCATTTGTATGTCTGCTGAACAGTGCAAGTACAATACAGACCTCTGGGGGGCACCACTATTTACCTCTCTCCATTCTCAAAACGGAACATTTATTCCTCCAGTTTGTTTCCTATCTTTTAACCAGTTGCCGATCCATGAGGGGATCTTCCCTCTTATCCCATGACAGCTTCCTTTGCTTAAGAGCCTTTGGTGAGGGACCTTGTCAAAGGCTTTCTGAAAATGTAAGCACATTATATCCACTGGATCCCCTTGGTCCACATACTTGTTGACCCTGTCAAGTAAATCTAGTAGATTGGTGAGGCATGATTTTCCTTTACAAAAGCCATGTTAACTCTTCACCAACAAATTGTGTTCATCTCTCTGTCTGACAATTCTGTTCTTTAGTAGACTTTGAAACAATTTGCCTGGTACTGAAGTTAGGTTTACCGACTTGTAAATGCCAAGATTGCTTCTGGAGCCTTTTATAAATATTGACGTCGCATTAGCTGTCCTCCAGCCATCTGGTACAGAAGCTGATTTAAATGATAGCTTACAAACTACAGTTAGTAGTTCTGTAATTTCACATTTGAGTTCCTTGGGACTCTTGGGTGAATCCCACCTGGTCCTGGTGACTTATTACTGGTTAATTTGTCAGTTTGTTCCAAAATGACTTCTAATGACACCTCAATCTGGGACAGTTCCTCAGATTTGTCACCTAAAAAGAACGGCTCAGGTTTGGGAATCTCCCTCACATCCTCAGTCATGAAGACTGATGCAAAGAATTCATTTAGTTTCTCCGCAATGGCCTGATCGTCTTTGAGTGCTTCTTTAGCATCTCAATCATCCAGTGGCCCCAGTGGTTGTTTAGCAGGCTTCGTGCTACTGAAAAATTTTGTTCTGCTTACTTTTTAAGGCTTTGGCAAGTTCCTCTTCAAATTCTTTTTTGACCTGCCTGATTGCACATGGCTTTCTACCGTTTCTGTTCCTTTCTATTTTCCTCAGTAGGATTTAACTTCCAATTTTTAAAGGATGCCTTTTTACCGCTAACCACTTCTTTTACTTAGGGTTGAGCCACGGTGGCACATTTTGGGCCTCTTACTATGTTTTTTAATTTGGGATCTACATTTAATTTGAGCCTCTATTGTGGGTTTTTTTTAAAAAGCTTCCATGCAGCTTGTGGGGATTTCACTTTTGAGATTGTTCCTTTTAATTTCTGTTTAACTAACGTCCTCATTTGGTTCTCAGTCCCCTTTCTGAAATCAAATGCTACTATGGTGGGCTTTGGTGTTTTCCCCCTTTGACAGGAATGTTAAATTTAATTATATTATGGGTGCTATTACCAAGCAATCCAGCTACATTCACCTCTTGGACCAGATCCTTGGCTCCACTTAGTTGAGTTAAATCAAGGATTGCCTCTTCTCTGGTGGGTTCCAGGACTAGCTGCTCCAAGAAAGAGTCAATCATGGTGGGGATAGTTGAAATCCCCCATTATTATTGCGGTTTTTATTTGTATAGCCTCTCTAATCTCCCTGAGCATTTTATGGTCACTATCACTATTGTGGTCAACGAAATAAGCGCTGCAGAGATGGACATAAATCAGGGACTGAATTTCCCCAAATTCTGTCCTAAAGAGGTAAGGGGATCAATTCTGTCTGTAAATCCTGTCCAAACACTCAGGGGGAAGGGAGGTGAAGGAGGGAGCTACTGCCAGGTATCTCTCATGATGGGTGGGAACAGGGCCGACGAGGGGGTGGGGGGGAGCAGGTACAAATTACCGGGGCCCGGCGGTCCGGAAGTGAGCCCGGGGCCCGACTATGTTGCATATGGTTTTGTCTTTCTCGGTAGTATCATTATTCGTCGATTGTTTTTGACATCCATTGTAAAAAATCGGTGAATTTCAAAGAAAATAATAATGATATGCAAAATTCTGTCCATTATTGGCCAATATAGACTCTAATTAACCAACAAACTACTGTAGGAAGTCATGAGCGACATCTGCCCTGAGGATACAAACCTGCTGAGGACAATCCTGAACTCGGAGAACTCCCAAGGTCTCTGTCGGGAATCCCAGCTGTTTCCTTCAGCCACGGACAGGTTTCGAATTGGCTGAATGATTCCTCCCTTGGGCAGGTACCGCTCAGGATCTCGCTTTCCTCTGAATCATGGAGATCTGGGACCCACGGCTCTTTGTCTTGTTCCAGATGGGAGATCACATCAGGTGTGAAAACTGGAAACTCTGCAGGGGGAAAGGAAAACAGGTGGGTTCAAGGCAATTTCTCACCATTTTTTTCTTATTGCATTAACCCCAGCCTATTTTGACGCAGCAATACACTGAGGGTAGCTCCCCAGATGTTCAAATGTGTAGGACGTTCTACTTCAAGGTTTTTTCGGCTGCCGCTGCACATTGAGTGGATGTTTTCAGAGAACTATCCACAATGACTCCAAGATCTCTTTCTTGAGCGATAACCGCTAATTTAGACCCCGTCATTGTATATGTAAAATTGGGATTAGGTTTCCCAAGGTGCATTACTTTGCATTTACCAACAAAGAATTTCATCTGCCATTTTGTTGCCCAGTTTTGAGTGGTCTCTTTGTAGCTCTACACGGTCTGCCTGGGACTTAACTATCTTAAGTAGTTTTGTATCATCTGCAAACTTTGCCACCTCACTGTTTACCCCTTTTTCCAGATGGTTTATAAATATGTTGAATAGGACTGGGCCCAGTACAGACCCCTGGGGGACCCCACTATTTCCCAGTCTGAAAACTGATCATTTATTCCTACCCTTTGTTTCCCATCTTTTAACCAATTACCGATACATGAGAGGACCTTCCCTCTTATCCCATGACAGCTTCCTTTGCTTAAGAGCCTTTGGTGAGGGACCTTGTCAAAGGCTTGCTGAAAATCTAAGTACACTATATCCACTGGATCCCCCTTGTCAACGTTTGTTTGACCCCCTCAAAGAATTCCAGTAGATTGGTGAGGCGTGATTTCCCTTTACAAAAGCCATGTTGACTCTTCCCCAATAAATCATGTTCGTCTCTGTGTTTGATAATTCTGTTTTTTACTAGCGTTTCAACCAGTTTGCTTGGTATGGAAATCAGGCTTGTGATTGCCAGGATCGCTTCTGGATTTATAAAAATGGGCATCGCATTAGCTAGCCTCTAGTCATCTGGTACAGAAGCTGATTTAAATGACAGGTTACAGACCACAGTGAGTAGTTCTGCATTTTCACATTTGAGCTTTTTCAGAACTCAGGTGAATCCCATCTGGTCCTGGCGACTTGTTACTGTTTAATGTATAAGTTTGTTCCAAAACCTCCTCTAATGACATCTCAATCTGAGACAGTTCCTCAGATTTGTCACCTAAAAAGAAATGGCTCAGGTTGGGGAATCTCCCTCGCATCCTCAGCCCTGAAGATCGATGCAAAGAATTTGTTCAGATTCACCGCAATGGCCTGATCCCCTTGAGTGCTCTGTCAGCATCTCAATACAGAGATTCCAGAAGACTGGAAAAGAGCAAATATGGTGACAATCTATGAAAAGAGAAATAAGGCCAACCCGAGGAATTACAGACCGGTCAGCTTAACTTCTGTACCCGGAAAGATAATGGAGCAAATAATTAAGCAATCAATTTGCAAACATCTAGAAGATAATAAGGTGATAAGTAACAGTCTGCATGGATTTGCTGAAAACAAATTGTGTCAGACCAACCTGATATATTTCTTCGACAGGGTAACAAGCCTTGTGGATGGGGGGGAAAAGCGGTAGATGTGGTATATCTTGATTTTACTAGAGCTTTAGATCCTGTCTCACATGCTCGTCTCATAAACAAACTAGGGAAATGCAACCTCGATGGAGCTACTAGAAGGTGGGTGCAAAACGCATTGGAAAACACTTACAACGTTTACGAAGTTAACAGTGGTTCAGCGTCATGCTGGAAGGGCGTAATGAGTGGGGTCGCGCAGGGATCAGTTCTGGGTCCAGTTCTGTTCAATATCTTCATCAATGATTTAGGTAATGGCATAGAGAGGACACTTACAAAATTTGCGGACAATACCAAGCTGGGAGGGGCTGCAAGTGCTTTGGAGGAGAGGATTAAAATTCAAAACGATCTGGACAAACTGGAGAAATGGTCTGAAGTCAATAGGATGAAATTCAATCAGGACAAATGCAAAGTGCTCCACTTAGGAAGGAACAAGCACACCTACAAACTGGGAAATGACTGCCTAGGAAGGAGAACTGCGGAAACGGATCTGGGGGTCATAGTGGATCACAAGCTAAATATGAGTCAACAGTGTAACGCTGTCGCAAAAGAAGTGAACATCCTTCTGGGATGTATCAGCAGGAGTGTTGTAAGCAAGACACGAGGAGTAATTCTTCCGCTCTACTCCACACTGATTAGGCCTCAACTGGAGTGTTGTGTCCAGCTCTGGGCGCCACATGTCAGGAAGGATGTGGACAAACAGGAGAAAGTGCAGAGAAGAGCAACAAAAATGATGAAAGGTCCAGAAAACAAGACCTATGAGCTGAGAGTCCCTAAGGGTGCGGACATTCCAGGTGATGAAATTCATTGTCTTGTATCTCTTGTTTCGGCCACGGCGTTGAGTGATCCCTCCAGTTGGAAGAGTGTGAAACCGCCGATGTTTGGGGCACCTTTTCGGGCGAGCAGAAGAGATCCTAAAAGAGGCCTGCTCTGTCGCAGCCGCTGCTGCCGAAACGCACTTCCGTCTCATCCAGGCGCAAGACGGCCGTCACGCGGCTGCCGCCGGCGTGCGGATTTGAGACGAAAGACTCCCAGAGCTCACGGCGCCTGTCTTCTCCGCCACTCGCACGTCACCACACGGCTCCGGGTGGGTGTGAGGCCTGCGTGGGAAATCGTTTTAACGTGAGGAAACCGGCGTGGTGGCGGTAACCGCACGAGACTTGACGGGAGGAAAACCCTGACCCAGTGGCGAGGAGATCCCAGACCACCAGGGGCCTCCTTCCTGCTGCAGCCCCCATCCGCCTTCACAGCTGCACAGCACTCGAAGATCGTCTATATGTGCCCGACCCACCGTTGGGGCCTAGGTGAGTCAGGAGCCTCGCCTCAGACCCCCTTGCCAAGGGGGAACCCTACCAGGAGTTGGAAAGCTCAGAACGACGTCGTTATGAGGGTCTTTACGCCCCCGCAAGCCTCCCCACCGCGGCGAGGCGGCGGTCCATATGAGAGGGTGGAGGGATTCGTGGACAATCAACGCGCACAAGGGTGCGTCCTTGCCATGAGCGTTGTCGGCACTCATGGGTAGCCATCTCCAGGGTTTAGAGAAGGGTAATCGAAGGCAACGGCTCCGAAGGAATCACTCGCCAGAGGCCGGGAATGGGCGGCAGGGGATGGATCACTGGACTGTGACCTGTTCTGTTCGTTCCCTCTGGGGCACCTGGCGTTGACCAGTGATACTGGACTTGAGGAACCTTTAGTCTGACCCAGTGTGGCCGTTCTTAACCCTCAGGGGCGAAGAGGTGGTGATATTTTGCAAGTCCGTGACGGTTCGTGTGGCATAGGCTCCATCTGAGGGCCGGCCAGGTGTGGGAAGCTTCTCTTCGCTACGCCGGACCTAAACCCCAGTTTTGCCTAAGCAAAGAGAAGACGTTAGACTTTCTGAAGGACGGCTCTGTTCCCAGAGCATTGTGTTGCTGGGAGGGCAGAGGGCTGGTGTGTGTGTCGCTGGCGTGTTGGGGTGTTGCTGACACAGGGCAGAGTTAAGGTTACGTCGCAGGATGTGGTGAACCTTAACTCTGCATTTCCCCTTCCAAGAACCGAGGGGACGGGACTCCTTACCCAGAGAGGCCACGTTCTCGTAGTTCTCCTGCATGACGTCTCTGTAGAGGGCTCTCTGAGCGGGGTCCAGCAGAGCCCACTCTCCCCTGGTGAAATACACAGCCACCTCCTCGAAGGTCACCGGCCCCTGAAAGAGCGAGAGTCCTACACTCAGGACCTGCTGCCCCACTCACAGCCCCACTATTCCTGGGGTAGCAGGGCCAATCACATGGCTACACAGTCAGCAAAGACCCACCCACCCCTTGCTCAGCGCATCCAGGAGGCATTAGGGGGAGGGGAGATAGACAGAGCCCCTCGCCCTTCCCAGCAGGTAGCGGGGAAGGGTCTTCGCTTTCATCACGCACCGGCTAGTCAGCGGCTGAACTGGAGAAAAAGCCCTTCCTTGTAGGAATCCCAACACCCTCCCCGCTGCCAGCAGCTGGAGGTCAGGGGATGGGGGCATCTTCCCTAAGCCTCAGTGGTGGGTGCCTCCTTCATAGGTCAGAGCAACCTCTGGTTAGTGGGTTCACGCTCCAACACGGGGAGCCTGGGAAGTTTTCACAGGTTTGTCTCCTGTTCCACAAACAGGGGAATTTCCACACCCAACCCCCATGGGTCTATTCCTAGAAACTTGGCCCCAGGTTTACCAAGTCCCAGCAGGTCCATCACACCTCGTCCCACTCCCTTTCTCCACCCCGTGCACGGCCTGCACCCTTAGATCAAACTCCCACTTCCCGTGTCTTCTCTGGCTCCTGCGGGAACCTCCCCGCACGTCCTCAGCATCCCTACCTGAGCCAGGCCTGCTGCATCCATTTCCCTTCCCGGGGCAGGCTGGGAGAATCTGGAGGGACCCGAGGATGTTATTCTGCAGCCTGTCGGGGGGAGAAGGGTTATTGGGGGGGAATTCGGATCAGACTTTGTCATTTCACATTCTCCCTGGCTTTTTCTCGGCATAGACATCGACTCTCATGGTGGGAAAATGCTCAGCGTAGACCCATCCCCTCCCACCAGGACTAAACCCCCTGTATCTCAAAGTGGCATCCTGTCCACCCCAGACTCACAGTTCATAGAGGGCTCTGATATTTCATACAAAGCAGGCTCCGTAAGTGACCATCCGAAAGCTCCCGATCTGCCCAAACCCGCTGTGCTGGCCCAATAGGTGTATTTGTTCGTGGGTAGGAAGTGACGAGCTTTGGTTACCGAAATACGCCGCAAGTTTGAGCGTCTCTGCTACAAAGGGGAGGGCTCTCCGCCCGGGCGGGTGTTCGGTGACCATTAATCAGCAGAAGAGCGGTCAGCAAGGGGTTTACAAGTCAACGAACACCACGCAACGGGGACCGCTCCACTCTCTGACTCGGTTGCTCAGCCCTGGGACTCAGCAAAGCCCACCAGGACATGCCTGGGCTGGTATTTTCCAGGCACGTGGACTGAGGGTATAAAATAAGAGACAGTGGCATCGTGCCTTGAATTTTCTCCTCCCCGACCTACGCCGGAAGCAACAAGAACGCCGAGAGGACAAAAACTTTCAGGGAGAAATCTGTGTATTAAGAACCGTAACATCCAGGGGGGTGGAAAAAATTGCTAGATTGAAATAGTGCCTAGTGGAGTAAGGTTTAAGATTTCGATTGTGCCCCTATCTTTTATTTTCTTTGGTAACTAGCTCTGGCCTTTTATGACTTCCACTTATAACCGATCTTTCTGTAGTTAATAAATCCGTTTTACACTTTCCCTAAAACGGTGCATTTTGCTTGAAGTCCTTGGGAAATCTCAGCTCGGTTTACAAAGGCTGCGGCCTGCCCTCTCCACGCTGAGGAAGGGGAGATTGGGTAACAAACGTACAGGGGTCAGGCTTCTGACCAGGGCAAGACGGTACAGCTCTGCGGTGCAAGGCTGCGGGGAACTGGCTGGTGTCTTTCTCTGTGTGATTCTGGGAGCGTTCATGCAATAGAGCTGAGTGATCGCAGCACCTGGAGGGGTTTGCTGCTTGTCACTAGCAAAGCAGAGAGAGAGACAGCCCAGCCTGGAGAGACAAAGGGTCGCTGTGGTACCCCAGTTCCAGGTTCTACACCGGGGATCCCATCAGGAGGAAATGCCCCGCTTGTTGTTCGGAGGGAGGTTTGCACTTCAGACACTGGGACAGAGATTTTAAGTGTGGTGGCTGAGAGGAGGCTACCGGTTGTTATTTTCTGTCTGCTTATTTTGGGGAAGGGAAGCTTAAAGATGAGCGAAGGCAGCGAAGCAATTGCAAACCTGGAGCTGTACAGACTGCAAGTGGCAGAAAAAGAGAGAGAATGTGAGCGTCAGCTGAGAATGGAAGAACTATAATAATAATTGGAGATATACCAATTTCTTAGAACTGGAAAGGACTTGAAATGAACCAAACGGTACCATAGAATCTCATAGACTCATAGACTTTAAGGTCAGAAGGGACCATTATGATCATCTAGTCTGACCCTCTGCACAACGCAGGCCACAGAACCTCAGCCACCCACTCCTGTATCAAACCCCTAACCTATGTCTGAGTTATTGAAGTCCTCAAATCATAGTTTGAAGACCTCAAACTGCAGAGAATCCTCCAGCCAGTGACCCGTGCCCCACGCTGCAGAGGAAGGCAAAAAACCTCCAGGGCCTCTGCCAATCTGCCCTGGAGGAAAATTCCTTCCCGACCCCAAATATGGCGATCGGCTAAACCCTGAGCATGTGGGTAAGACTCACCCGCCAGCACCCAGGAAAGAATTCTCTGTAGTGACTCAGATCCCAACCCATCTAACATCCCATCACAGACCATTGGGCATATTTACCTGCTAATAATCAAAGATCAATTAATTGCCAAAATGAGTCTATCCCATCATACCATCCCTTCCATCAACTTATCAAGCTCAGTCTTGAAGCCAGATATGTCTTTTGCCCCCACGACTCCCCTTGGAAGGCTGTTCCAGAACTTCACTCCTCTAATGGTTAGAAACCTTCGTCTGATTTCAAGTCTAAACTTCCTAGTGTCCAGTTTATACCCATTTGTTCTTGTGTCCACACTGGTACTTGGATAGTAATTCCATGCTCGAATAATAATATAGCAGTGGGGATATATTACCGACCACCTGGCCAGGATGGTGAGAGTGACTGTGAAATGCTCAGAGATTACAGAGACTAATAAAATAAAAAACTCAATAATGAGGGATTTCAACTATCCCCATGTGGACTGGGTACATGTCACCTCAGGACGGGGATGCAGAGATAAAGTTTCTTGACACCTTAAATGCCGGCTTCTTGGAGCAGCTGGTCCTGGAACCCACAAGGGGAGAGGCGGTTCTTGATTTAGTCCTAAGTGGATCTGGTCCAAGAGGTGAATATAGCTGGACCGTTTGGTAATAGTGACCATAATATAATTAAATTTCACGTCCCTGTGGCAGGGAAGACACCACAACGGCCCAACACGGTAGCCTTTAATTTCGGACAGGGGAACCACACAAACACGAGGAAGTTAGTTAAACAGAAATTAAAAGGTACGGCGCCAAAAGTGAAATCCCTGCCAGCTCAATTTAAATGTATGCCCCAAATTAAAAAAACATAGTAAGAGGACCAAAAAAAGTGCCCCCGTGGCTAAACAACAAAGTAAAAGAAGCAGTGAGAGGCAAAAACGCATCCTTTAAAAAGTGGAAGTTAAATCCCAGTGAGGAAAATAGAAAGGAGCATGAACACTGGCAAATGAACTGTAAAAATACGAGGAAGGCCAAAAAAGAATTTGAGGAACTGTTAGCCAAAGACCCAAAAAGTAATAGCAAAAAGATCTGTAAGTGCATCAGAAGCAGGAAGCCTGCTAAACAACCAGTGGGGCCACTGGACGATCGAGGTGCTAAAGGGACACTCAAGGACGATAAGGCCATTGCGGAAAAACTAAATGAATTCTTTGCGTCGGTCTTCACGGCTGAGGATGGGAGGGAGATTCCCAAACCTGAGCCTTCTTTTTAGGTGACAAATCTGAGGAACTTTCTCAGATTGAGATGTCGTTAGAGGAGGTTTTGGAACAAACTTAGACATTAAACAGTAACAAGTCACCAGGACCAGATGGGATTCACCCAAGAGTTCTGAAGGAATCCAACTGTGAAACTGCAGAACTACTCACTGTCGTCTGTAACCTGTCATTTAAATCAGCTGCTGTACCAAATGGAGAACGCCAATTTTTAAAAAGGGCTCCAGAGGTGATCCCAGCAATTACAGCCCAGTAAACCTGACTTCAGGACCGGGCAAACTTGGTTGAAATTATAGCAAAGCACAGAATTGTCAGACACAGAGATGAACATAATTTGTTGGGGAAGAGGCAACGTGGTTTTGTAAAGGGAAATCAGGCCTCACCAATCTACTAGAATTCTTTAAGGGGGTTAACAAGCATGTGGACAAGGGTGATCCAGTGGATACAGTGCACTTAGATTTTCAGCAAGCCTTTGACAAGGTCCCTCACCAAAGGCTCTTAAGCAAAGTAAGCTGTCATGGGATACGAGGGAAGGTCCTCTCATGGATCGGTAACTGGTTAAAAGAGAGGAAACAAAGGGTAGGAATAAATGGTCAGTTTTCAGAATGGAGAGAGGTAAATAGTGGGGTCCCCCAGGGGTCTGTTCTGGGACCAGTCTTATTCAACATATTCATAAATGATCTGGAAAAAAGTGTAAACAGTGAGGTGGCAAAATCTGCGGATGATACAAAACTACTCAAGATAGTTAAGTCCCAGGCAGACTGTGAAGGACTACAAAAGGATCTCTCAAAACTGGATGACTGGGCAACAAAATGGCAGATGAAATTCAATGTTGATAAATGCAAAGTAACGCACACTGGAAAACATCATCCCAACTACAGATATACGACAGGGTCTAAATTGGCTGTTACCACTCAAGAAAGAGATCTCGGAGTCACTGTGGATAGTTCTCTGAAAACATCCACTCAACGTGCAGCGGCAGCCAAAAAAGTGAACAGGATGTTGGGAATTATTAAGAAAGGGATGGATAATGAGACAGAAAATACCATGTTGCCGCTATATAAATCCGTGGTGCCCCCACACCTTGAATACTGCGGGCAGATGTGGTCGCCCCATCTCAGAAAAGATCCATTGGAATTGGAAAAGGTTCAGAAAAGGGCAACAAAAATGATTCGGGGTCTGGAACGGCTGCCGTATGAGGAGAGATTAACAAGACTGGGACTTTTCAACTTGGACAAGAGACAACTAAGGGGGGATATGACAGAGGTCTATAAACTCATGACGGGGGTGGACAAAGTAGATAAGGACGTTTTATTTACTCCTCACAACACAAGAACTAGGGGTCACCCAGTGAAATGAACAGGCAGCAGGTTTAAAACCAACACAAGAATGTATTTCTTCCTACAACGCACTGTTAACCTGGGGAACTCCTTGGCAGAGGATGTTGTGAAGGCCAAAACTATAACAGGGTTCAAAAAAGATCTAGAGAAGTTCATGGAGGACAGGTCCGTCAGTGGCTATTAGCCAGGATGGGCAGGGATGGTGTCTCTAGCTTCTGTTTGCCAGAAGCTGGGAATGGGCGACAGGGGATGGGTCACTTGATGATTCCCTGTTCTGTTCATTCCCTCTGGGGCACCTGGCACTGGCCACAGTTGGCAGACAGGATCCTGGGCTACATGGACTATTGGTCTGACCCAGTCTGGCCGTTCTTATACGTTTGTGGAAATTAACTGTGTCTCTTTGAGAGAGGATGCAGCTCCTGCTGAAGGAAGGGCTGTCTGTGAGAATGGAGATGACCCCTCTGGCAGGAGGAAGGAGGGATTTCCCCAGGCTGGTGAGACACAGAAAGAAACTATGGAAGAGCTTCTGGGAAAAGGTGAATCTGAACCAAGAGTAGACCCTCTTAACCCAAAGAGAATAAATCAAAACCCTTTAGGAAAAGGGGGTGGGGAAGGACTCCGTGCCGGGACGGGGGAACACAGGGTAACCCCCAAGAAGGGTTACCAAATAATGAAGCATTTCTCACCCCTGGGATCTGGATTCACTCTGAATCCCCATCAAGCTTCACGGCAGGAGTGAGTCAGCCACGGGGGTCACCCGGCTTCACATTGTTCCACCATTTCCAGCTGCACATCGGGGCTGGAGGCTGCAATCCCCTGTCGCTAACATGGTTATGGGGCTGAAATCTCCCCACGGCCCGTCAGAGACAGACACGTACCTGTGTCGCTCCCCAGCTCCTGTCGCAGCGTCTCTAGGGGAAGGAGAAGATGGGAGAGGTGAGAATTCAGGCCCTCACATTCATGGAGAAACCCCCATTGCTTATTAATGGAACTGCTGTTAACGACGAGATGGTGACAGAGATCAGAGGCCGATAACGCAGCCGCTGCAGGCAGAGCCAGCCCCACAGGGCTGCTCCATGGGGAAGGGCGACTCGCTGAGCTGGGCTGTGAGATGGAGCCCAGGATCAGTGACATCACTAGAGTCCTCGACTCCTTCCCAGGGTCAGGGTCGCTCTAACCAGAGGAGACGCCACCCCCAGACTCCAACTCACCTTTGAATCCCAGCAGCACCTCCTGCAGCAGGGCACTTTGCAGAGAGAAATCGCTGAGTCTCTTCTCCAGCTCCTCAAACGACGGCTCTGGCTTCCGAAACGTCCCGTCCTCCCTGCTGGGAAAAGGAGGGGTGAGAAATAGGCCTGAGCCCCAGACCCTGAGCCCAGCAACCCCCAAACTCCAGGAACCCTGGATCTGAGCTTTGCAGCCTGAGATAGTCAATGTCAGGGTGAGTCACCTGCCCTCAGCCCCGTGCTCGCCATGGGCCCAGAGAGACGGGACACCAGGAAACGTGGGGGCAAGGAACAGAGACGGGCTCGGGAGCTGTCTCCGGGACGCTCCGGTTCTGTGGGTTCTGACTGGGTGCAGATGTGGTCGCCCGAACTCAGAAAAAATATATTAGAATTGGAAAAAGGCAACAAAAATGACGAGGGGTCTGGGACACGTTCCGTATGAGGAGAGAGATGTAAGACTGGGACTTTTCAGCTAGAGAAAGACAACGACGAGGGGATCTCACAGAGGTCTGCGAAAGCATGACTGGGGTGGAGAACGTCAATAAGGACGTGTTCGTTACGCCTTCTCGTCACACAAGAGCTAGGGGTCACCCAATGAAATGAATAGGCAGCAAGTTAAAAAAGGAATTATTTCCTCACACAACCTGTGGAACTCCTCGCCAGAGGATGTGGTGAAGACTATAACAGGGTTCAAAACAAGAACGAGATAAATTCATGGGGGACAGGTCCATTGATGGCTATTAGCCAGGCTGGGCAGGGATGGTGTCTCTAGCCTCTGTTTGCCAGAAGCTGGGAATGGGCGACAGGGGCTGGGTAACTGGGTGATTCCCTGCTCTGTTCATTCCCTCCAGGGCACCGGGCACTGGCCGCTGTCGGCAGACAGGACGCTGGGCTGGATGGACCTTTGGTCTGACCCAGTGTGGCCGCTCCTATGTTCGCAGCCACCTCCCACACCGGGATCTTCCAGCAACAAGGGGCCACGGCACCGGGATTACGTGGGAAGGGAGGAGACGCAGACCAAAGAGTGGGCAGGTCCCAGCTGCTCAGACAGAGCCCAGGGCTCCAGCGGGGCACGAACCCCAAAAGCCCTGAGCCCTTCCGCGGGAGCAGCGCCCCGGGGGTGCCTGGCTCATACGGGGAGGGGGGGGCCGGACTCCACTTTCTGGTCCATTGAGGAGGCCAGGCCATCAATGTAAGACTCTGCACCCACCTCCCTTCCCAGAACACCCACGTATTTCAGTGGGACAACAAGGGGAGACTCAGGGATCGAGCACCCCCGCCCCCCTCCCGGGAACAAAGGACGTCAGCGTCTACGCGGACACGCCAATGAGATCAATGGAGGCCGAGGGCCTTCCCGCCCCCTGAGCCGCTGTTTCAGGCTGGCTGCAGACTCAGGAAGGCACCGCTGTCCCCGTGCCCGTCGGGGAGGGTTTCTTTGCAACCAGGAGGGCTGGAAACTTACTTTAAAGAAAAATAAACGGGAAGCTGAGATTCTGCAGACCCTGAACACGGGCCGTGGCCACGGGACGACGTCAGCCAGGCCCGGCCCGGCCCCTGGCCCACGTCTGACAGCCCTGGGGGGCCCGTCTCAGCTGTCCGAGAGCGACAGGCTCGTCCCCTTGCCGAGGCAGAGTCCCAGGCTCGGCACCGGCGGGTCGCCCGGCAGGGGCAGGGGCCAGCGCCGAATTCAGCCCTAACGCAGCACGAGGGGAGCGAGACGAAGCCCGGCACTCACCTGCGCCCGCAGCTCCCGGCACCCTGGAGAGGGAGAGAAAGACGAGGCCGTCAGAGGGGGGGTCCCCGGCCGGGGGAGCCTCCTGCTCTGCAGGGGAATCGCCAGGGGAGCCCCTGGGAGTTAGGGGCATTTCACACACTCGGGTTCTGGTGCAGAGAGCAGGGGCCGCCCCCGGCCCCACCAGCAGGGACAGTTGCGCTCAGCAGCCCCAGAAATCCCTGCTGGGAGGTGGCTGCAGGGGGGAAGTTTCTCCCTGGGCACTTTACGGGCAGAAAATGTTCCTCTGCCTTGGGAGTCAAATTCCCCCCAGGGCTGAGAGCCCCACAGGCCCCCCGGTCCCAGTAACCCATTAACCGAGTGTGAGCGGGGCCCTCAGCATGGGGGAGGGGATTCTGCCTCAGTTTCCCCATTTGTCCCATAGGGATAATGCCCCTGACCCCACTCTGTAAAGTGCTTTGGGGTCTAGGGCTCAGACGCGCCTATAGAAACGCTGCGTATGATCATTGCAATAACAGCCTGACCTGCAGGGGGGGGCTCGGCGGCCGCTGCCCCTCGGCTCCTCCCCTGTCGCCGAGCAGGGACACCCCCCGGGACAGGCTGCAGCCGCCCTCATCCCTTCTCTGGACAATGGCTCCCTCCAGCTCCTCCAGCCGGGACAGCAGCCGCTGCTCCTGCTGCTCCAGAAACCCTCGCAGCTCCTGCCACTCCCAGACGAGCTGCCGCCTCTCGGCTGCCGCCTGCTCCTGCAGCCACAGGGCCGGGGCGGGAGACCCGTCAGCGCACCCGGCGGGGCCGGATTTATTCACCACTGCGGGACCCTGTGCTGGGGACAGGGGTTCGTTACCCGGGGGGTGCAGGGTCAGGGCCGGGATGAGCTGGACACGGCTCACGGGGCGGGGAGACCCGTCAGCGCCCCGTGTCGGACCCTCTCCTGCCTCGCAGCCCCCTGCCCCCTAAGGGCATCGCCCCCCCCCCCGTGTATGACCCTCTCCTGCCCAGCAGCCCCCTGCCCCATAAGGGCATCGCCCCCCCGTGTCGGACCCTCTCCCGCCCAGCAGCCCCCTGCCCCCTAAGGGCATCACCCCGCCCCGTGTCGGACCTCTCCTGCCCGGCAGCCCCTGCCCCTAAGGGCATCGCCCCATGTCGGACCCTCTCCTGCCCAGCAGCCCCTGCCCCTAAGGGCATCGCCCCCGTGTCGGACCCTCTCCTGCCCGCAGCCCCTGCGCCCTAAGGGCATCGCCCCGTGTCGGACCCTCTCCTGCCCGGCAGCCTCCTGCCCCTAAGGGCATCACCCCGTGTCTGACCCTCTCCTGCCCAGCAGCCCCTGCCCCTAAGGGCATCACCCCGTGTCTGACCCTCTCCCGCCCAGCAGCCCCTGCCCCTAAGGGCATCGCCCCGTGTCGGACCCTCTCCTGCCCGCAGCCCCTGCGCCCTAAGGGCATCGCCCCGTGTCGGCCCCTCGCCGGCCCCGCAGCCCCCTGCCCCCTAAGGGCATCACCCCCGTGTCTGACCCTCTCCTGCCCAGCAGCCCCTGCCCCTAAGGGCATCACCCCCGTGTCTGACCCTCTCCCGCCCAGCAGCCCCTGCCCCTAAGGGCATCGCCCCCGTGTCGGACCCTCTCCTGCCCGCAGCCCCCTGCCCTAAGGGCATCGCCCCGTGTCGGACCCTCTCCTGCCCGGCAGCCCCTGCCCCTAAGGGCATCACCCCGTGTTGGACCCTCTCCTGCCCAGCAGCCCACTGCCCCCTAAGGGCATCGCCCCCGTGTCTGACCTCTCCTGCCCAGCAGCCCCTGCCCCTAAGGGCATTGCCCCTCCGTGTCGGACCCTCTCCCGCCCGGCAGCCCCCTGCCCCCTAAGGGCATCGCCCCATGTCGGACCCTCTCCCGCCCGGCAGCCCCTGCCCCTAAGGGCATCGCCCCCGTGTCTGACCCTCTCCTGCCCGGCAGCCCTCTGCCCCTAAGGGCATCGCCCCCCCGTGTCGGACCCTCTCCCGCCCAGCAGCCCCCTGCCCCCTAAGGGCCTGGCCCCGTGTCTGACCCTCTCCTGCCCGGCAGCCCCTGCCCCTAAGGGCATCGCCCCCCCCCGGGTCGGACCCTCGCCCGCCCCGCACCCCTGCCCCTAAGGGCATCACACCCCCGTGTCGGACCCTCTCCCGCCCGACAGCCCCCTGCCCCCTAAGGGCATCGCCCCTGTGTCTGACCTCTCCTGCCCAGCAGCCCCTGCCCCCTCAGGGCATCGCCCCCCCGGGTCGGACCCTCTCCCGCCCGGCAGCCCCCTGCCCCCTAAGGGCATCGCCCCCCCTGTGTCTGACCCTCAACTGCCCAGCAGCCCCTGCCCCCTAAGGGCATCGCCCCCCCCCGTGTCGGACCCTCTCCCGCCCGGCAGCCCCTGCCCCTAAGGGCATCACCCCGTGTCGGACCCTCTCCCGCCCGGCAGCCCCTGCCCCTAAGGGCATCACACCCCCGTGTCGGACCCTCTCCGCCCGACAGCCCCTGCCCCTAAGGGCATCACACCCCCCCGTGTCGGACCCTCTCCCGCCCGACAGCCCCCTGCCCCCTAAGGGCATCGCCCCCCCCGTGTCTGACCCTCAACCGCCCGGCAGCCCCCTGCCCACCTAAGGGCATCGCCCCGTGTCTGACCCTCAACCGCCCGGCAGCCCCTGCCCCTAAGGGCATCGCCCCGTGTCTGACCCTCAACCGCCCGGCAGCCCCTGCCCCTAAGGGCATGGCCCCGTGTCGGACCCTCTCCTGCCCGGCAGCCCCTGCCCCTAAGGGCATGGCCCCCTGTGTCGGACCCTCTCCTGCCCGGCAGCCCCTGCCCCTAAGGGCATCGCCCCCCCGTGTCTGACCCTCAACTGCCCAGCAGCCCCTGCCCCCTAAGGGCATCGCCCCCCCCGTGTCAGACCCTCTCCCGCCCAGCAGCCCCCTGCCCCCTAAGGGCATCGCCCCCGTGTCAGACCCTCTCCCGCCCAGCAGCCCCTGCCCCTAAGGGCATCGCCCCGTGTCGGACCCTCTCCTGCCCGGCAGGCCCCTGCCCCTAAGGGCATCGCCCCCGTGTCGGACCTCTCCCGCCCGGCAGCCCCAGCCCCTAAGGGCATCGCCCCGTGTCGGACCCTCTCCCGCCCAGCAGCCCCCTGCCCCCTCAGGGCATCGCCCCCCCGTGTCGGACCCTCTCCTGCCCGGCAGCCCCCTGCCCCCTAAGGGCATCGCCCCCCCGTGTCGGACCCTCTCCTGCCCAGCAGCCCCCTGCCCCCGAAGGGCAGCGCCCCCCCCGGGTCGGACCCGCTCAGGCCCGGCAGCCCCTGCCCCTAAGGGCATCGCCCCGTGTCAGACCCTCTCCTGCCCGGCAGCCCCTGCCCCTAAGGGCATCGCCCCGTGTCCGACCCTCTCCTGCCTGGCAGCCCCTGCCCCTAAGGGCATTACGCCCCGTGTAGGACCCTCTCCTCCCAGCAGCCCCTGCCCCTAAGGGCATCGCCCCGTGTCGGACCCTCTTCTGCCCGACAGCCCCCTGCCCCCTAAGGGCATCGCCCCCCCCGTGTCTGACCCTCTCCTGCCCAGCAGCCCCCTGCCCCCTAAGGGCATCACCCCCCCGTCTCCGACCCTCTCCCGCCCAGCAGCCCCTGCCCCTAAGGGCATCACCCCGTGTCTGACCCTCTCCGCCCGGCAGCCCCTGCCCCTAAGGGCATTGCCCCCGTGTCTGACCCTCTCCTGCCCAGCAGCCCCTGCCCCTAAGGGCATCGCCCCCCCGTGTCCGACCCTCTCCCGCCCAGCAGCCCCTGCCCCTAAGGGCATCACCCCCGTGTCTGACCCTCTCCCGCCCGGCAGCCCCTGCCCCCTACGGGCATCGCCCCCCCTGTGTCTGACCCTCTCCTGCCCAGCAGCCCCTGCCCCTAAGGGCATCGCCCCGTGTCGGACCTCTTCTGCCCGACAGCCCCTGCCCCTAAGGGCATCGCCCTCCCGTGTCGGACCCTCTCCCGCCCGACAGCCCCTGCCCCTAAGGGCATCGCCCCCGTGTCTGACCCTCTCCTGCCCGGCAGCCCCTGCCCCTAAGGGCATCGCCCCCGTGTCGGACCCTCTCCTGCCCGGCAGCCCCTGCCCCTAAGGGCATCGCCCCCGTGTCGGACCTTCTCCTGCCCGGCAGCCTCCTGCCCACTAAGGGCATCGCCCCGTGTCGGACCCTCTCCCGCCCAGCAGCCCCTGCCCCTAAGGGCATTGCCCCCGTGTCGGAGCCTCTCCTGCCCGGCAGGCCCCTGCCCCTAAGGGCATGCCCCCGTGTCGGACCCTCTCCTGCCCAGCAGCCCCTGCCCCTAAGGGCATGCCCCCGTGTCGGACCCTCTCCTGCCCAGCAGCCCCTGCCCCTAAGGGCATCGCCCCCGTTTCTGACCATCTCCCACCCAGCAGCCCCTGCCCCTAAGGGCATCGCCCCCCCGTGTCCGACCCTCTCCCGCCCAGCAGCCCCCTGCCCCCTAAGGGCATTGCCCCCCCCGTGTCGGAGCCTCTCCTGCCCGGCAGGCCCTGCCCCTAAGGGCATCGCCCCCGTGTCGGACCCTCTCCTGCCCGGCAGCCCCAGCCCCTAAGGGCATCGCCCCCGTGTCGGACCCTCTCCGCCCAGCAGACCCCTGCCCCTAAGGGCATCGCCCCGTGTCGGACCTCTCCTGCCCGGCAGCCCCATGCCCCCTAAGGGCATCACCCCCCCGTGTCTGACCCTCTCCCGCCCGGCAGCCCCCTGCCCCTAAGGGCATTGCCCCCGTGTCGGACCCTCTCCTGCCCGGCAGCCCCTGCCCCTAAGGGCATCGCCCCGTGTCTGACCCTCTCCTGCCCGGCAGCCCCTGCCCCTAAGGGCATCGCCCCGTGTCTGACCCTCTCCTGCCCCGCAGCCCCCTGCCCCCTAAGGGCATCGCCCCCCCGTGTCCGACCCTCTCCTGCCCAGCAGCCCCCTGCCCCCTAAGGGCATCACCCCTCAGTGTCGGACCCTCTCCTGCCCGGCAGCCCCATGCCCCCTAAGGGCATCGCCCCCCCGTGTCTGACCCTCTCCTGCCCAGCAATCCCTGCCCCTAAGGGCATCGCCCCGTGTCGGACCCTCTTCTGCCCGACATCACCCTACCCCTAAGGGCATCGCCCCGTGTCTGACCCTCTCCTGCCCAGCAGCCCCTGCCCCTAAGGGCATCGCCCCGTGTCTGACCTCTCCCGCCCGGCAGCCCCTGCCCCTAAGGGCATCGCCCCGTGTCGGACCTTCTCCTGCCCGGCAGCCTCCTGCCCCTAAGGGCATCGCCCCGTGTCGGACCCTCTCCCGCCCAGCAGCCCCTGCCCCTAAGGGCATTGCCCCCGTGTCGGACCCTCTCCTGCCCGGCAGGCCCCTGCCCCTAAGGGCATGCCCCCGTGTCGGACCCTCTCCTGCCCAGCAGCCCCTGCCCCTAAGGGCATGCCCCCGTGTCGGACCCTCTCCTGCCCAGCAGCCCTGCCCCTAAGGGCATCGCCCCCGTTTCTGACCATCTCCCACCCAGCAGCCCCTGCCCCTAAGGGCATCGCCCCGTGTCAGACCCTCTCCCGCCCAGCAGCCCCTGCCCCTAAGGGCATTGCCCCGTGTCGGACCCTCTCCTGCCCGGCAGGCCCCTGCCCCCTAAGGGCATCGCGCCCCGTGTCGGACCCTCTCCTGCCCGGCAGCCCCAGCCCCTAAGGGCATCGCCCCGTGTCGGACCCTCTCCGCCCAGCAGACCCCTGCCCCTAAGGGCATCGCCCCCGTGTCGGACCCTCTCCTGCCCGGCAGCCCCCCGCCCCCTAAGGGCATCGCCCCGTGTCTGACCCTCTCCCGCCCGGCAGCCCCCTGCCCCCTAAGGGCATTGCCCCCGTGTCGGACCCTCTCCTGCCCGGCAGGCCCCTGCCCCCTAAGGGCATCGCCCCCCCCGTGTCGGACCCTCTCCTGCCCGGCAGCCCCAGCCCCTAAGGGCATCGCCCCCGTGTCGGACCCTCTCCCGCCCAGCAGACCCCTGCCCCTAAGGGCATCGCCCCCGTGTCGGACCCTCTCCTGCCCGGCAGCCCCATGCCCCTAAGGGCATCGCCCCGTGTCGGACCCTCTCCCGCCCGGCAGCCCCTGCCCCTAAGGGCATTGCCCCGTGTCGGACCCTCTCCTGCCCGGCAGCCCCTGCCCCTAAGGGCATCGCCCCGTGTCTGACCCTCTCCTGCCCGGCAGCCCCTGCCCCTAAGGGCATCGCCCCCGTGTCTGACCTCTCCTGCCCAGCAGCCCCTGCCCCTAAGGGCACGCCCCGTGTCCGACCCTCTCCTGCCCAGCAGCCCCCTGCCCCCTAAGGGCATCACCCCTCAGTGTCGGACCCTCTCCCGCCCGGCAGCCCCCTGCCCCCTAAGGGCATCGCCCCCCCGTGTCTGACCCTCTCCTGCCCAGCAATCCCCTGCCCCCTAAGGGCATCGCCCCCCCGTGTCGGACCCTCTTCTGCCCGACATCACCCGCCCCCCTAAGGGCATCGCCCCCCCCCGTGTCTGACCCTCTCCTGCCCAGCAGCCCCCTGCCCCCTAAGGGCATCGCCCCCGTGTCTGACCCTCTCCCGCCCGGCAGCCCCCTGCCCCCTAAGGGCATCGCCCCCCCGTGTCGGACCCTCACCTGCCCGGCAGCCCCTGCCCCTAAGGGCATGCCCCCGTGTCGGACCCTCTCCTGCCCGGCAGCCCCTGCCCCTAAGGGCACCACCCCCATTTCGGACCCTCTCCTGACCAGCAGCCCCTGCCCCTAAGGGCATCGCCCCGTGTCAGACCCTCTCCCGCCCAGCAGCCCCTGCCCCTAAGGGCATCGCCCCCGTTTTGACCCTCTCCTGCCCAGCAGCCCCTGCCCCTAAGGGCATCGCCCCCGTGTCAGACCCTCTCCGCCCAGCAGCCCCTGCCCCTAAGGGCATCGCCCCCGTTTCTGACCCTCTCCTGCCCAGCAGCCCCTGCCCCTAACGGCATCGCCCCGTGTCAGACCCTCTCCGCCCAGCAGCCCCTGCCCCTAAGGGCATTGCCCCCCGTGTCGGACCTCTCCTGCCCGGCAGCCCCTGCCCCTAAGGGCATCGCCCCGTGTCGGACCCTCTCCCGCCCGGCAGCCCCTGCCCCTAAGGGCATCGCCCCGTGTCGGACCCTCTCCTGCCCGGCAGCCCCCTGCTCCCTAAGGGCATCACCCCCCCGTGTCTGACCCTCTCCTGCCCAGCAGCCCCCTGCCCCCTAAGGGCATCACCCCCCCCCCCCGTAACTGGCCCTGTCCCTCCCTGGGCTCCCGGGGTCCCAACTGAGGCCGCAGGCCGGGCCCTGCATTCACCGGCACTCGGGGCTCTGGGCCCCCCGGCAAACCTGAGGGGTGGGGGGCCCTGGCCACCCACCAGCAGCTCCTGGCTTTGCCACTGCTCCTCGGCGTCGGCGGCTTCTCCCCGGGCCCGCGGGGGGGCCGGACGCTCTGCTGGGGGGGCCTGGCAGAAGCGGGGGAGGGGGGGTTACAAACTGCTGCAAACCCCCCCAGCTGCCAGATTTCAGGGCCCCCAGCCCGCAGAGCCCCGGGACCCACGGAGACTTTCCCCACGTCTAGGTCAGCCCCAGCCAGGCGAGGTGGGAGGTGATGGCCAAAGGGGCGGGTTTGAGGAAACACAGACCCCGGGAAGTGACGGGTGCAGCCCCAGCCCCAGCCTTGGGTATCGGCCGACTCCATCCACATCCGAAGCCACCAGCTTCAGACACTGCCCCCCCCCACAGACCCCAGATGTGAACATGGAGCCCCCCCCAACTGAATATCCCCCGAACCCCAGCTCTGATCCCCACGGGACCGCCAAACTCCACCTCTGCCCCCGTCACTGCCACCCCAACTCCCCTACTGACACCCCGAACTCCCAGCTCTGCCCCCACTGCCACCCCCAACTCCCCGCTTCCCCACTGCCACCCCCAACTCCCAGCTCTGCCCCCACTGCCACCCCCAACTCCCCCTTCCCCACTGCCACCCCCAACTCCCAGCTCTGCCCCACTGCCACCCCCAACTCCCCGCTTCCCCACTGCCACCCCAACTCCCAGCTCTGCCCCCCACTGCCACCCGCCAACTCCCGCTTCCCCACTGCCACCCCAACTCCCAGCTCTGCCCCCACTGCCACCCCCAACTCCCCGCTTCCCACTGCCACCCCCAACTCCCAGCTCTGCCCCACTGCCACCCGCCAACTCCCCCTTCCCCACTGCCACCCCAACTCCCAGCTCTGCCCCCACTGCCACCCGCCAACTCCCCGCTTCCCCACTGCCACCCCCAACTCCCAGCTCTGCCCCACTGCCACCCCCAACTCCCCCTTCCCCACTGACACCCCAACTCCCGCTTGTCCCCACTGACACCCCCAATCTTCCTGCTCTGCCCCTGACACCCCCAAATCCCCGCTCTTCCCCCACTGATACCCCCAACCGCCCCACGATCCCCAGCCCCGCTCTGACCCCGATTCCCCCTCCCCACTCCCGGGCCCCGCCTCGGCTCCGAGCTCCGCAGCCGAGCCGCGCTCCCGGCCCCTCCCCGCGTGTCCGCCCCACGCGTGTCCCCGCCCCACGCGCGTCCCCCCCGGACCCACCGCGCTGCCCCGCGGGCTGCAGGGCCGGAGCAGCCCCCGCGCTGCGCCCCCGGGCCCGGCCATGGCCCCGCTGCCGCACAAAGGGGCGGGGGCCGGGCCGGAAGGGGCGGCCCCTCCCCGGGCCTGGCCCTGCCCCCCGGGCCCCACGCAGGGGGGTGGGGACCCGCGGGGAACCCAGCTCTGGGCTGGCCGGGACACCCCCCCACCCCAGGCTGCAGGATCAGGCCGGGATGCAAGGGGATGGGGGGGCTGGCCATGGGGTGACCAGCCCCCAAATGTGGAAATTCAGCACAGGGGGTGGGGGGTCATAGGAGCCTATATAAGAAAAAGCCCCCCAAATCGGGACTGTCCCTATAAAATCGGGACATCTGGTCCCCCTAGTTGCCCCAGTTTTAACACGTCGGGGGGGGGGAATGTTTGTTTTTGGAAAGACTTGACTCGTAAAGCTAAGGTTAGGGCGACCAGATGTCCTGATTTTATAGGGACCGTCCCGATATCTGGGGCTTTTTCTTATAGAGACGTCTCTGACCCCCCCACGCCCTGCCCTGATTTTTCTCCCTTGCTCTCTGGTCACCCTACCAAAGGCCTGAAAATGTTTCGCTCGCTCTCGCTAGGCTCGTTTGACACACCCAACCTGAAGACCCTTTGTCAACGCCAGTTACATTCAAGCCTGAAAACAGTTGCCTGAAAGTGTCGAGTTGACTTTTTAATTTTTTCTACGTACTTGCTCCGAGGCTCAAGCTGTGTCTACACCAGCACTTTTGTCGGTATCATTTAGGTCGCTCAGGGGGTGTGGAAAAAAAAAACCCCACCCCTCCGCATGACGGAAGTTACACCTAGGGGGACCAGATGTCCTGATTTTATAGGGACAGTCCCGATTTTGGGGGCTTTTTCTTATATAGGCTCCTATTTCCCCCCCACACCCCGATTTTTCACACTTGCTGTCCGGTCACCCTAGTTACACCAAGTACACCTAGTTACATAAGAACATAAGAAAGGCCGTACCGGGTCAGACCAAAGGTCCATCTAGCCCAGTATCTGTCTACCGACAGTGGCCAATGCCAGGTGCCCCTGAGGGAGTGAACCTAACAGGCAATGATCAAGTGATCTCTCTCCTGCCATCCATCTCCATCCTCTGACGAACAGAGGCTAGGGACACCATTCTTACCCATCCTGGCTAATAGCCATTTATGGACTTAGCCACCATGAATTTATCCAGTCCCCTTTTAAACATTGTTATAGTCCTAGCCTTCACAACCTCCTCAGGTAAGGAGTTCCACAAGTTGACTGTGCGCTGAGTGAAGAAGAACTTCCTTTTATTTGTTTTAAACCTGCTGCCTATTAATTTCATTTGATGACCCTAGTTCTTGTATAATGTGAATAAGTAAATAACTTTTCCTTATCCACTTTCTCAACATCACTCATGATTTTATATACCTCTATCATATCCCCCCTTAGTCTTCTCTTTTCCAAACTGAAGAGTCCTAGCCTCTTTAATCTTTCCTCATATGGGACCCTCTCCAAACCCCTAATCATTTTAGTTGCTCTTTTCTGAACCTTTTCTAGTGCTAGAATATCTTTTTTGAGGTGAGGAGACCACATCTGTACACAGTATTCGAGATGTGGGCGTACCATGGATTTATATAAGGGCAATAAGATATTCTCAGTCTTATTCTCTATCCCCTTTTTAATGATTCCTAACATCCTGTTTGCTTTTTTGACCGCCTCTGCACACTGCGTGGACATCTTCAGAGAACTATCCACGATAACTCCGAGATCTTTTTCCTGACTCGTTGTAGCTAAATTAGCCCCCATCATGTTGTATGTATAGTTGGGGTTATTTTTTCCAATATGCATTACTTTACATTTATCCACATTAAATTTCATTTGCCATTTTGTTGCCCAATCACTTAGTTTTGTGAGATCTTTCTGAAGTTCCTCACAATCTGCCCTGGTCCCAACCATCTTGAGTAGTTTAGTATCATCTGCAAACTTTGCCACCTCACTGCCCACCCCCCAGCCGTGGGGTTTGGCTCAGGAAGACCAAGTCTCCAATTTGTTACAGGCGTTTTGAGTTCCAGTCCTGAGCCCCAAAGTGCAACTTGGTGTCAGTTACACCGAGTGGACTGCAGCCTGTGTAGCCATGGCTTTAGATGTCCTTGATGACATCAGGGGTCGGCCACCTTTCAGAAGCGCCGTGCCGAGTCTTTGTTTATTCACTTTAATGGAAGGTTTCGCGTGCCGGTCACACATGTTAACCTGTCTAGAAGGTCTCTTTCTATAAGTCTTGTGACAGACCCAAACCAGTGGGGTACAGGAGACTGGTAGAGAGCAAATATACTGGTCACTGGATGAGTCGTTTCCTGTTCCCTGAGTGACCAGAGCAGGGACTGCATTAGAGGAATCAGGAACCTGCTAGAACCAATTAAGGCAAACAGGCTGATTAGATCCCCTGCAGCCAATCAAGGCAGGCTAATCAGGGCCCCTGGGTTTCCAGTCAGGTGAGGGGACGCCAGAGGAGAGGAACCCTGGGCTGGAACCCGGAGTAGAGGCCGGGCCCGGGTTCCCCCCAAACCTCCCAACGCCTGATCCGACACAAAGTTGACCCAGACTGTGGTGAGCAAATCTGCCAATGAGCGCAGGGACCCACCAAGGTAGAGGAGGGACTTTGTCACAGGCTGTGATATAGACCTAAGCTATTGTAGGTAAAGTCAATAAGGTTTTTAAAGTGTTTAAGAAGCTTCATTTAAAATGAAATTAAAATGCAGAGCCCCCCGGAGCGGTGGCCAGGACCCGGGCAGTGCGAGTGCCACTGAAAATCAGCTCGTGTGCCGCCTTCGGCACCCGCGCCATAGGTTGCCTACCCCTGGATCACATCTTGCTTGGAGGTTATTTTTACATCAGACCAGGGCGTGGCACAGGAGCTGATTTTCACACTGCCCGGGTCCTGGCCACCGGGCCGGGGGGGGGGGCTCTGCATTTTAATTTAATTTTAAATGAAGCTTCTTAATCATTTTAAAAACCTTATTTACTTTACAGACAACAATAGTTTAGTTCTATATTATAGCCTTATAGAAAGAGACCTTCTAAAAACGTTAAATTGTATTACTGGGCACGTAAAACCTTAAATCGGAGCGAATAAACAAAGACTCGGCACAGCACTTCTGAAAGGTGGCCGACCCCTGATGTCATCAATGACATCTAAAGCCATGTCTACACAGGCTGCAGTCCACTCCGTGCCGACCTTTGCTTTTATTTGTCATGTGATGCGCTAGAAATCTAAACAGTAGGCCCCGGGGCGAGTTACTAAGACACAGCTTTGTGTGCGTTTGTGGGACAGGGACACTTGCCATGCGGAAGAGGTTTCTCTGGATTCTGGACCTTGACCAAGCAATCTGGACCTTGACCAAAAAAAAATAAATAATTGACTACCTCTCGTCCTCTCCCCCACCTTCTCCTTTCTTTCCACGGACGTTTATATTTGCTTTCAAGTCTGAGAACTACCCATCACTAGCGTTATTGCAAGAGGGTGGCTCCATGAACGAGAGACGTTTTATTCTTTTTCACTATTACATTGCTATTGCAATCAGCATCTAGAATGGAAACTCCCCATGGGCGGTGCGCACCTCGGTGCTTTTCAATACAGTTTTTCAGAAAAGAGAGCTAATAAATACAACCCTGAAGGCCCAGGGACCACGCAGCGGTAGCGGATTGTGGTCGAAACACGGCAGATTTCACAGGCTAGCTAAGGTTCCCATCTTGGCCTAACGTCCAGGGAGCCAGGACCCTGCCCGAAATCATCCGCGAGCTTAAAAATAGTTCAGTCGCTTTCGAAAACTGGAATTACCCCTTGGAAAAAAATAAAATAATCAGTGAGCTCCATTTAGACGCTCTGGGATTGCATTTCACGGAACAAGTCCGGCTTTGAAAAAATAGCCAGGCCTATGTAAAATGCTCAGCTCTCTCTTGCTGAGACTTGGCCGCAAACCGGCTTTTGGAAGCCGTTGTCGGAAGCTCGAGTTGGTTCTAACCCAGGTGAGGTGAAGAAACACGTTGTAAACGTTTCCTAGTAAACGACATAAAAACGATTCACATTTTGTTCCCGTGAAGCACGAGGTTTTCAGCCAACTGAACGTGTCTTGCTCACAGAAAATCAAGGGGGGGATAGGAGGTTTGTTAGCCTAAAGCTGCAACCGTCTCAGATTTCAGTTCATTAGTTGGTAGCTGAAAAGAATCCGTGCAAACTGACCTGCTTGAAAAGATTGTACAAGTCCCGTGTGATCTCTCTCTGTCACCAGTGCACGGCTCCCATGCACGACAGAGCAAGGAGGAAGCTTCTGAACATGTCAGATTTTGGAGAAAAAAACCCCACCCAGCAGAGTGGCGCAGCGGAAGCGTGCTGGGCCCATAACCCAGAGGTCGATGGATCGAAACCATCCTCTGCTAGTTCCCATTTTTTCACTTGTAGCCCTGGAAATAATTAATGCAGCTTTTCCTTGACCCACATAGGAAAGAGGAACCGATTCTCTTGCCATTTACTTTTCCACAGCGATTCAACGAAGGGAGAAAGCCACCGCGCGGCCCCTCCTCTAAGGAGACAGATGGGCGAGGACTCCAATCACATACAGCCGCAGGACTGGAAGGGACCTCCAGCGCTCAGCTAGTCCAATTCCCGGCCCTGCGGCAGGACTATGTATTATCTAGACCATCCCCGAGACGTGTTTGTCCAGCCTGCTCTTAAATATCCCCAATGGTGGAGATTCCACAACCTCCCTAGGGAATTTATTCCAGTGCTTAACCACCCTGAGAGTTAGGGAGTTTTTCCTAATGTCCGACCTAAACCGCCCTTGCTGCAAATTGCTTCTTGTCCTGTCCTCAGAGGTTAAAAAGAACCATTTTTCTCCACCCTTCTTTTGACAACCTTTTATGTATTGTCATCGTGTTCCCCTCACCCGCCAGCTCGACCTCGTAGCTTTAACTTTTGCAGCACATGTGGGTAGGTCTCGTCCCACCCTGACCTCTGCAAAACCAAGAGTTAAGGATTGTCGTCAGTTTTACGATGTCTTAAACATGTTATTTTCTCTGTTTTTTGACAGGGGAAAATCCACGTAAAGAATGGACAGACCAGGGGTCGTCAACCTTTCAGCAGTGCTGTGCCGAGTCTTCATTTATTCACTCTGATTTAAGGTTTCACGTGCCAGTCATACATTTTAATGTTTTTAGAAGGTCTCTTTCTATAAGTCTATAATATAGAACTAAACTATTGTTGTCTGTAAAGTAAATACAGTTTTAAAAATGATTAAGAAGCTTCATTTAAAATTAAATTAAAATGCAGAGCCCCCCCGGCTTTAACTACACGGGTTGTTCACACGACAGCCTGCGAGAGTGGCAACGTTGGTAACGATTTTTAATGCAGCATTAAAGCAGCGCAATGGCCACTCCTCGACATATCTCACATCTCCTCTTCGGAAAGAGTGAGTTTACGGAAAGAGGTGTTAGTTCAACTCCCTTGCGTAACCGGGCTGCTACCGTGAAAGGCTCTGTAACCGTTCTGGTGCGTATATTTCAGCCATTAGGATGTTCTCTTTTAGGCACAGATTTTTCCTTCGGGATGTATTTTCGGATTGAAGACTCTTAGCCCAAGTGATGGTTTTGGGAGCGTTTCTCAAAATAAAAAGGGGAGGGAGGATTAAATTAGTTTTGAGAGTTTTGGCGTCTCTTTTGGAGGTAGAATCCTTATGTCGGTGGAGCAGGCTGCTTCCTTCACCGGAAGCGGCCTCCTGGAGTAGACACGGACGCAACCCTAGATGCTTTGAAGAGCAGACCCGGCCTTAGATTGGGAAGAGCGGCCTTGTCCCGGGGGTCTGCCGACTACCCACGAAACGTTGTCGTTACCACGGCTTTCAACCCGTGGGGAGCTATGATTTCCAAAGGGGTCCGCCCCTCCCTTCAGACACTCCTTTAGGGGTCTGCAAATGAAAACGGGCCCAGGCAGGGGGATGCCTGGTGCCTTGAGGGACACGGCCCTGGGAGGCGGGGGGTTGAGACGTCCAGCCCTGCGAGTGGGGGAAACAGAAAAGGCCCCCTTGGCCCCCACCCAATTTCGGCAACCGAGGCTCAGCCCATCGGGGGTAACTTTGATCCCGTCTGCCTGGGGTTTTGCCCTCTGCCACCTGCTAAACCGGGGCCGGTCTTAGGGGTAACGGAGCCCTGGGAAAACTTGTATTTTGGTGTCCCCCCCCATTACCCCTGGCCCCCGCGGGGTCCCCACACCCCCATCTCCACTGCCTCCCCCCCAGTGTTTAATTTGTATTGAAAGAGCTGTATTGCCGCACTTACTTGGTGCTGCAATGCGTCCTCTCCTGTGCTCCTAAACCCTGCACCCCTCCCTATGCCCACATGTCCTGGGGCTCGCTCCCCCATCCGTCCCGTCCCCCCAAGTTCCTCCGCACCCCCATAGGGGTGAGCAAGAAGCCACCCAGCCCAGGTGGGGAAAGTAACCTGGACGCCTGCAGCTCTTGGTGTTTCAACCCCCCCGTAGCTCCCCAGGGGGGTGCGCGGCATCTGTGCCTCAACCCCTCGCCCTCCCACCCGTCCTGAAAAGGGAGGTTAATAAATACAACCCTGAAGGCCCCAGGGACCAGGCAGCGGTAGCGGATTGTGGTCGAAACACGGCAGATTTCACTAAGGTCCCATCTTGGCCTAACTTCCAGGGAGCCAGGACCCTGCCCTCAGTCATCCGCGAGCTTAAAAATAGTTCAGCCGCGTTCGAAAACTGGAATTGCCCCTTGGAAAAAAAATAATAAAATAAGCAGCCAGCTCCATTGGCCTGTCGCTTTAACAGACGCTCTGGGGTTGCGTTTCACAGGCTTTGGAAAAATCGACAGGCCTCTGCGAACTGCTCAGACCTCTCCTGCCGAGAGAGGTATTGAAACTTGGCCGCAAACTGGCTTATAAGAACATAAGAACATAAGAACGGCCGTACCGGGTCAGACCAAAGGTCCATCTATCCCAGTATCTGTCTACCGACAGTGGCCAATGCCAGGTGCCCCTGAGGGAGTGAACCTAACAGGCAATGATCAAGTGATCTCTCTCCTGCCATCCATCTCCATCCTCTGACGAACAGAGGCTAGGGACACCATTCTTACCCATCCTGGCTAATAGCCATTTATGGACTTAGCCACCATGAATTTATCCAGTCCCCTTTTAAACCCTGTTATAGTCCTAGCCTTCACAACCTCCTCAGGTAAGGAGTTCCACAAGTTGACCGTGCGCTGCGTGAAGAAGAACTTCCTTTTATTTGTTTTAAACCTGCTGCCTATTAATTTCATTTGGTGACCCCTAGTTCTTGTATTATGGGAATAAGTAAATAACTTTTCCTTATCCACTTTCTCAACATCACTCATGATTTTATATACCTCTATCATGTCCCCCCTTAGTCTCCTCTTTTCCAAACTGAAGAGTCCTAGCCTCTTTAATCTTTCCTCATATGGGACCCTCTCTAAACCCCTAATCATTTTAGTTGCTCTTTTCTGAACCTTTTCTAGTGCTAGAATATCTTTTTTGAGGTGAGGAGACCACATCTGTACACAGTATTCGAGATGTGGGCGTACCATGGATTTATATAAGGGCAATAATATATTCTCAGTCTTATTCTCTATCCCTTTTTAATTATTCCTAACATCCTGTTTGCTTTTTGACCGCCTCTGCACACTGCGTGGACATCTTCAGAGAACTATCCACGATAACTCCAAGATCTTTTCCTGACTCGTTGTAGCTAAATTAGCCCCCATCATGTTGTATGTATAGTTGGGGTTATTTTTTCCAATGTGCATTACTTTACATTTATCCACATTAAATTTCATTTGCCATTTTGTTGCCCAATCACTTAGTTTTGTGAGATCTTTTTGAAGTTCTTCACAATCTGCTTTGGTCTTAACTATCTTGAGTAGTTTAGTGTCATCTGCAAACTTTGCCACCTCACTGTTTACCCCTTTCTCCAGATCATTTATGAATAAATTGAATAGGATTGGTCCTAGGACTGACCCTTGGGGAACACCACTAGTTACCCCTCTCCATTCTGAGAATTTACCATTAATTCCTACCCTTTGTTCCCTGTCCTTTAACCAGTTCTCAATCCATGAAAGGACCTTTCCTTTTATCCCATGACAGCTTAATTTACATAAGAGCCTTTGGTGAGGGACCTTGTCAAAGGCTTTCTGGAAATCTAAGTACACTATGTCCACCGGATCCCCCTTGTCCACATGTTTGTTGACCCCTTCAGAGAACTCTAATAGATTAGTAAGACACAATTTCCCTTTACAGAAACCATGTTGACTATTGCTCAAGAGTTTGTTTTTCTATGTGTCTGACAATTTTATTCTTTACTATTGTTTCAACTAATTTGCCCGGTACCGACGTTAGACTTACCGGTCTGTAAATGCGGATCACCCCTAGAGCCCTTTTTAAATATTGGCGTTACATTAGCTAACTTCCAGTCATTGGGTACCGAAGCCGATTTAAAGGACAGGTTACAAACCTTAGTTAATAGTTCTGCAACTTCACATTTGAGTTCTTTCAGAACTCTTGGGTGAATGCCATCTGGTCCCGGTGACTTGTTAATGTTGAGTTTATCAATTAATTCCAAAACCTCCTCTAGTGACACTTCAATCTGTGACAGTTCCTCAGATTTGTCACCTACAAAAGCCAGCTCAGGTTTGGGAATCTCCCTAACATCCTCAGCCGTGAAGACTGAAGCAAAGAATCCATTTAGTTTCTCCGCAATGACTTTATCGTCATTAAGCGCTCCTTTTGTATTTTCATCGTCAAGGAGCCCCACTGGTTGTTTAGCAGGCTTCCTGCTTCTAGATGTACTTAAAAAACATTTTGTTATTACCTTTGGAGTTTTTGGCTAGCCGTTCTTCAAACTCCTCTTTGGCTTTTCTTATTACACTCTTGCACTTAAGTTGGCAGTGTTTGTGCTCCTTTCTATTTGCCTCACTAGGATTTGACTTCCACTTTTAAAGGAAGTCTTTTTATCTCTCACTGCTTCTTTTACATGGTTGTTAAGCCACGGTGGCTCTTTTTTAGTTCTTTTACTGTTTTTCTTAATTTGGGGTATACATTGAAGTTGGGCCTCTATTATGGTGTCTTTAAAAAGGGCCCACGCAACTTGCAGGGATTTCACTTTAGTCACTGTACCTTTTAACTTTTGTCTAACTAACCCCCTCATTTTTGTATAGTTCCCCCTTTTGAAATTAAAGGCCACAGTGTTGGGCAGTTGAGATGTTCTTCCCACCACCGGGATGTTGAATGCTATTGTATTATGGTCACTATTTCCAAGCGGCCCTGCTATAGTTACCTCTTGAACCAGCTCCTGCGCTCCACTCAGGATTAAATCTAGAGTCGCCTCTCCCCATGTGGGTTCCCGTACCAGCTGCTCCATGAAGCAGTCATTTAAAGTATCGAGAAATTTTATCTCTGCATTTCGTCCTGAAGTGAAATGTTCCCAGTCAATATGGGGATAATTGAAATCCCCCACTATTATTGGGTTCTTAATTTTGATAGCCTCTCTAATTTCCCTTAGCATTTCATCATCACTATTACTGTCCTGGTCAGGTGGTCGATAATAGATCCCTAATGTTATATTTTACTAGAGCATGAAATTTATATCCATAGAAACTCTATGGAACCTGTGGATTCGCTTAAGATTTTTACTTCATTTGAATCTACACTTTCTTTAACATATAGTGCCACTCCTCCCCCTGCACGGCCTGTTCTGTCCTTCCGATATATTTTGTACCCAGGAATGATTGTGTCCCATTGATTGCTCTCAGTCCACCAGGTTTCTGTGATGCCTATTATATCTATATCCTCCTTTATCACAAGGCACTCTAGTTCACCCATCTTATTATTAGACTTCTGGCATTTGTGTACAAGCACTTTAAAAACTTGTCCCTGTTTATTAGCCTGCCTTTTTCTGATGTGCCAGATTCTTTTTTATGTGACTGTTTATCATCTGATCCAGCCCCTACATTATACTTCTCATTCCTCTGCTCCTGACTATAACCTGAGATTCTCTATGATCAGACTCTCCCCTAAGAGAAGTCTGTGTCCGATCCACACGCTCCTCTGCAGCAGTAGGCTTTCCCCCATCTCCTAGTTTAAAAACTGCTCTACAGACTGACACAGTGTCTGTGTGTGTGATCCCAGAAGATATGTGGGTATTTCAGTCCCTCATAAGCACAGTGTTCGGCATCTTCAAGGACCTGGGGAACTGGTCCTGGAAATTCACTGGTTTACCAAGTGTGACACTGTATGGAATTGTGAGACACTTTGGTACTAATAATAAAATAATAATATAATCTGATAAAATTGCAATGAATCATGCTAGATATGCCATGTAAGGTGTCAGTGAAAATGTTATGATTTGCCAAGTATGATAATTTTGTTTCTATGTTTGTATCACCTTTGTATTGTGAGTTATAGATATGTAGGGTATATCTGTATTTCCAGACTTGTGCAGTGTTTCTGGGTGACACCCCCAGACATATTGGCATAGCTGCCTAGCCTGTTTCATGGCCCATTCAGGGTCATCATCTGTACAATGAGCCCATGGAAAGGACCAAGGGGATACACCTATTGAGTCAGCAAGACATGCCGGGGTATGCCTGTGTAATGAGACCTCAAGGCTTTTCCATGCCACGTGCTGTGAAGCTTGTGTTTGGGACACAGGAAGTACAGGCCACATGGCAAAAGGAATGTAAAGGGCAGCTGCATCATCTCCATTTTGTCTTCAATCCCCCTTCCTACCTCTGGAGCAACTTCTCTACAAACTGAACCCTGGAACAAAGGACTGAATGACCCATCCAAGCTATGGATGTGTTCCAGACGGACTTTCAAGCCAGCAACTCACCAATACTGCTAAGAACCTGATATATCCATTTTGTAATGTATCTGACTGCTTTCCCATTTAACTTCTTTCTGTCTTTCTTTCCTTTAAACCTTTACTTTAGATGCTAAAGGATTGTCTGGAAGGATGGAATTTTTGGTAATATCCAAACCTATACTGACCTGGTGATGTGGCTGTGACCCTTTGGGGTCAGAGGAACACTTTGTTTATGTGAGCAGAGTTTTTAAATAACCTCTCACTGTGCTGGACCTAGGTGCTGATTAGGAGCCAGAGAACTGGGATGGAATAAAGGGGGCCGTGTGATTTCTTTTTTCAGCTTCTTGATAACCCATGTGGGGGATAAGAAGCACAGTTGGTGATTGGTCAGTGAGTTTAACTTCAGTGTTAACCATCAGTTTTGGGAGCATCTGGTCTCCCTTTTTCAGCCTGCCCTAACTTTGGCATTTTCAGTGAGAACTGCCCCTGGCCCACCAGGTCACACTAAGCACTGAAGTTAAATGAATAGAATGTTTTTTTTATGACCAAGTCTTATGAAATCAACTGAACTCCTTTGTTTTCTTTCATCTGAGCAGGGTTTCTAGTTTTCCAACGTGATGTGATCTCCCAGCTGGAACAAGGGGAAGAGCCATGGGTCCCAGACCTCCAGGGTTCAGAGGAAAGAGAGATCCTGAGATCTTCCTGCACAGGTGAGGAAACATTAAACCACCTCAGAATCTGTAAGTGCCTGAAGAAAACATCTGGAATGCCCAACAAAGCCCTTGGGGAGGTCTCTCAGTTCATTATTGTCCGTAGCAGGAGTCGTATCCTCAGGGTAAATATAGTTCATGGCTTCCAATAGATCCTAGCAGACACCGGGCAGTAGCTTCCTCCCTTCCCCCTGCGTATTTGGATGGGATGTGAAGGTTGAATTCATCCCCTCCTCTCTCTCCTATTTGGGGGAAGAGTTTGGGGGAGTTCAGCTCCTGATTTTTATTTGACCTGTCTTCAGCACTTGTTTTTGTTTGGTCTTCCCCTTTCCATCCCTGTTTGAGGTTTCTGTCTCTGTCACAGCAGGTGATGCAATGGCATGTGAGAAAGAGGAGCAGAATTCTCAGCCTGAAAATGTTGAGCCAGTGGGTAAAAACAGAGCATTATCTCAAAGATGGAAAAGGAATGTGTCCAGGAGTCATGAGCAGGGAAAATCCTGGGAGATTCAGCACAGACCAAAAACAGATGAAGGAAACCAGCCAGGGAAGAAAGTGGATAAATTTATTTCCTGTTGGGGAACTCAGAAGGTCCTCACGGAAATCACAACACAGCAGGATATTCTTAGGCAAAAGAGAAAAATACATGCAGGGAGTGTTGAAAAACCTTCTCTCACAGCTCAGCCCTTTCTGTACATCAGAGAATCCACACAGGGGACAGGCCCTATGAATGCACTGAGTGTGGGAAAACCTTCAATCGCAGTTCGCACCTTATTAGTCATCAAACAATCCACAGAGGAGAGAGGCCCTATGAATGCCGTGAGTGTGGGAAATGCTTCACTAGCAGCTCAAACCTTTCTCAACATCAGAGAATCCACACAGGGGAGAGGCCCTTTGAATGCAGTGAGTGTGGGAAAAGCTTCACTAGCAGCTCAGACCTTTCTAAACATCAGAGAATCCACACAGGGGACAGGCCCTATGAATGCCGTGAGTGTAGGAAAACCTTCAATCACATTTCACACCTTATTAGTCATCAAACAATCCACAGAGGAGAGAGGCCCTTTGAATGCCATGAGTGTCGGAAATGCTTCACTAGCAGCTCAAACCTTTCTCAACATCAGAGAATCCACACAGGGGAGAGGCCCTTTGAATGCAGTGAGTGTGGGGAAAGGTTCACTAGCAGCTCAGACCTTTCTAAACATCAGAGAATCCACACAGGGGACAGGCCCTATGAATGCCGTGAGTGTAGGAAAACCTTCAATCGCATTTCACACCTTATTAGGCATCAAACAATCCACAGAGGAGAGAGGCCCTATGAATGCCGTGAGTGTCGGAAATGCTTCACTAGCAGCTCGGCCCTTTCTGTTCATCAGAGAATCCACACAGGGGAGAGGCCCTTTGAATGCCGTGAGTGTGGGAAACGCTTCACTAGCAGCTCAAACCTTTCTCAACATCAGAGAATCCACACAGGGGAGAGGCCCTTTGAATGCCGTGAGTGTGGGAAATGCTTCACTAGCAGCTCAAACCTTTCTCAACATCAGAGAATCCACACGGGGGAGAGGCCCTTTGAATGCCGTGAGTGTGGGAAAAGCTTCACTCAAAGATCAGTCCTTTCTAGACATCAGAGAATCCGCACAGGGGACAGGCCCTATGAATGCACTGAGTGCGGGAAAACCTTCAATCGCAGTTCGCACCTTATTAGGCATCAAACAATCCACGAGGAGAGAGGCCCTATGAATGCAGTGAGTGTGGGAAATGCTTCACTAGCAGCTCAAACCTTAGATTTAATTTACCCTGGTTCCTCAACCGTTGCTACAGCTCTAGTACCCATCAATCCAAAGACTGAGAGAAATGGAAAGTTCCAACCATTGTCCTTTTAGTATCTTATTGTTCCTCTCTCTGTTTTTTGTGCTGGCCTTTCTATTCTATCATTTTCTGCCTTTGTTTAGTTGGTAACAGTTGGTTTCCATCACTCACGTTTGTTTGTTTAAATCTCTATCCGTTGTTAAATAAATTTTTTGCTTGTTCGATAACTGTACTCAGGTGCTGTGTGAGATACAGTAGCAATGGTCCACAGTAAAACTAGTAACCTGGAATACTTGGGGAAGAGAGGATCTGGGATTTCACCGAGTATCTGGTGATCCGGGCTGGACCCCAGAGGGGGACACATTGAAGGAACTCAAGGGTTAAGATGGCTGCTGTAGCTCAGAGGCGGGTCCTTGAGTTCCAGCAGGCTGGTGAGTTTGGTCACGAACATCCAGCTGCCAAATGCAAAACTCCCTCTTCCTTGTGGCAGGTGGCAACAAGGAGACTCACAGCCCTCAGCACCCTGAGAAGGGTCACAATGTGTCTCTGTGTTGATCCACCTGTCAAATCCACACAGGGAAAGCTCCCGATAGCACAAAACTCTGCCCTATGAAATCATGGAACATGTGCTCTTTGCTCTGTGAAAGCATGTAAAGAATCCAAGCGCTGGAGGACAGGGTTTGGGTCCAGAGTGACCTAGACAAATTGGAGGATTGGGCCAAAAGAAATCTGAGGAGGTTCAACAAGGAGAAGTGCAGAGTCCTGCACTTAGGACCCAAGAATCCCAGGCACTGCCACAGACTGGGGACTGACGGAGTGAGGGGGGATTTGATAGCAGCCTTCAAGTACCTGAAAGAGCAGCAGTGTGGGCTTTCTCCTGGCCACTTTTGCTGGGCTGGGCAGGCGTCCTGGAGGCCTTTCTAGAAGAGAATTGGGAACTGAGTTAGAAAAACCAATGTGAAAACCAGAACCTCAGGTTTAGACTCATTTATTTATAATATTAAATCTTCCATTCTAGTGTCACAGTCAATACAATTGCTTCAGCCTGATAGTTGCCCAAAGGGAAACTTAACTTCTCTCCAAAGGGAGTGGAGAGAAAACACTTTTCAGAGTCCGAGAGAGACAAGGCGGGTGAGGGTAAGAGCTTGCAGAGGACCAACCTCTGTTGGTGAAAGAGACAAGCTGTGGAGCTAACTCAGCACCCTTCTTCAGTTCTGTGTAGCCTGGAAGGTCGTCTCTTCCATAACCAGCAGTTAGAACATAAGAACAGCCACACTGAGTCAGACCAGTTCATCTAGCCCACTCTCCCGAAATTGGCCAATGCCCGGCGCCCCAGAGGACCCTGGGACCAACATGGATACAACACCACCACAAACAAGGTTAAAAGTCAATGCACAGGGGAGAAGGATCTTGTGTTTCATTCCTTATGTTCTAGTCCCATCATGTGGCCATTTCCTTTTCTTCCTTTCTGTTAAAAGCTTTGGTGTTTTGCACAGAAACATTATTTCCCCAGGAGAGACCCAGGAGTGGGGGCTGCATTCCTGTACCAAACAGTCACTGGAAGGAGGAAGATAAAGGCCTTTAGGACGAGGCATCTGTCACTGTCAAAAGATCATCTCCCTCCTGCGGTCACTGGCAGCCTGAATTTGTTCCTTATCCTCCCAGAGTCTGGGGGCTGGAATCAGCACTACCCAGCCCCTCCGTATGTAGCAGGAACAAACACAAACCTGGTCTTTAAAACAAGCTGTCCCCTTCCTTCTCAGGGAAGATTTTTCTGTGATTGAAGTTGAGCTTCAGGTCCCCTCTCCTAGGGGCGGGTGTGGGGCCAGCTCCCAGTGAGATCTGTTTTCACCTTTGCCCCCTTTCAGTGACTCTGGGATCCTAACTCTGCTCCCAGCTGTCAGGCAGCTTCCAGCCCATCCACCCTGCTCACTAACTCCGGGTCATGTGTCACCCCCTTTGCCAGCACACACAGCTTGCAGGAAAGCTACTCCTGCCAGCTGCATTGGTGGTATAGTGGTGTGCGTAGGTGTCTTCCAAACAATTCATCTGGGTTTGATTCCCAGCCAATGCAATAATGGCTTTTCTCTTCTGTTGTTTCCTCATCTGGAAGTGGTTTAATTTCAGTCACATTGTGTTACAATCACATTATCTATAGAATGAAACAATAAATGTGTCGAAGTCCAGCAGGTCATACAGGCTGGAGGCACACAAGGGGCTGGAATGTGTCATCTGAGAAAGACAGAAAACTTGGAAACCTGCATCTCCCATCCCCTGGGCTTGCGTGTTATGATTCCAGCTCCGTGAGCTGTTTGTATGATGTTCCGGCATGTCCCCATCATGCCGGAAGTTTTGAGTCAGTTTTTGCTCCTGCAGTTTCCTTTGCTGTTATAATTATAATGACATGAACAACAGGGAGGCAAAATAAACATAACCCCCAAATTGCAATACAGGTGGGGAAAGAGACGATCACGGTTAAGCCAAACACATCAAAATAAAAGTTAATACTAAAAAAGGGGAGGGGGGAAGAGATCAGGTATGTGGAGATCCCCTTGATATTTCAATGCACATTGTTAGAATCAAAGTTCAGACTTGACACTGGAAAACTACCTGTCTTTCTGAACACCTGTGATGAGCAAGATGGAGTTGGGACACCTGTTCTGCTTCAATCATTTATTGTCTCTCTGTTCTCTCCTTCTTCTCCCCGCAATTCCTCATCTCCAATGTCTCTGCCTTTCTCCTCTTGCTCCCTCTCCCCTGCCCTTTCCCAGGAACTCACAGTCTACAGCATTTAGGACAAGCCAGAGCTCCCATGTTCTGCACATGAGCCTGTGTCAGAGGACGTGTGACCCAGGTCAGAACCAGTCACCGGATCAATATGACCCTTTATGAGCGACTTCTCTGCCTGCTCTGCAATTTACATCTCCCCTCTTCCCTCCACCACCCACAAACAGGGTGGGGTACAGCTCTGACAGAGTCCTAACAGGAGAAATTTCAGCCCAAAGACAAATTTGTGTGAATTGTTGAGAAATGAAGAGCCCCCCAAATCCTCAGAACTCTAGTGTCACCCCCATGGCACCAGCACCGGGAACCCAGTGAAATGGGGTTACAGAATACAAGGAGGGAGGCAGCAGGGAGAGAGGTGACAGGGAATCTCTCTTTTTTCTTCTCTCGTCACTTTCTGTTCTTCTCTTTCCTTCCAGGAACTGCAGTCACAGCAGGGAGGGGTTTGTCTCCATGTCTATCACGGAGGTGGTGGAAGTGACGGATTCTGTGATTTCCTGCAACCTCTGTGACTTCTGCAGTGGGCACAGTGGCTGACTCCAGGGCCACTCAATCAACTGGCTCCAGGGACCGCCCAAGCAGCGGCCAATGCGGCTGGCCCTGGGGACCACTTGACCAGTGGTCCCGAGGGCAGCAGGAGCAGCCACAGCTTGGTGGCCTCTGGCAGCACTTCTGGGGTGGCCCCCTGGGGCTCCCCCCTGCCCTAGCAGCAGCTGGAGTGGCAGCGACTCTCAGGGCTTCTCCCCTGGTAGCTGGTGCTCATTATCCATCAAATAAATCAAAACACTTCCCCCTGCAAGTGGATTTAGCCCGGGACCCTCAGAGTCAGCAGCTGTTACGCCCCCACTGAGCTCTCTGGTCAGGTGTCCTAGTGCCAGGAGCCTCCGATGTAGATCCTAAAATAGCGTTTTTGCACCAGGGGCAGCTGAAATTTTGGACCAGCCATTGTAGCTCCACTGTTATTTTACTGAATTGCTTCAAAACAGCAAGTGTAGAAAGTCTCCTAAGTGCCAGGCTCTCTGCCATGGAAACAGCTGCCCCTGCTCTGCAGGAGTCTGTGCGTTCCACCCAGCAACGTACACACCTGCTCCGCACTGAAGGGGGGTCAGACAGTGACGGTAACGCAAATCTTCAGACTATTAACCCAGGTCCCTTTCTTTAACCCAGGACATGCCAGTCACCTGTTAGCCATGGCGTTATCTTCATCTTCAAATACCTCTCAGGACATTGAACAGAGGGAGTGAACCCCCCCAAATGGCTCCCTGTTGAGGCGTTGTACCGGACCTGCCCCTGGAGACTGTCTGGTTTTATACTCTTAGAGCTTTTTCTCTTCAAACCCCTTATCCCAATCTCTGGGCCAACCTCAGCATTTCAGAGTTTAGAATTTATTCTCATCACCCTCCTATGGCACTTTCCATGTGAATTGGGCAAAGCAAGTGGGGGAAGCTCCGTGGCTAATGAAAACCAGTGCTCTGGGTGAGGCCTGAACTCACACCCACAGCTGTATTTTCCCCTGCATGAGCCACTATAGGTGCTTCTTAGACAAACTTGGGCTGTAGGTGGTTATGTGTGTCTGTGCTTCACCGCTTTGGCTGCTCTGTGAAAAGCTGGTGGGTTTTTGTTTTGTTTTAAGCAATTAGAGTCTAGTACATTTTAACAGGCAGAAAATGTCCTATTCTGGTCTAGCCCCATTTGACTCCTTCTGTCCATCTTCTTCCTTCCCCCCTCAGTGTCTTTCCTTCCCCATTGGGGACATGCAGAGATGAACCCCAGTCAGTCTGTGTCACAGAGAGTCTGTATCTCCTAAGGAATGTGAGTGAAGGATTCCAGCTGAATTAACTCCGCACACCTGGGTTAGAAACATTTGTTTCTTTCGAGCACATAGTGGGAAATGGGACATTAATTCAGACCCAGGAGGCAAGGCAGAGGCTTCATGATCTTGATCTCCAGGAAGGGAGAGAGGATCCCCAGGAAGGAACAGAGCTTCCTTTAGACTCAAGCTGGGTCTCCTGGAAGTTGGAAAAGACCCTTGGTCACTGAGGATCTCATGGGATCGTGCTGCTCCAGAGGCTCGAGAGTCCTGGGTGCAGGGAGGGTGTCACTGCACAGTCTGAAATGGAAGGGAGGACCCTGGAAGGGACGGGGAGGAACAGAAAATGGAGAGGAATGAAACAGAATAAACACCTCTTCTCTCTCCCCTCCCTGACCCAGCAAGAACTGTTATCAGTGGGGAAACTCCCCACGATGAATGGCAGAGACCACAGAGACATTTGCCTCATGCTGAGAAGTAAGGTGACCAGACACCAAGTGTGAAAAATCAGAGCATTTCACCAGATGCATTGGTGGTATAGTGGTGAGCATAGCTGCCTTCCAAGCAGTTGACCTGGGTTCGATTCCCAGCCAATGCAATGATATGATGATTCCTCCACTGGGAATTGGTTTAATTTCACTCATATTGTTTCAGTTTATCAATGGAATAAAAGAATCAGTGTCCCAAATCCCAACAGGTCATTAAACACCCAGTGGAGAAAGAAAGGGGTGGGACTATATAATAAGCAGTTGGAGTCATCTTGGTATTACAATGCTTGGTTTATTTTTTTTTAAATTCCTTTACTTCCCTCTCCCGTTTAGACTCAGAGCCTTTAAGGTCAGAAGGGACCAGTGTGATCATCTAGTCTGACCTGCTGCACCTTGCAGGCCAAAAGACCCCACCCACCCACTCCTGGAATAGACCCGGGAGGGGAGGCAGCTCTGTGCACTGCCCCTACCCCAGGCAGCACATGGAGGCCCTCTGCTCCCCTCCCCCCACAACGGGTGTGCAGAGATGTGCCAGCAGCACTAAGGTGGCTCCCTGCCCACTCTACATCCGCCCCTCCGTGCCGCTCCCAGAAGTGGCTGGCATGTCCCAGCATCCCCTGGGGTGGGGGGAGTGTCTCCACGTGCTGCCCCTGCCCCGAGCACCAACTCTGCAGCTCCCATTGGCCAGGAACTGTAGCCAATGGGAGCTCTGGGGGCAGCGCCTGCAGACAGCAGCACATGGAGATCCCCTGGCCCCACTCATCTAGGAGCTGCTGCCAGAGGGTTGTGTGTACCGGTCACTTTGGGAGCTGCACCACCCACCCACCCCCAGCGCAGAGCCCACACCCAAATTTCCTCCCAGTGCTTTGCTTGTCGTCCTTTCACCAGAACCATCCTTCTTCTCCTGGGCTGCAAGTAGCCACCCCTAGGAAGACAAGAGGCAGGCATAGGATTCTGCCAGGTAAGTGTCTCCCAGCACCGCGATGGACGGTGCGATGAAGGTAAGTCTTCCTGAGGCACAATGAACTGCAACGCAGCGAACCACTGGCCAGACGGTCGGGGCGAAGGGCGTTCACTGGAGGTACAAGCTTGTGAGTGACTCCTGAGCACAGGGCCCCTTCCCGTTTTAAGGACCTGCTCCTCATGGCCTGCGACTGGAGATGACTTGGCTGCATCTGGTGGGTCACACTCCACCTCAGCCAGTGTCCATGCTCTAGGTGTGTGATCGCTGCCTAATGAGAGTCCCAGACACCTTGTCTATCTAGCAGCTCTTCTGATCTTCCAGCTGTTCAACCAGCCCCTTCATCCCACAAGCATGGCAGGAGGGGAGGGGAGGGAGAGAAAGCCACTTCACAGGCATTCAGAGAGGCAGAGGAGACAAAAATGGGAATTGGAGAAGTATAACAGACCTATTGAGCATAGAAATCACTGCTGCTCCTAAATCAGCATGGTCAGGCCAATAGGAGCTGGTAAAAATTAAGCTACCATGTTTATTAACCATGGACCTTTGCGTTAGGCAAATATGATAACCACTACACTACAGAAACTCTGTTACAAGGCTCTGCCCTTCCCTTCATAAGAACAGAAGAATGGCCAGACTGGGTCAGACCAAAGGTCCATCCAACCTCATATCCTATCAGTCAACAGTGGCCAATGCCAGGTGCCCCAGAGGGACTGAACCTAACAGGTAATGATCAAGTGATCTCTCTCCTGCCATCCATCTCCACCCTCTGACAAACAGAGGCTAGGGATACCATTCCTTACCCAGGCTGCCTAATAGTCATTAATGGACTTCACCTCCATTAATTTATCTGCAAAAATAAGGGTACTTGTGGCACCTTAGAGACTAACAAACTTATTTGAGCATAAGCTTTCATGGGCTAAAATCCACTTAATCAGATGCATACAGTGGAAAATACAGCAGGAAGATATATATATACACAGAGAACATGAAAAAAATGGGTGTTGCCATCCACACTATAATGAGAGTGAGCAGTTAAGGTGAGCTATTATCAGCAGGAGAAAAAAACTTGTAGTGATAATCAGGATGGCCCATTTCCAACAGTTGACAAGAAGGTGTGAGTAACAGTAGGGGGACAAATAAACATGGGGAAATAGTTTTACTTTGTGTAATGACCCACCCATTCCCAGTCTTTATTCAAGCCTAATTTAATGGTGTCCAGTTTGCAAATTAATTCCAATTCAGCATCTCTCGTGGGAGTCTGTTGTTGAAGGTTTTTTGTTGTAATATTGCGACTTTTAGGTCTGTAATCGAGTGACCAGGGAGATTGAAGTGTTCTCTGGCTGTGTTTGAATGTTATAATTCTTGATGTCTGATTTGTGTCCATTTATTCTTTTATGTAGAGACTCTCTGGTTTGGCCAATGTACATAGCAGAGGGGCATTGCTGGCACATATCACATTGGTAGATATGCAGGTGAATGAGCCCCTGATGGCATGGCTGATGTGATTAGGTCCTATGATGGTGTCCCCTGAACAGATATGGGGATAGAGTTGGCAATGGGCTTTGTTGCAAGGATAGGTTCCTGGGTTAGTGTTTTTGTTGTGTGGTTGCTGGTAAGTATTTGCTTCAGGTTGGGTGGCTGTCAGTAAGCAAGGACTGACCTGGCTCCCAAGATCTGTGAGCGTGAGGGATTGTCCTTCAGGATGGGTTGTAGATCCTTGATGATGCACTGGAGAGGTTTTAGTTGGGGGCTGAAGGTGACGGCTAGTGGGGTCCTGTTACTTTCTTTGTTGGGCCTGTCCTGTAGTAGGTGACTTCTGGGTACTCTTCTGGCTCTGTCAATCTGCTTCTTCACTTCAGCAGGTGGGTACTGTAGTTGTAAGAACGCTCGATAGAGATCTTGTAGGTGTTTGTCTCTGTCTGAGGGGTTGGAGCAAATGCGGTTGTATCTTAGAGCTTGGCTGTAGACAATGGATTGTGTGATGTGGTCTGGGTGAAAGCTGGAGATGTAGGTAAGTACAGCGTTCAGTATGTTTCCGGTATAGGGTGGTGTTTATGTGACCATCGATTAGCACAGTAGTGTCCAGGAAGTGGATCTCTTGTGTGGATTGGTCCAGGGAGAGGTTGTAGGTGGGATGGAAATTGTTGAAATCATGGTGGAATTCCTCAAGGGTTTTCTTTTCCATGGGACCAGATGATGAAGATGTCATCAGTGTAGCACAAGTAGAGTAGGGGCATTAGGGAACGAGAGCTGAGGAAGCGTTGTTCTAAGTCAGCCATAAAAATGTTGGCATACTGTGGGGCCATGTGAGTACCCATAGCAGTGCCGCTGACTTGAAGGTACACATTGTCCCCAAATGTGAAATAGTTATGGGTGAGGACAAAGTCACAAAGTTCAGCTGTGACATTATTGGGGATACTGTTCCTGACGGCTTGTAGTCCATCTTTGTGTGGAATGATGATGGAGCGTCTACATAGCCAGACAATCCTGCTGTCAGGGTGCCAATGCCTGAGATGATGGGGCATCCAGGATTTCCAGGTTTATGGATCTTGGGTAGCAGATAGAATAACCCTGGTTGGGGTTCTAGGCTGTCTTATTGCCAAGAGACGGAGAAACTCGGCCAGCCGCAGGGGGTGCATAACACCGCCCTAGTGTGGGGGTGACAGCGCCTCCAAGATCCTGACACCCCTATTGGTTCCACTGCTGGTTGTTTTCCTTTTCCGGTGGGACTTTGGGCAAGTTGCTCCCCTCTAGGGCTCCGTCCCCAGCAGGCAAATGGGGATTTCGTACCTTCCCGCTATTGGAAAGTGCTGGGAGAATCCCCCAGCCAAAGTTGCTCTGACAGCGCTAAGCAGCATCTGACCATTCAAGGTCAGAGCGCACTGCCCAGGAGGAGGAGTGTCTGGCTCTGGGGTTTCACTTCAGCCCAGTCTAGAGAGAGGGGCCCAGCCATGGGGTTTGGCTCAAGAAGACCAAGTCTCCAATTCGTTAAGGGCGTTTTGAATTCCAGTCCTGAGCTCCAAAGTGCTTGGTGTCATTTGCACATTTTAGAAGCATGCTCTCCACTCCATTTTCCAAATCATTCATGAAACTATTGAATAGTACTGGACCCCGGACTGATCCCTGCCGGACCCACGAAGTGCCCCCTCTCTGTTGGGCAGCCAACCATGGAGAAGGGCCCTTGGAGTCTGGGCTTTCAACCAGCTCTGCACCCTCGTGACACTGATTGAATCTAGACCTCATTTCCCTTGTTTGCTTGTGAGAATGTCCTGCGGGACTGTGTCAAAAGCCTTAGTGACCCCAAGATAGATCCCATCTACTGTTTACCCACCTCCACTAGGCCCAGAACCCTGCCAAAGAAGGAAAGAGGCTGGGTTTGGGATGATTTGTTCTTGACAAATCCATGCTCACTTGTCCTAAGAACCAAATTCTCCTGTAGGTGCTGCTGACAAACTGTTTAAGAATGTATTGCAGTATCTCTCCAGCTATGGAAGTGAGGCTAGCTAGTCTGTAAGTCCCAGGGGTCTCTTTGTTCCCCTTTGAAAGATAGGTCCTGTCTTGTTCATGGATGGGAAGATGTTCTTTTTCAGGGATCTCAGATGAGAACTGGGGCACAACACCTGGTTTGTTAAGGCCACAAAAATGGAGGCAGGAACCTCTTCTCTCCTGCTGGCAAAGAACCCCAGGTACCTAAAAGACAGAGACTCACACCCCTGAATGGGCTTTAGAAAAGGCAGTGGTTAAAAAGTTTGGCCCCGACCATTTCTTGTTTCCGCAGACTAGACATTTTAGCAAACTTTAGATTTCCTTGGAGTTAAACACCGTGAAACTCCCCTTTCTCCTTCACAGAGGGCTTTATCGCCCCTTATCTCACTCAGGCTCATGACTGCCCAGAGTTTGAGAACTGTCCCTGTTCCCATTGGACAGATGGGGAGGAGCCTGAGGTATAGAGAAGGGAAGTGACCTGTCACCAGATGCATCAGACTGAACAGGTTTCAAACCTCCAGGAGGCTCTTACCTTCTAAACAGGGACGGCTGTTTTCTAGTAAAATCACAAAAGGGGAAGGAGAAACCTCAAAAGAGGTTCCTCCTGGCGCTCACGTCCGTGAACCCGAATACTCTCTCAGTCCTCAGAGAGAGACCTGGAGAAGGAGACTTGTTGGAGCAAAGCCACAGGGGTCTCTGAGGTCTCCCTGGCCCCTCGCCCCGGTCCTGCCTGGCTGATGTCAGCATCTCTCTGTGAGGTCACCACCTCCCCACCACATTTGACCAATAGTCTGAGGGCCTGCAAAAGGCCTTTGTGATGTCACTGCCACACCCCTCCCTTGCTGGGCTAATGTCCTGCCCCTGGCCAGGCACTTTGGAGGTTTGAGCTACTCCCTGTGGATCACCCCACTCAAGGAGCGTTCGTTCTAGGCAGCAAGCCGGCTAGACAGGGAAACATCAGACGCTGCTCCCAATGCTACACTCAGATTTTCAGAAATGAGTCGACTTTATGGCCAGAAGAGACCATTAGAGCATCTAATCTGACCCCCTGCATATCACAGGCCTCCTGTATGACACAAGAGCTATTTTGGGGGCAAACACATTCCAGAAAGGCATCTAGTCTTCATGAAATGACATCAGGAGATGGAGAATCCACCACTTTCCTTGGTAGCTTGTTCCTGTGGTGAATCATCTTGACTGTTGAATATTTGTGCCTTAGTTGTAATATGAATTTGTCTCTTTTCACCTTCCAGCCATTGGGTCTTGTTATTCCTTTCTCTGCTATTTTAAAGAGTCCTTTAATACCCAGTATTTTCTCTCCATTAAGGCACTTCAAGACTTCAATGAAGTCACCTTTCAATCTTCTTTTGATAAGCTAAGCAGGTTGAGCTCTTTCAATAGCTCACTAGAAGGCATTTTTCTCCAGCCCTCAGAACATTTGGTGGCTCTTTGCTGCCCCAGCTCCAATTTCACAACATCTTTTTCAAACAAGGACACCAAAACTGAAGGCAGTATTCCAGTATCAGTCTCACTGATGCCGTGTCAGGGGCAGGGGGTGCGGGGCTGGCTGGAGGCAGGGCAGGGGGATGCAGCAGGGGTTGGCTGGAGCCGGGGCGTGCGGGGCTGGCTGGAGACAGAGGCTGGCTGCAGGGAGGGCAGGGGGTGGAGGGTTGCTGAAAATGTACTGAGAGGTATTTTAAGGTGAAGATAACACCATGGTTACCAGGTGACTGGCACATCCTGGGTTAAAGAAAGGAAGGGACCTGGAGTTAATAGTCTGAAGTATTTGTGTTACCAACCCTGTCACTGTCTGACCCCCCTTCAGTGCGGAGCAGGTGTGTACGTTGCTGGGTGGAACGCACAGACTCCTGCAGAGCAGGGGCAGCTGTTTCCATGGCAGAGAGCCTGGCACTTAAGAGACTTTCTTGACTTGTATCAGAGGGGTAGCCGTGTTAGTCTGGTTCTGTAAAAGCAGCAAAGAATCCTGTGGCACCTTATAGACTTACAGACGTTTTGCAGCATGAGTTGTGGTGAATCCCCACTTCTTCAGATGCATGTGGTGCATCTGAATATGGGGGTATACACCCACGAAAGTTCATGCTGCAAAACGTCTGTTAGTCTATAAGGTGCCACAGGATTCTTTGCTGCTTTTCTTGACTTGCTGTTTTGAAGCAATTCAGTAAAATAACGGTGGAGCTACAATGTCCGGTCCAAAATTTCAGCCCCCCTGGTGCAAAAACGCTATTTTAGGATCTAAACAGGAGGCTTCCAGCGCTAGGACACCTGACCAGAGAGCTCAGTGGGGGCGTAACAGTTGCTGACTCTGAGGTTCCTGGGCTAAATCCACTTGCAGGTGGAGGCGTTTCGATTTATTTGATCGATAATGAGGAAGGCGAAGATTTAATCGCAGGCATTTTTAGTAAATGTCATGGACAGATCACGGGCAAAACCCAAAAGCTCATTGCCCATGACCCGGCCATGACTTATACCATAAATACCCCTCATTGAATCTTGGGGAGGGAGGCCCAGGGGGGTCCGTGGCACCAGCTGTGGGCGCAGGGAGTCCAGGGGGCCCGTGGCACCATGTGCTGGGGGAGAAGCCCCAGGGACCCACTGCCACTTCAGAGGCTGCCAGGTGAGGGGAGCCCCAGAGGCCAGCCCTGCTCCGGCCACCTCGGGACAGGTGCCAGGAGCCACTGAGCTGTGGCTGCTCCTGCACCCTTGGAAGCACTGCTCAGGCTGCCCCCAGGCCAGCTGCTGGGGCAGCCACGGAGTCAGCCACAGTGGCCACTGCAGAAGCCACAGAATCTATGACTTTTGCAGCCTCTGTGACACAGAGGGATCCCTAATAAAGAGACAAACCCCTCCCTGCTGTGACTGCAGTTCCTGGAAGGAAAGAGAAGAACAGAAAGTGAAGAGAGAAGGAAAGAGAGAGACTCCCTGTCACCTCTCTCCCCTGCTGCCTCCCTCCTTGTATTCTGTAACCCCATCTCACTGGGTTCCCTGTGCTGGTGCCATGGGGGTGACACTAGAGTTCTGGGGATTTGTGGGGAAGGGAAGGGGGCTCTTCACTTCTCAGCATTTCACACAAATTTGTCTTTGAGCTGAAATTTCTCCTGTTAGGCCTCTGTCAGAGCTGTACCCCACCCTGTTTGCGGGCGGGGGGAGATGTAAATTGCCGAGCAGGCAGAGAAGTCGCCCATAAAGGGTCATATTGATCTGGTGACTGGTTCTGACCTGGGTCACACGTCCTCTGACACAGGCTCATGTGCAGAACATGGGAGCTCTGGCTTGTCCTAAATGCTGTAGACTGTGAGTTCCTGTAAAGGGAAGGGGAGAGGGAGCAAGAGGAGAGAGGCAGAGACATTGGAGACGAGGAATTGGGGGGAGAAGAAGGAGAGAACAGAGAGACAATAAATGATTGAAGCAGAACAGGTGTCCCAACTCCATCTTGCTCATCACAGGTGTTCACAGAGACAGGTAGTTGCAGGTTTTCCAGTGTCAAGTCTGAACTTTGATTCTAACAATTTGAGTTCAAATATCAAGGGGATCTCCACATACCTGATCTCTTCCCCCCTCCACTTTTTTGTATTAATTTTTATTTTGACGTGTTTGGCTTAACCGTGATCTTCCCCTTCCCCACCTGTATTGCAACTTGGGGGTTATGTTTATTTTGCCTCCCTTTTGTTCATGTCATTATAATTGTAACAGCAAAGGAATCTGCAGGAGCAAAACTGACTCAAAACTTCATTTCCCAACATGCAGGAACATCCTACAAACAGCTCACGCAGCTGGAATCATAACACGCAAGGCCAGGGGATGGGAGATGCAGGTTTCCAGGGGTTCTGTCTTTCTCAGATGACATATTCCAGCCCCTTGTGTGCCTCCATCCTGTATGACCTGCTGGACTTCGACACATTTATTGTCTCATTCTATAGATAATGTGATTGTAACACAATGTGACTGAAATTAAACCACTTCCAGATGAGGAAACAACAAAAGAGAAAAGCCATTATTGCATTGGTTGGGAATCAAACCCAGATCAACTGCTTGCAAAGCACCTACACACACCACTATACCACCAATGCAGCTGGCAGGAGTAGCTTTCCTGCAGGCTCTGTGTGTGCTGGCAGAGGGAGTGAGACATACCCACAGAGTTAGCAAGTAGGGTGGATGGGCTGGAAGCTGCCTGACAGCTGAGAGCAGAGTTAGGATCCCAGAGTGACTGAAAGGGAGCAAAGGTGAAAACAGATCTCACTGGGAGCTGGCCCCACACCAGCCCCACCCCTAGGAGAGGGGAACTGAAGCTCAACTTCAATCACAGAAAAATCTTCCCTGAGAAGGAAGGGGACAGCTTGTTTTAAAGACCAGGTTTGTGTTTGTTCCTGCTACATACGGAGGGGCTGGGTAGTGCTGATTCCAGCCCCCAGACTCTGGGAGGATAAGGAACAAATTCAGGCTGCCAGTGACCTGCAGGAGGGAGATGATTTTTTGACAGTGACGGACGCCTGGTCCTAAAGGCCTTTGTCTGCCCCCTTCCAGTGACTGTTTTGTACAGGAATGCAGCCCCCACTCCTGGGTCTCTCCTGGGGAAATAATGTTTCTGTGCAAAACACCAAAGCTTTTAACAGAAAGGAAGAAAAGGAAATGGCCACATGATGGGACTAGGACATAAGGAATGAAACACAAGATCCTTCTCCATGTGCATTGACTTTTAACCTTGTTTGTGGTGGTTTTGTATCCATGTTGGTTCCAGGGGTCCCCTGGGCATTGGCCACTTTCGGGAGAGTGGGCTAGATGAACTGGTCTGACTCAGTGTGGCTGTTCTTATGTTCTAACTGCTGGTTATGGAAGAGACGACCTTCCAGGCTACACAGAACTGAAGAAGGGTGTGGGGTTAGCTCCACAGCTTGTCTCTTTCACCAACAGAGGTTGGTCCTCTGCAAGCTCTTACCCTCACCCGCCTTGTCTCTCTTGGACTCTGAAAAGTGCTTTCTCTCCACTCCCCTTGGAGAGACGTTAAGTTTCCCTTTGGGCAACTATCAGGCTGAAGCAATTGTATTGACTATGACACTAGAATTGAAGATTTAATATTATAAATAAATGAGTCTAAACCTGAGGTTCTGGTTTTCACATTGGTTTTTCTAACTCAGTTCCCAATGCTCTTCTAGAAAGGCCTCCAGGCTGCCTGCCCCGCCCAGCAAAAGTGGCTAGGAGAAAGCCCACAATGCTGCTCTTTCACGTAGTTGAAGGCTGCTATCAAATCTCCCCTCACTCAGTCAGTCCCCAGCCTGTGGCAGTGCATAGGATTCTTCCGTCCTAAGTGCAGGACTCTGCACTTCTCCTTGTTGAACCTCCTCAGATTTCTTTTGGCCCAATCCTCCAGTTTGTCTAGGTCGCTCTGGACCCAAATCCTGTCCTCCAGTGTTTGGATTTTTTACATGCTTTCAGAGGGCTGGTCTACACTGAGGGGGGGGGGAAATCGATCTAAGATACACAACTTCAGCTACGTGAATCGCCCCGTCGACTCCGCTACTGCCGTTCACGCTGGTGGAGTTCCGGAGTCGACGAGAGCACTTTCGGGGATCGATATATCACATCTAGATGAGATGCGATATATCGATCCCCGAGAAATCGATCGCTACCCGCTGATACGGTGGGTAGTTTAGACGTACCCACAAAGTGAAAAGCACATGTTCCATGATTTCATAGGGCAGAGTTTTGTGCTATTGGGAGCTTTCCCTGTGTGAATTTGACAGGTGGATCAACACAGAGACACATTATGACCCTTCTCAGGGTGCTGAGGGCTGAGAGTCTCCTTGTTGCCACCTGTCACTAGGAAGAGGGAGTTTTTCATTTGGATGTTAGTGACCAAACTCACCAGCCTGCTGGAACTCAAGCACCCTCCTCTGAGCTACAGCAGCCACCCTAACCCTGAGTTCCTTCAATGTGTCCCCCTCTGGGGTCCAGCCTGAATCACCAGATACTCGGTGAAATCCCAGATCCTCTCTTCCCCAAGTATCCCAGGTTACTAGTTGTTACTGTGGACCATTGCTACTGTATCTCACACAGCACCTGAGTACAGTTTTCAAACAAGCAAAAAATTTATTTAACAACAGATAGAGATTTAAACAAACAAACGTGAGTGATGGAAACCAACTGTTACCACTAAACAAAGGCAGAAAATGATAGAATAGAAAGGCCAGCACAAAAAACAGAGAGAGGAACAATAAGATATTAAAAAGGACAATGGTTGGAACACTCCATTTCTCTCAGTCTTTGGATTGATGGGTACTAGAGCTGTAGCTACAGTTGAGGAACCAGGGTAAATTAAATCAAATTAACTTTTCAAGATTAGCCATCATTTCCTGTACGACTAACAAAACACAAAAACAAGACAACTTTCAGTTTTCCAAAATAATTCAGATTATCACACAGTCTCTTACTCTTTAACCAATAACTTCACCTATAATTTCATTTTAATTCGTAACAACAATACATTCAAAGATCAGAAATTCTTGTCATATATGTTAGTTTTCTTTTAATCCCCATTGCCAACAACTGAACCCTGGTTCTCATTGTGGTTTGTCCCAACGTAGGTCACAACCACTTCTGTGAGTTCATATATCTCAGGATCTTCAGCCATATGTGTTGGTAGAAGGGTCTTCTATGTCGGAATGTTTGCATCATGGAGAAAAATACCTCTCTTTTCACACTTTTAATCTTTTGAAGTAGGAGGTGTAGCAATGAATGAAGCCAAGTCAGTCAGTCTGTTCCGTGGAGTGCCCGAACGGGATTTCCACGCCTATATATTATAATTGGTTACATAAATCATCCTATTATACGCATGTACTAACACAAGCCAGCTCCTCGCCCCTCTCTGATTGGTGCTTTATGCACTGCGTACTCCAGTGGTAAACACCTGGTCAGCGCCTATCAGTGTGTCTCCTGACTGGAAGTGTGGGGTGGGAACCACTTCAGCCGCTCTAAATGTTGGGGCGGTTTTCCTACCCCTTAGTGCTTAAGAAGTGTAACGTTCCTACATCCTCCTTTTCTGTTTTGTCAACCCGTGCCTGGTCCGCATGTTTCATGATTCTATGGGGATACATGACGGCCTGGAATGTAGGCAGGGGTTTGCGCCAACAGGGTGTAAAACACATCCTAATTATATTAGGAATACACTGAGCAAAGCAACAAAACCAATCAAGCAGGCGATAACAATCAAAGCATATTGCAAAACCATTCGAGCCCATCCCATGGCTGGCAGCCAGACAGATGTACGTAGCCCAACTGAAAAGGCTGACATTGGCATTACAATCTAATCTCATGGGGAGTGAGCTTTGCCGGCGCCGGTGCGGGTCTCATTAGTTTGGGAGCCGGTCAACATTGACCTCGTGGGGAGTATCAACGTGAGCCTGCTTAGGCAGCATTGAGCTTCTGAAATGTTGGCCGGAATATAATTAAAGGTCCTCTGACCACATGTAGAAAATCAACCCTCTGGTAACAAGATGTGCCCGTAATTGCTGGACACATTTTGAAAGTGTGTACAGTTCCATCCCGGGGTACCCACCTGCAAACATCCTTTGGGGCTTGTGATGTGTGCAATTAACCATCCGTACACAGGTCAAACTGGCATAATTGGCTACCCATGGGGTAAAGGGACAAGGCCCTCGCGGGTTTCACATAAGTGGCCTGACCCCATAGGCTCATGGAAGAATATCGAATCTCGGTGGCATTAATATAATTAACATCCCTATTGCATCTGCAGCATCGCCTGGTGCCTTGCATACTGGGACCAGGCAGGTGCCCAACAGGCCATGCATCTCAGGGGCCTGCTGTAAACAAAAGGAAGATTGATTGGCAAGGACCGCAAATCGAACTCATATATTATAACGCATGCGGCTATGCAATTCGGGTTCGGCCCCAGCCGGTAACACACAAAAACAACACAACAATATGGTAAAGGAATTAGCAATCAAACAGGCAAAAATAGCAGCAGTAAAATTTTCGGGGGTAGGCTCAGCCTTGTTATTCTCCAGCATTTGCTGAGCCTGCTGCGCCAGTCGCTTCACCTGCCCCCAGGTAACCCTCGGTGCCATCTTTGTGGCTCGGCACACTGGAAAGGTCTCGGTTAGGTTCAGATTGAAGTTGGGTATCGGGTTCTTGAGGCTTTGATTCCACGTCATCGTGCCACGGTCGCACATTTTTGGCAGGGACCCACAACGGACCTGTGGAAGTAAGCACAGCGGCATGCCCTCGTCCCCAGGTTATCAATGGAACGGGGCCATACCAAGTAGGGTCCGGGCTCTGCCTATATTTGACAGATGGGCATGGGAGCGGGGTTTCCGTCTTAAAATGTCATTCAGTGGCTATAAAATTCTGAAAGATATTTAAAGTATTTAGAATAAACAATACTATCGCTAATTAATTTTGCTTGGCGCCCAGGGATGGCCCATCATCCCCCACTGTTTTATTTTGCTTTATTAGGTACTCTTTTGTGCAAAAATCCGCAAACCTGTGAAAAATGTAGGCGGGGCCATTATCGGTTTTTATCTGTCGGGGGGGCGGCCCATTAAGGCCACTGCAGCAAAAATGTGATTAAGTACATATTTGGCCTATTCGCCCCATTGGGGGGTGGCCCAAATATAATGAAAGTAGGTATCAATGGTAACATGTAAATATTTCCAGGAAAAAGGGGATAAAGCGTGACATCCATTTGCCAAATTTGATTGAATTGAAGATCACGGGGATTAACACCCAATTCGGGACTGGCACAATAATTACAGGTTTGGACAATACGTTGGGCCTGAATTAAAGGGATCATAAATGCTTCATTAAAAATTTAGCATTTCAATGAAAAAAGGCATGACTATCAATGAAATCCAAAAAGAACAGAATGAGTTAACTTGAGTTAACTGAAAAAAGCTAAAGAAAAAACACCGACTTCAATCAAGGACACCGCTTCGCAGCTAAGACTTGGCGAACAGCCAAGAAAAAGGGAGGGCTTGGCGAACAGCCAAAAAAAGCAGCTATGAGTGCGGCAGAACTCGGCCAGGCACTAACAAAATGTGTTAGCCAAAAAGGGAAGGGAAGAATCACCATCTGGGCCCACAAGTCCCCTTGGTGCAGCTGTTTTGGCATATGAGCCCAAATCTAAACATAAATTCTTCCCACATAATCACTATCTATTACCCTGGGGACTATCTGAATGCCATATTTTCCGGCATGGGAACGAGGGAGGATTAGCCCCATAGTGCCTGGGGCAGGGGTCCCAAAATTGGGTAAGAACCGCCACCACCTCCCGGGAAAAGTGAGCTCCTATCTTTGGGACAAAAGAAATTATAAAAAAAAATCTTTAAGATCTATTATCATAAGCTGATAATCATATGGGATAAAATTGGGATTTGGGGTTCCACACTGCAGGGGTCCCATGGGTTGAATGCATGCATTAATCTCTCTAAAATCATGGAGCATTCGCCATTTACCAGATTTTTTCTTGACAACAAAAACTGGCGAATTCCAGGGGCTAGTGGATTTTTCCACATGGCCCGCCTGGTATTGTTCCTCACATAAGTGACACAATGCAACAAACTTCTCCTGGGGCAGTGGCCACTGTTCCACCCACTCAGGGTACTGGTTAGCCACACAAGGGGAAGGGCAATAAACTCAATCATGAATGGTAAAATGTGAACAGAATGAGTTAACTGAAAAAAACTGAAAATATGGCACTGGCCTCAATCAAGGACACCACTAGCTGCTAAAACTTGGCGGACAGCCAAGAGAAAGGGGGACTTAACTACACCCAAGCAAAAGCGGCAAAACTTGGCCAGGCACTAACAGCACTGGCCTCAGTCATAAATGGTAAGATGTGATCCAAATTTGCTTAACAAATCTCTTCCCCATAGGGATACAGCAATATCCATGATATAGGGTTTAAGGAGAATCTCCTTTCCCCCTCTCGCGGAGTTATAGCAATCCATCGGGTGCTTTGTTGAGCGGCCTGCAATCTGCCCACTCCCCAATTGGCTGGCACTTCGGATTTGTCCCATGTGGATGGCCACTGCCGAGCAGAGATGACTGTAACGTCAGCTCCAGTATCCACCAGCCCTTCAAGGGGGATACCGATAAGCAAGTTTCCTCATTAATTCCCACTGGGCATCAGGATTATCTACCTGCCTCTGAATAGCCTCCTGTAATCTGTTAATAAATTCCACATACGACTCTTGAGGGCCCTGGCGGGTGATGGTAAAGGACCGGGGGGTTTCCCCGTCACCGGTACTGTAAACAGGGCTTTTAAAACACAGCGCCCCACAGCTTGGAGCATTACAAAAGGGATGTTCGCAGCCTGCTCTCGTATAGTGGCGAACTGTCCTGCTCCATACAGTTGCTCGGGAGTATAGGCCCCCCCTAATGCCCGCCCCTGTTGTAATGCTTCCTGTTGAAATTCACTATCCCAAATAACATACTGCATGGGGCTTAAAAGCATCCTACAAGGATCCTTCCAATCTTGGGGGAGCATGCTATACCCATTTGCAATCCTTTCTAACGTACCTCGGGTGAAGGTGGATTTTGATCCCGACTCAGTAACCGTCCGTCTCGCCTCTCGGAGAACGGAATAGGGGGGGGGCTGTGATCTCCACTTCAGCTTCCCCCGCTGCGTTGCCTGGGCGATGTGTCACTGGGAACGCAGCCAATAACTCTCCTATCTGCTCGCTGCTCAATTCTCCCTCTTCCTCCCTCTGTATCATTGCCTGAAAAGGGGACAGCCGAAAATTCGGCCGTGAAGAGCCATCCGTACCCGGACATGCATCGTGGCATTCGGGTACCGCCTCAGGCGGCTTAGGGGGCAAGATCCGAGGGTAAGGAGGAAGGGCCAAGGCGCGGGGCGAAGGATAGCCTTGGATGACGCTTCAACCCTGATTGTTTCCAGAGCCTCCGTACATCGCTGCCAAAGCAGGAGCCACTGCATCGCTCGAGGCTCCGCATGCAGCGCCCCTATCTTTATCCAATCATCTACCGACAGTGACCCGTGATCCGGTACCAAGGACATTGGCGATCAATTTCAATTAGTAGCTGCTCTATCTGACCCAGGGAGACTGGCCTGCCAGCCTGTTGTATGATATCCTGCAGCTCTTTCGCATGAACTTTCTGCCGAGCTGACAGCTTCCCACCCATACTCACGAAATGAAGCTTTCCAGCGAGTTTCGGTGCACAGAGGGGTATTCCAGCCGGTGAGCAGGGGGAATCACGTCGGGGTCACCAGATGTAGCAATGAATCAAGCCAAGTCCGTCAGTCTGTTCCCGTGGAGCGCCCCGAACGGGGCTGTCCACGTCTATTTATTATAATTGGTTACATAAATCATCCTATTATGCGCATGTACTAACTCAAGCCAACTAACCGCCCCCTCTCCTGATTGGTGCTTTATGCACTGCGTACTCAGTGGTATGCACCTGGTCGGCGCTTAATCTGTGTGTCTCCTGACCGGAAGTGTGGGGGGGTGGAAACCACTTCAGCCGCTCTAAATGCGGGGGTGGTCTTCCGACCCCCTTAGTGCTTAAGAAGTGTAAAGTTCCTACAGAAAAGGAAATGTGATGATGGTTAGCTCAGACAGGAGGAAATGTGCAAGATAACTCCACCAACTATCCATAGCCCATGTCTTTAGTGCAAGAATAGTTCTCTTTTTACATCAGGAAAGTGAACTCAAGCTAGCTAACTCCATGACAACCACAGTGATGAGACCCAGGTAGATTTTATCTCAACGTAGCTGGTTGAAGACACCCCCATCTCCCGACCTGGGGTGATGACATTCCTGGTAGAAAGGACACACACTCCAATGACTCGCAGGACAATGGAGTTGAGACAAAGGACCACAGGATCCACCCCAAAGACGGGCGAGCTTCAAAGTGGGCAACTCATGTGTGGAAGCTGAGGAACTACAGTGTGCAAAAGATGCAAACAGCCTTAACACTCACTACCTGGGAACTGTCAAAAGAATTAAAGAAAAAATCTCCTGACAGCTCTAGAGAAGGTTTTTATGAAGTTTGTCTCCTTTACGGATTCTCTGATGTTTAGAAAGGCCTGAACTATGAGTGAAGCTTTTCCCACACTCGCAGCATTCATATGGTCTCTCTCCAGTGTGGACTCTGTAATGTGTAACAAGGGTTGAGCTCCGAGAGAAGCTTTTCCCGCACTCACTGCATTCATAGGGTTTCTCTCCTGTGTGGGTCGAAATGACAGTCTGGACCTATACATTGAATGCTTCCGCCGACGTGCACAGGCAGAAATGGTGGAAAAACAACATCGCTTGCCTCACAACCTAAGTCGTGCAGAACGCAATGCCATCCACAGCCTCAGAAACCATCCTGACATTATAATCAAAGAGGCTGTTAAAGGAGGTGCTGTTGTCATCATGAACAGGTCTGACTACCAAAAGGAGGCCGCCAGACAACTCTCCAATACTAAATTTTACAGGCTACTTCCCTCAGATCCCACTGAGGAATACACTAAGAAACTGCACCATCTACTCAGGACACTCCCTACACTAACACCAGAACAAATCAACATACCCTTAGAGCCAGGGGCGGCTCTAGGCACCAGCAAACCAAGCTGTTGCCTAGGGCGGCCAAATCTAGGGGGCGGCAGGCTGGGCCGGTGGACCTGCCGCAGTCATGCCTGCGGGAGGTCCACCGGAGCCGCGGACGACCTGACCTGCCGCAGGCATGACTGCGGAGGGGGGCTCGTCTGGCGGCTCGGCTGGACCTCCCGCAGGCATGACTGCGGCAGCTGAAGCGGAGCCGCCGGACCCGCGGGAGGTTCGCTGTTCCCGCGGCTCCGGTGGAGCTCCCGCAGTCATGCCTGCGGCAGGTCCGCTCGTCCCGGGGCTCCGGTGGACCTGCCGCGGGAGCTCAACCGGAGCCGCGGGAAGAGGGGACCCGCCGCGGGACCGAGGAAGGGCGGCGCAGCACACCGCGCTGCTTGGGGCAGCCTAATTTCTAGAGCCGCCCCTGCTTAGAGCCCCGACCAGGGTTATTCTATCTACTACCCAAGATCCACAAACCCAGAAATCCTGGATGCCCCATCATCTCGGGCATTGGAACTCTCACTGAAGGACTGTCTGGATATGTGGACTCTCTACTCAGACCCTATGCTACCAGCACTCCCAGCTATCTCCGGGACACCACTGATTTCCTGAGGAAACTACAATGCATTGGTGACCTTCCAGAAAACACCATCCTGGCCACCATGGATGTAGAGGCTCTCTACACAAACATCCCACACAGTGATGGAATACAAGCTGTCAGGAACAGTATCCCTGATGATGCCACAGCACAACTGGTTGCTGAGCTCTGTGGCTTTATCCTCACACACAACTATTTCAAATTTGCTGACAATATATATCTCCAGATCAGTGGCACCACTATGGGCACCCGTATGGCCCCACAATATGCCAATATTTTTATGGCCGACCTGGAACAACGCTTCCTCAGCTCCCGTCCACTCACGCCCCTTCTCTACCTACGCTACATCGATGACATCTTCATCATCTGGACCCATGGGAAGGAGACTCTGGAAAAATTCCACCATGATTTCAACAGCTTCCACCCTTCCATCAACCTCAGCCTGGACCAATCTACACGGGAGGTCCACTTTCTAGACACCACGGTGCAAATAAGTGATGGTCACATTAACATCACCTTATACCGAAAACCTACCGACCGCTATGCCTACCTTCATGCCTCCAACTTCCATCCCAGGCACACCAAAAGATCCATTGTCTACAGCCAAGCACTGAGGTACAACCGCATCTGCTCTAACCCCTCAGACAGAGACCAACACCTACAAAATCTCCACCAAGCATTCTCAAAACTACAGTACCCGCACGAGGAAATAAGGAAACAGATCAACAGAGCCAGACGTGTACCCAGAAGCCTCCTACTGCAAGACAAAACCCAAGAAAGAAACCAACAAGACTCCACTGGCCATCACCTACAGTCCCCAGCTAAAACCCCTCCAACTCCTCATCAGGGATCTACAACCCATCCTGGACAATGATCCCTCACTTTCACAGGCCTTGGGTGGCAGGCCAGTCCTCACCCACAGACAACCTGCCAACCTGAAGCATATTCTCACCAGCAACTGCACACTGCACCATAGTAACTCTAGCTCAGGAATCAATCCATGCAACAAACCTCGATGCCAACTCTGCCCACATATCTACACCAGCAACACCATCACAGGACCTAACCAGATCAGCCACACCATCACCGGTTCATTCACCTGCACGTCCACCAATGTAATATATGCCATCATATGCCAGCAATGCCCCTCTGCTATGTACATCGGCCAAACTGGACAGTCTCTAAGAAAAAGGATAAATGGACACAAATCAGACATTAGGAATGGCAATATACAAAAACCTGCAGGAGAACACTTCAACCTCCCTGGCCACACAATAGCAGATCTTAAGGTGGCCATCCTGCAGCAAAAAAACTTTAGGACCAGACTTCAAAGAGAAACTGCTGAGCTCCAGTTCATCTGCAAATTTGACACCATCAGCTCAGGACTAAACAAAGACTGTGAATGGCTTGCCAGTTACAGAACCAGTTTCTCCTCCCTTGGTTTTCACACTTCAACTGCTAGAACAGGGCCTCATCCTCCCTGATTGATCTAACCTCGTTATCTCTAGCTTGCTTGCTTGCTTATATAAACCTGCCCCAGGAAATTTCCACTACTTGCATCCGAAGAAGTGGGTATTCACCCACGAAAGCTCATGCTGCAAAACGTCTGTTAGTCTATAAGGTGCCACAGGATTCTTTGCTGCTTTTACAGAACCAGACTAACACGGCTACCCCTCTGATACTCTCCTGTGTGGACTCTCTGGTGAGAGATAAGAGAGAAGAGGTGAGTGAAACTTTTCCCGCACTCACTGCATTCATAGGGTCTCTCTCCTGTGTGGATCCTCTGATGCCTAGTAAGGTTTGAGCTTCGGGTGAAGTTTTTTCCACACTCGCAACATTCATAGGGTTTCTCTCCCATGTGGACTCTCTGGTGAGAGATAAGGGAAGAGAAGTGACTGAAACTTTTCCCGCACTCACAGCATTCATAAGGTCTCTCTCCTGTGTGGATCCTCTGATGCCTAGTAAGGTTTGAGCTTCGGGTGAAGTTTTTCCCGCACTCACAGCATTTGTAGGGTCGCTCTCCCGTGTGCGTTGTCTGATGAGAGATAAGGGCTGATCTCTGAGTGAAGCTTTTCCCGCACTTGCAGAATTCGTAGGGTCGCTCTTCTGTGATGATTCTCTGATGAGAGTTAAGGGTATATCTCTGAGTGAAGCTTTTCCCGCACTCACAGCATTCATAGGGTCTTTCTCCTCTGTGTATTCGCTGATGCCTACTAAGAGCTGAGGTACGACTGAAGCTTTTCCCACACTCACAGCATTCGTAGGGTCTCTCTTTCGTGTGGATTATCTCATGTCGAATAAGGGCTGAGCGGTAATGGAAGTTTTTCCCACACTCACTACACGTAGACTCTCGCTTTTCCGTGAGGATTTTCTCCTGGGACGTAGTTTCCTTGAGGTCCCTGTGAGTTCCCTGACAATTAATGAGTTCATCCACTCTCTCCTCTGTGTGGTTTCCCTGCTCTCTCTCTGGTCTGTGGTAATTTTCACCAGCTTTTCCCTGCTCATGGGGGCTGGACACACTCCCTTTGGCTATTCGCAGTAATTCCCCATGCGCTTCAGCGAGCTCAGCATCTTCCTGGTGAGGATTCTGCTCCTCGCTCTCCCTCACCACCCCATCACTTAATAGAAGAGAGGAGAAATCTCAGAATTGGGGATGGAAAGGCAGAGAACAAACCCAAGTAAGTGCTGGAGAGACAGAAAATAAAAACCAGGGACTGAACTCCCCCAAACTCTTCCCCACAGGGGACAGTGGAGGGGATCAATTCTACTCCCCACCCAGGACCGGCCTTTAGGGGGGGCTGTACGGGTGCCCCACCCAAGGGGGTGCCGGGCGCAGGGTTTGGATTCCCACCTGACCTGCTGCCGAGAGGCTCGCTGGGCTGATGAAAGCGGCACAGGGAGGCAGATAAGCAGCTGCGTGGGGGAGTGGGAGAGACCTGAGCTGCAGGGGGAAATTGGACGACCAGCCGTCAGAGCCAGGTGACTGCTCCGGAGCAGAGGGGCCCCTCTCCGCCCTGCTCCACATGTGCAGCTGCTGCTGTTCCTGTCCCCCCACCCTCCGTTCACCCCCGGAGTGGCCCCGTCCACCCCCGACTGGGAGCATCCTCCTGACTGCTCTGCAGGGGGGAGGTGCTGATTGATGGCGGGGTGATCCCCTCCCCCCCACCCGGGTACCCGATTTCCACTGAGCTGGGGTGACGGGACAGGGGGAATCTGCGTGTGCTGCTGCCTCTCTGGGGCCGGAGCTGCCGGCAGCTGCTTGTGTCTGAACAAGCCTAGTTCAGGCTCCTGACCCTGAGAACTTTCTTAAAGAGACAGCGCGCTCACTCAGGCACATACTGCCTTCACACACACACACACACACACACACACACACACACACACACACACACACAGAGTCCTTCACACACTCCCTTCAACATACACACACTCTTTAATATCCTCCCCTCAACACACACACACACACACACCAGGGCTCCCTGCATCCAGGTCACTTCCCCACCTGGGCGGTGCTGAGACATCAGGAGCAGTTGCTCTCCTGCCCTCCCCTTACACAGCCTGCAGGGAAAGTGACCTGGGTGCAGGAAGCCCTGACGTCGCTCCTTGCTCCCCTCTCCCAGCCCCCCAGGGCTGCGTGGGGCGGGGCAGCAGCAGTCCAGTGGGGGAGCGAGCAGCAATGCCAGCTGCTTTGTGCATCCAGGTCAGGTTCCCCACTTGGGTGCAGGAGGGGGATGCCGGGGTTAGAGGCAAAGGGGGCACAGTGCAGGGGCTGGGGGCTCAGGAGAGTGGTGCAGGGGGTAGCAGTGAAGGGGTGCATAGAACCATAAAATATCAGGGTTGGAAGGGACCTCAGGATGTATCTAGTCCACCCTCCTGCTCAAAGTAGTACCAATTCCCAACTAAATCATCCCAGCCAGGACTTTGTCAAGCCGGGCCTTAAAAACCTCTAAGGAAGGAGACTCCACCTCCCTAGGGAACCCATTCCAGTGCTTCACCACCCTCCTAGTGAAATAGTTTTTCCTAGTATCCAACCTAGACCTCCCCCACTGCAACTTGAGGTCATTACTCCTTGTTCTGTCATCTGCTACCACTGAGAACAGTCTAGATCCATCCTCTTTGGAACCCTCCTTCAGGCAGTTGAAAGCAGCGATCAAATCCCCCCTCAGTCTTCTCTTCTGCAGACTAAACAAGCCCAGTTCCCTCAGCCTCTCCTCATAAGTCATGTGCTCCAGCCCACTAATCATTTTTTGTTGCCCTCTGCTGGACTCTTTCCAATTTTTCTACATCCTTCTTGTAGTGTGGGGCCCAAAACTGGATACAGTACTCCAGATGAGGCCTCACCAATGTCGAATAGAGGGGAACGATCACGTCTCTCGATCTGCTGGCAATGCCCCTATTTATACAGCCCAAAATGTCGTTAGCCTTCTTGGCAACAAGGGCAACTGCTGACTCATATCCAGCTTCTCATCCACTGTAACCCCTAGGTCCTTTTCTGCAGAACTGCTTCCTAGCCATTCAGTCACTAGTCTGTAACAGTGAATGGGATTCTTCTGCCCTAAGTGCTGGACTCTGCACTTGTCCTTGTTGAACCTCATCAGGTTTCTTTTGGCCCAATCCTCTAATTTGTCTAGGTCCCTCTGTATCCTATCCCTACCCTCTAGCATATCAACCACTCCTCCCAGTTTAGTGTCATCTGCAAACTTGCTGAGAGTGCAGTCCACGCCATCCTCCAGATCATTAATGATTGCGGCACAGGAGGGGAGTGCAAGGGCTGGGGTGAAGGGGGCACAGTGCAGGGGTTAGGGGCTCAGGAGGGGGCAGGTGTTGGGGTGCACGCGGGGGGCAGAGGTTAGGAATGAAGGGGTGTAGGGATTAGGGGTGCAGGAGGGGGAGCAGGCATTTGGGGCAAAGGGACACAGTGCAGAGGTTGGGGGGAGGGGAACGTGGGTTGCCTAGGGAGCCCATGGGAGCCAGGGGCACCAAAATGCAAGTTTGCCCAGGGTGCCATTTCCCCAAGGCCAGCCCTGCCCACATCCCATCCAAACCCTCAGTTGAAAGGGAGGGAGCTCCAGCCAAGGTGTCAATCATCATCTGTAGGAAGCCAGGAGTGAGATCTGCTGGGGACTGTCCTGAGCTCACAGAGTCTGTGTGGGGAATCCCAGCGGGTTCTCTCAGGCACTTACAGTTTCTGAGTTGGTTTAATGTTTCCTTACCTGTGCAGGAACTTCCCAGGATCTCGCTTTCCACTGAACCAGGGAGATCCAGGACCCACGGCTCTTCCCCTCCTTCCAGCTGGAAGATCACAGAGGGTTGGGAAACTGGAAACCCTGCTCAAGGGAAAGAAAACAAAGGAGATCAGGGGAATTCATAGGCCATTTATCATCATAAAAAACATTCTATTAGTTTAACCCCAGTCCATTTTAAACAATAAAATCGCAGGGCCAGCTCCCCAGGTGCTCAAAGGTGCAGAACACTCTGCTTAGGAGGGATTTAACTATCCCCATCTTTGCTGGGAACACACACAGCCAGACACTCATTATCAAAGAGGCTCCTAAAAAACAGAGACTGGAACTGCATTTCCCAGAAAGTGAAGACTCCAGACAGAGGGCAAGTGTCCCTGGCACTGCTTCTTGCTGACAGACAGGTCCAGAGCCAAAGAGAGAGTCCAGGGGAAGCTGGGAACAGGAAGCGTGGGCTGGGAGGGTTCAGTGGAGTAAGGGCCAGGAAGGGCAGGGATATCACTGAAGGCAGGATCTCAGCAGCATTAGATGTCAGGAAAGCACATCCTGCGGCATTAGGGAATCTAGTGAGTCAGGTATAAAGGTGGGAGCATAAAAAACACTGTGTGGAGAAAGCTGGCAAATTAGATGGTGTAGTTCAAGAGCCACAGACCAATTCTTCTGCCAAAGGAGAATGTGAAAAATAAGAATCAGGCCATGTGACTTCAGGTGGGACAAATTCAAAGATCCAAAGAACATGCAGAGAAGAGAGACGGCGGCTCTTGCAGGTGGGGATGGAAAAGGAAGAGTCTCCGTGGTTCATGGAGCCAATTAGTTTGTTTTATCATTCATTGATCATTGTTATGGTGATCTCATATGTTATTTCAGATGTAGTCACTGTGTGCATAATAGATTTAAGTTGTAGGTATAGGCAGAAGTAAGACAGGTAGAGCCCTGCATGGATACAAAATTTATATCCGCATCCGATCTGCGATTCGCAAAAACGGTCCATGGAGATCTGCAGCTTTTCAGGGCTCTAGGAACAAAATTTGTACCCGCAGCCGATCCACAAAAATGGTCCGAATTCTCCACCAGGAGACGTGATCAAAGCAAAGGGCTAAGGCAATGAATCCTAAAATCTTCTAATATAGGCTGGAAGGGACCTCAAGAAGTCATCTACTCCATTCCCATTGCCCTGCGGCAGGATCAGGTGTAAATATGCCAGAAGTTTGTCTGACCTGTTCTTAAAACCCTCCTGGGACAAGAATTCCACCACCTCTCTTTGTAATCCATTCCAGCACTTCCCTATCCTTATCGCTGGAAAGGTTTTGGTATTACCCACCCTCAACCTTCCTTGCAGCAGATCAAGCCAATTACTTCTCCTCCTACCTTCAGTGGACGTGACGAACAATTAATCACTGCTCTCTTATAACAACCCTCGACATATTTGAAGACTGTTCTCAGTTCCCCACTCACTCTTTTCTCAAAATTAAAAACATGCCCAGTTCTTTCAACCTTCCCTCATAAGTCATGTTCGAGGACCAGGAGGGCGCTTTTTCCTTCTGAATGGAGATGCGCAAGGTGAGGTCAGAGAAAAGGATGTTGGAGTAACTGAGACAGGAGAGTATCAGAGGGGTAGCCGTGTTAGTCTGGTTCTGTAAAAGCAGCAAAGAATCCTGTGGCACCTTATAGACTAACAGACGTTTTGCAGCATGAGCTGTGGGTGAATACCCACTTCGTCGGATGCAAGTAGTGGAAATTTCCAGGGGCAGGTATATATAAGCAAGCAAGAAGCAAGCTAGAGATAATGAGGTTAGATCAATCAGGGAGGATGAGGCCCTGTTCTAGCAGTTGAGGTGTGAAAACCAAGGGAGGAGAAACTGGTTCTGTAGTTGGCAAGTCATTCACAGTCTTTGTTTAATCCTGAGCTGATGGTGTCAAATTTGCAGATGAACTGGAGCTCAGCAGTTTCTCTTTGAAGTCTGGTCCTGAAGTTTTTGCTGCAGGATGGCCACCTTAAGATCTGCTATTGTGTGGCCAGGGAGGTTGAAGTGTTCTCCTACAGGTTTTTGTATATTGCCATTCCTAATATCTGATTTGTGTCCATTTATCCTTTTCTTTAGAGACTGTCCAGTTTGGCCGATGTACATAGCAGAGGGGCATTGCTGGCATATATTACATCGGTGGATGTGCAGGTGAATGAACCGGTGATGGTGTGGCTGATCTGGTTAGGTCCTGTAATGGTGTTCTGGTGTAGATATGAGACAGGAGAGGATGACTAAGAGCTCTAGCTGCGCGGATGGATAGGAAAGGCCAATTGTTAAGGATGTTACGCAAAAAGAAAATGCAAGGTGTAGGCACAGCCTGGATAGGAGGCCCCAGAGGGAGCTCCGTGACAAAGGTATTGCACAGTTATGGGCCTGAGTGACAGGCAGCACAATGGTGCTGTCTGCGGCGGTAGAGACAGAAGGTGGGGGGAGGGCTTGGGGGGGAATATTAAGAGCTTTGGTTCAGCTGTTGATCTTTAACTGATGGCTGGATATCAGTAACTCCACCAGACAGGTCCTTTAGGGCTATCTGCCTGTCCCAAGTCAGGGTAAAGGGGGAGGGTTGGGCATGGGGCCAGCAACTCCACCCCGTAAAAAATCAACTTGCTACAGAAACACCAACAATACAGATAACAGACTTTTAGCCTGGAAAAAGAAGGGTCTTCAACTCGAAGACGCATGACGCTGGGTAGTGAAAGCCGCGAGGAAGCCACTAAGCCGATTACCCTTCTTGCAACCAGGAGGATTACCATCAGCACATGGAACATGAGGTCCATGTACGAGTCAGGAAAGACGGCGCAGGTTGCAGCAGACATGAGGAGCAAGCAGCCAACTAACCAGGGGCGGCTCTAGGATTTGCGCCACCCCAAGCAGGGCGGCACGCCGCGGGGGGCGCTCTGGCGGTCGCCGATCCTGCGGCTCCGGTGGACCTCCCGCAGGCACGCCTGCGAATGCTCCACCGAGCGGGACCAGTGGACCCTCCGCAGGCATGTCTGCAGGAGGTCCACCGAGCCGCCTGCTGCCCTCCCGTGGGGCGCGCCCCAAGCACGCGCTGGCGCGCTGGGGCCTGGAGCCAGCCCTGCAACTAACATCATTAGAAACCCCAAGGCAAGCGGAAAAGAGGCCGTTCAAGAAACACCTGGCGACACGACCTTCAGGCTGATAGCAAAAAAATGGGCTATACCTGGAACCAGCTAGAGCGAATGGCCCAGGATAGAGGACTCTGGAGATCTGTGGTTGGCGGCCCATACCCCGATTGGGGAGATGGGCATGAGTGAGTGAGTGAGTGTGGACATCAGTGAGGAGATGAGAGAGAGAGAGGGGCTGAGATTTCAGTTGCGACAGAAGGAGACAGGCCAGGAGCAGAGAGGCAAAACTGTGAGTTAGGAGCACAGAGATGGTAGTTGTGTAACCTCTTTGGGGTTTAGAGAGCATGGTCCCTTTAAATTTTTTTCCCGGGGGGAGGGAGAGAGTAAGAAAAAGGAGGGCAACTCCAGGGGGCAGGGCTGGAGCTCCAGGGAGAGAGGGAGAGGCAGCACGGCTGTCCCTGGAGAAGGAAGCAAAGAGAACCTGCCTGAGGAGGACAGGCCAGATTGGGGATAGCCCAGGACAGGAGCCAGGAGGAGTCCTGTGCTGGGGGGAATCGCCCGAGAAGGACAGGCCAGAACTGGATCCAGTATCATGGCTGCCCAGAGCTGCGTGGGGCTGTGAGTACTGGGGCTTGTGACTCTGCACTGGGAACAAGGAGGGAGGCTGCTAGCTAGTTAAGTGGGGAGGTGGTCGCTCTGAGTGGCTTTGCAGCGAGCGGCAGAAGAGGGCACTGAAGGGTTTGCTGGGGAGAGTTCACTGGCGCCGAAGACGACCAGGAGCACCCAAGACTCACCACCGGACTGAAACTTTGCTCAGGCTTCCTAAACTGTGTGTGCAGGTGCATGGCTCAGTGTCTGCCCTTCCAGACTGTGCTACCACTGGGGCCGTGGGGTTTTGGTTTGAATGCAGCCCTGTTTTACTGCTCCCCCTATATTTCCCCTTGTTGTTTTTCTCCCCTCAGCCCTCTGTAAATAAATATTTCCCTTTGTTATATCCATTGTACTTTTCCTGTGGGGGTGTGTGTTCACTCTGGGGGGTTTGAAACAGGTGCCCTGGGGTGGAAGGATTTCTCCTGCTGTGTTCCTGCGCGCGCTGTCTCTTGGCCAGAGCTGCCTCCAGAGCAGACTCCATCTTGGCCACGAGGACGCTAAAGTTACAGTTGAATGTGTGTGTGCGGATGAGATTCCCCAGAAATAAGGTGCAGAGGAAGAAAAGAAGAGGCCCAGGGACAGAGCCCCGTGGAACCCAAACAGAAGGCTGGAACGGGGGTCAGCCGGCTCATTCTAAAGACACTCTAATGCAGCGAGTGGAGGAGGAGAAGGATGTGACTCATCATGGACCTCTTGATGCCACCCGGCAGAGGGCACAGGGTGCCTAATGTTTTACTGGGAACCCACAGACCAGGTACACGCATATTCGTTCACCCAAAGGGGGCGTGTCAGGTGTCTGTCGAGGAACTAGTTAGGTAGCTCTTAGGTAGCTCTTGAAAGCTTTGCCAGTCCAGCTCTATTGTTTAAGACTGTGAAAAAGTGCCCACACGCATGCACACACGCACACCCTCCAACATGGCTCTGCTGGCCAAAGCTCAATTACAGACACAGCTATAGTGGCAAAAGCAGCCATTTTTTAAAACAGGAAACTAAATGCTCATAAGCTACATTAATGCAGCGTTAAGGTTGCCCAGTGCTGTCTCCTGCCTTGCACCATATGGATGGTGAGTAAACTTAAACCTCTGCAGACCAGGAAGTGAAAAGTTAATGTAAACTTTCCCCCAACCCTTAACCCTGTAGCTGGCCAGAACCAGAGAGAATGGTTCTGTGTGGGCCGTGCAAAGGTTAACCAACTGCCACAGGGACTCAGGTATTCAGCTCAATGCAGCAGTAACGGGATGAATTCTATGGTCTGTGGTATAAAGGACGTCAGAGTAGATGACCTAATAGTCACATCTGGCCTTAAAATCTATGAACCTATAATCGACCCGAGGAAAGACTAAGACTAAGACGTTGTCTGTGCTGTGCTCACAGGTGGGAATCCCAGCATTTATCCGCATGCCTCCAGCTGTGTGCACTGGGCCAGCTGTAGCTGTGACTGGCTGATGGAGGGATGGGTTGGAGCAGCTGGGCAGAGCTGTGCCCGTGCTATGCAGAGAGGTGCATGTGAAACTTGGGGGGCAATTCTGCCTCATTTCCATGCTGAGTGTTGCAGGTCGGTCAGCAAAGGTGCCCAAGGGCGTGTTCTTGCCATGGGGGTTGTCAGCACCCTGGTGGCGTATGTTCGAGTGATCTGTGGGGCTTAGTGAGGGGTAAGTGAAGGCAGTGACTCACAAGGAAAACTCAGGTTGAGGGCAAGGGGGTAGTAACACTGTGCAAGTCTCAGATGGACTGTGTGCAGGAGGTTCAGTACTGGAGAGCAGCCAGGGGGAGGAAGCTTCTGTTTGCTATGACAGAGATGAACCCAAATATTATCTTAGCAAAGAGAAGAACATGTTAGACATTCTGCTGTACTGCTCTGTTCCCAGAGCGCTCTGTAACAGGGGAGGGGAGAGGGCTAGTGTGGGTGTTTCTGGCATGTCAGGGTGATGCTGAAACAGGGCAGAGCAGAGGTGGCATTGGGGGAGTGGCATGAACCTTCGCTCTGCATTTCTCCTTCTAAAAACCGAGGGGACAGGAACCCTTACTCAGCGAGGTCACATTCTCACAGTTCTCCTGCATGACCTCCCAGTAGAGGGCTCTCTGAGTGGGGTCCAGCAGAGCCCACCCTTCCCTGGTGAAATACACAGCCACCTCCTCGAAGGCCCCTGAAAGAGCAAAGCCTGCCACTTAGAATCTGCTGCCCCACTCACAACCCCACTATTCATGGAGGAAAGGAGCCAATCAAATGGAAGCTCTGAGAGAGTCAGCAGAGTCCTATCCCCACACTGCTGAGAGCAGCCAGGAGACATCTGGGTGAGGGGACGAAGTGAGAGCCCTTGTCTCTCCCAGCAGATCCACCACAGACCTACTAGCCAGAGGCTGATACAGGAGATGGAGCCCCCAGTAGGGTCCAGGCACAGCCCCGTGGTAGAGAACCCTAACACCCTCCCCACTGCCAGCAGCTGGATGTGAGGGGCCGGGACATCTTCCCTACACCTCCCTGCTGGGTGCCCCCTTTCCATGTCACACCAGCCCCTGGCTAGCAGGCTGAGAGTTCAGCACTGGAAGTCTGGTCAGTTTTCCCAGCCCTGCCCAGGAGTTGCTTTGTCTGTTTCCTGTTTCACAAATTAGGAATTTTCTCCCCAACACCCAAGTGTTTCTTCTGAGAATCTAGGCCCATGTTAACATAAGAACAGCCGTACTGGGTCAGACCAAAGGTCCATCTAGCCCAGTATCTGTCTACTGACAGTGGCCAATGCCAGGTGTCCCAGCGGGAGTGAACCTAACAGGCAATGATCAAGTGATCTCTCTCCTGCCATCCATCTCCATCCTCTGATGGACAGACAGGGGCGGCTCTAAGAATTTGGCTGCCTGAAGCAGGGCAGCACGTCGCAGGGGGCGCGCCGCAGGGGGCGCTACAGGGCACCGATCCCGCGGCTCCTGGTGTCCTCTTGCAGCCGTGCCTGCGGAGAGTCCGTTGGTCCCGCGGCTCCAGTGGAGCTTCCGCAGTCATGCCTGCTGCAGGTCCAGCCGAGCCGCGGGACCAACGGACCCTCCGCAGTCATGCCTGCGGCAGGTCCGCGGTCCCGCGGCTCCGGTGGACCTCTCGCAGGCATGACTGCGGAAGGTCCGCTGGAGCCGCCTGCCGCCCTGCCGGCAAAATGCCGCCCCACACGCGCGCGCTTGGCGCACTGGGGTCTAGAGCCAGCCCTGCGAACGGAGGCTAGGGACACCATTCTTACCCATCCTGGCTAATAGCCATTTATGGACTTAGCCACCATGAATTTATCCAGTCCCCTTTTAAACATTGTTATAGTCCTAGCCTTCACAACCTCCTCAGGAAAGGAGTTCCACAAGTTGACTGTGCGCTGCGTGAAGAAGAACTTCCTTTATTTGTTTTAAACCTGCTGCCTATTAATTTCATTTGGTGACCCCTAGTTCTTGTATTATGGGAAGAAGTAAATAACTTTTCCTTATCCACTTTCTCAACATCACTCATGATTTTATAGACCTCTATCATATCCCCCCTTAGTCTTCTCTTTTCCAAGCTGAAGAGTCCTAGCCTCTTTAATCTTTCCTCATATGGGACCCTCTCTAAACCCCTAATCATTTTAGTTGCTCTTTTCTGAACCTTTTCTAGTGCTAGAATATCTTTTTTGAGGTGAGGAGACCACATCTGTATACAGTATTCGAGATGTGGGCGTACCATGGATTTATATAAGGGCAATAATATATTCTCAGTCTTATTCTCTATTCCCTTTTTAATGATTCCTAACATCCTGTTTGCTTTTTTGACCGCCTCTGCACACTGCGTGGACGTCTTCAGAGAACTATCCATGATAACTCCAAGATCTTTTCCTGACTCGTTGTAGCTAAATTAGCCCCCATCATGTTGTATGTATAGTTGGGGTTATTTTTTCCAATGTGCATTACTTTACATTTATCCACATTAAATTTCATTTGCCATTTTGTTGCCCAATCACTTAGTTTTGTGAGATCTTTTTGAAGTTCTTCACAATCTGCTTTGGTCTTAACTATCTTGAATAGTTTAGTATCATCTGCAAACTTTGCCACCTCACTGTTTACCCCTTTCTCCAGATCATTTATGAATAAATTGAATAGGATTGGTCCTAGGACAAGTCCCAGCAGGTTTGTCACACTGTGTCCCCATTCCCTATCCTCACCCAGGGTATTCCCTGGCCCCCTCCAGACCTAACTCCCCAGAAGTTGCCACCTCTTCAGTATTTCCTGCCCATCTCCCTCCAGAAGGAACCCAACAGCAACCCCCCAATAAGCCCTACCTGAGCTGGCTCCACTGCAGCCATTTTTCCTGTCGCATGGGAGGCTGGGACGAGCTGGAGCGAGAGGTGGGCGTCATTGTGCAGCCTGGCAGGGCGAGAAGGGCAGTTGTGGAGGTTTCAGAACAGGCTTTAGATCATTTCACATCACGATTCCCCCAGGCTCTTTCCCTGCAGACAGAGATTGTAGATTCTGCCAGGCTGGGAACAGGCTCAGTCCCCACAGTGCAGCACAGACCTGGCCCCCGGCCCCTCCTTTCCCCCTTGTGCTCCCCCCAGCAGCAGTAACAAACCAAGACATTTTGAAGCCCTCCCAGCAACAGGGTGTGAACCAAACCCTGGACCAGACCAGACCCAAAGGAGCCCCCTTGGGCGGGGGGTCCCCCTGACCCTGCCCCCAGGGCAGCGCACTCCTGCCGCAGGGGGGACAGGGAGAGTCCGGGGCTGGTTCTTCCTCTCTCTGCTCCTCACCTCGGTCACAGGGCAGTGACCCTGGGCAGGGACGCTGCAGTGAGTGTGCGGGGGGGGGGGGCAGAGATCTGGGAACCTGCCCCCCCCTCTAATTTCCCCTCCCCCCCTCTCCCGTCCCCTCCCCCCCTTCCCTAGCGCCCTGCCCCGGGCTGGGAGCCGGGGTCACCGCCCGTTCGGGGCTCCCAGCGGCTGCCCGCTCCGCCCGTGCGGGAAGGGGGCACCGGGCGGGGACCCGCTCACCCGGTACCGGGCACAGCAGAGCCGGGGCGGCTCAGACTTCGCTGCGGGAAGGATCCTCCCGGCCTCAGCGCTGCAGCAGCTCCGGGCCCCGGGCAGCGCGATGGGGGCACCGCGCAGAGCCGGGACCTGCCCCGCCCCACGGGCTCCGTCACCGGGAGCCTCAGCAGAGCCCGGGGCGGGGCCCGGCTGGAGAAAGCTCCGCCCCCCCGCCAAGCTCCGCCCCCCATCCCAGCGGGGGGGGAGGGGGGAGATCCTGCTGCGGCTCCGAGGCTTCTCCCGGGTTCCCCGGGGCAGAGTCACGTGCCCGCCCCAGCGCCCGGGTCTCTCACCCCGGGGCCCGGGCGGGCTGGGGCGGGCAGAGCCCGGGCTGCCCGTGGGCGGGCCCAGCTGGAGAAACCCGGCCGGGCCCCCCCGCACAGACCCGCCCCCCCCGGGGAGCAGCAGCGGCTCAGCCCGGGCTCACGCGGCAGCTTTGTTCTCCCGCCCCCAGCGGGGCTCGCACGGCGCATGCGCAGTAACAGCTGCTGGAACCCTCCCTTCCCTGGGCTGCGGAGGGAGCGGCCGCGGGGCAGGCTGGGAGATGTAGTTCCTGACTCTCCCCGGAGCGGAAGTGACGTCGGCGGAGGAACCGGAGCCGGAGCCGGACTGCGAACGAGCGTTGGGCGCTGCGGCTCTGCCTGGCTCGCGCGGGGCCGTTGGAGCCTCTACAGGTGTACCATCAGAAACATGAACCTATCCCGATTTGCTACTTTGGCTGCACTGAGCATGCGCAGCCGAACTGAGCATGCCCAGTAACCTGCGCTGTCGCCACTGCCCTCTCTGTGCCCTCACTTCTACTCACCATTTGCTGCCTGCTCTTTGGGGGCGTTTAAAATGCTCAAGGGGGCAAATCGCAGCGGGGGAGCTGCGAGGGTCTGAGCGGGGGACACAAATTTACTGGACAGAGGGGGTCAAGCTGCTGTAGGCAGCGGCAGGAGAGAGGCTGAAGGGGAAAAATCGGGGTGGGGGTGGGAGCCGCGGTTAAGCCCAGGGGAGACGCTGCCAGACCCTGTGGGGACAAACCCCGTTTAGGAGGGGTGGGGGGGACAGTGGCCCCTCGGGATGAGCCACCTGCTGGGCCTGCAGATCTGGGGGTGTCGGGGCTGGGGGGCAGAGGCTGTTTTCAGTTGTGCCCGTGTCAGCCCGGAGCAGGGGCGGGTTCCTGGGGCTGGGTCTTAAAGGCACAGGCAGCCCGATTCCTACACTGTCAAAGCGTAGACAGCGCAGCTCCTCTCTATCCTGTACAAGTGCTGCGGGGCTGTTACTGCTCCAGCCAGGAGACTGAATGCGGGGAAATCTTGTACAGACGCCCCCTCCCTCCCTCCCTCCCTCCCTCAAACTCTGCCTCTCACATTTTGACTATGTAAAAGTCTCTTCTATCATTTTCTATGTCTATATGAAATCCCTGCAGCTCCTGTCTCTTATACAACGTGCTGATTTGGTAACTCCTCCCAGAGCCCACATGTCTGTACCCCTCCTGTACCAATCCCTGCCCCAGGTCAGAGCCTGCACCCGTCACTCAAACTCCCCATAGCCTGCAACCCTCCTGCACCCCAACTCCATCCCAGAGCCTGCACCCCAAACAGGGCTGGATTAACCTGTTGTGGGCCCGGTGCTAAACATATTTGTGGGTCCCCATGGAAATGGGGACATGAGGCATGGGGGCAGAGTCCTCAGAGCGAGGGCTGACTTGGGGCAATGGGATATGAGTCATGGTACGGCAGGGACAGCCCCACTCCACCCAGCCCAGTACAAGGGCACTGTTTACAAACCAGGAGCTGCCAGACCCACGCTGTCCAGCCCAGCCCTGCACTGCCATTGTGCTTCTTCCCCTTGGGTGTGGGCCCATGCTGCACCATGCTACCCCCTGCTCAGCACCCCTCTGGCTCCCTACGCGCAGTGCCACACCACCCAGAGACCCCACAAACCCCTGCTCAGCACCCCTCCGACTCCCTATGCCCAGTGCCACACCACCCAGAGACCCCACAAATCCCTGCCCTGAACCCCTCTGACTCCCTTCACCCAGTGCTGCACCATCTAGAGACCCCACAAACCCCTGCCCAGTGCACTCCCAGATCACTCCCCACCCACTCAGAACCCCACAGATCCTCTCACTGACCAGTGCCCCCAGCTGAAGACCCCCACAGCCCTCCCACAACTGCACAGTGCCCCACACCTTCCCACCCAGAGCCCCCTACAGATCCCCTCACTGTCCAGTGCCCCCACCACCACAACTGCAGTGACCCGCACAGACCCCACACTTCCCAGCACCCACACACACACAGATCTCCCCACTGACAGGCCCCCAACACATAGATCTCCCAGTGCCCAGCAGCTACCCAGACCCCCTAGAGACCTACTCTCCCAAACCCTAGCCCCCAGCCACAGTAGCCGGCCCTGATGGGAGGTGACTGTGGCTGCGAGGCTGAGATGGCAGCGCAGCCAGAACTGGTCCTGGGGCAGGAGAACTCTGGCCTCTTGGGAGTGGTGGAAGCAGCCAGGCTGGAGCAGGAGCAGAGCCTACCGGGCCAGGCTCTCTCAGGACCCAGCTGAGCCTCCCTCCCCAACTGTTCCTCAGAGTGGCTGAGACTGGCGCAGCCTCTGCACCAGTCCCAGGTGGCTCTTCCCGGGAGGCAGGTGGGGCCCCACAGGTCCCAGGCAGTGGAGACAGCTCATAGCTGGAGCAGTGCTGGGTAGCGGGGCAGATCCCTGAGATGTGACTCCCGCGATCCTACCCAGCCCACCCACACCCATTGGCCCCGTGGCAAGCAGCCTTGCAGAGCACACACCTCTCTCTCTCCCTGCTTTCCTATCACCAGTTATGTTACTACAGGAATGAAATTGAGACATCCCATAAAACAGCTAGTTCCACATTGTTCTTCAAACCTCAGATCATTGAAATGTAGCTTTGCATTTGAGATACTATATGACTGTAGTACATTTTGCACCGCCTGCATCTACACTGACATCAGGAGAGGAGAAGAGGACAAGACTGTCCCTAGCATATGTGATTTTAAAGAAAGGTGAGACACACCCACCCACTATCAATACAACAAGAAGGGAGAACAGTAGCTGGTGCCAAGAGAGAAGATGCAATGAAACCCTTCTGTACCCACAACTGATGTCTGAAAAGCATCAGTCACTCTGCAGATCAAAGAAAGAAAGAGCAGCCAGTTTCAGACAGATAGGATCCTTATGACCTATATAGGAGAAGTGCACTTCCCTATAGCAGTTTCCCAACATAATAAATAAATCCATAAGAAAATTAACCAAAAATTAAGATTAGGAGTCTGATTGAAATTATGTACATTTTCAGCATTAGTTTAGTATGAAAATATTGCAGCTACTTTTCTTTTACTTCTGTCTTCATAAAAAGCAACAGAGTTATAACAGATGATTACAAAGACTAAAGTGCATGCTTTACTATAATTAGGACCAGGCAATCCAAGATGAAAACTACACCGTGGAAGAGTCCTACAACCAGGTCTTTGAGGCCAATCCCTTTATCAATACAATCCTCAACCAAAATATGAGGAAGGAGACGAGTCACCCGCAAACTTTTGACAATAGCTCAAGGTCAGACACCCAGAAGACCAGCGCCATTCGTATTCTGGTTTTGGATAAAATACTTGATCTTGCCTACATCATAGAAACCTTCCTCTCTCCAAGTCTATACCCCACTACACCCTTTAGCAAGAAAGTAACCATTAAAGAAGTTCTGAATCAGTCGTCTTTCTTCCCAATTTAGGTTTAACAATAAAGCTGCAACCTAAGTAGCTATGGGAGATGACAGTGCAACTACTAGGTATTGGTGGGGGAAAAGTGTGCTACTAATGTCCTGGATATACTGGCAGGGCCGGCTTTAGGCTAATTCAACTAATTCCCCTGAATCGGGCCCTGCCCCTAAGAGGGTCCCGTGCCCAAGCCCTGGTTCGGTGTATTGGCAAGAGTCAGTGCACTGTACCGGGGTGGCCCGGCTTCTCCAGGGGACAATTTAAAGGGCCTGGGTGCCCTTTAAATTGCCACCACTGCCACACTGCTGGAGCCATGGGGTAGGGCTGTTGGGATCTGTGGGCTACTTAAAAAGTCCATCGCCCCCGTTGCTTCTATTGCCCTAGCCCTTTAAATAGCCACTGGAGCCCCGCCGCTCCCCCAGGGCTCCGGCAGCTGTGTACATGGCCAGGGCTGTGGAAGCAGGGGAGCCCCAGGTGGCTGCTGTTACTCTGGTGGGGGAGGGAGGAGGAGGAGGGAGCACTTACCATACCGGGTGGTCTGTACCCCCTGTACCTGCACCCCCTGCCCTGTCTCCAGCCAACCCCTGCTGCACCCCCCCCTGCCTGAAGCCAGCCATTCCTGCACTCCTCTGTCTTCAGCACTGCCAATCTATGCCACACCCCCCTATGGCCCTGCTTGAAGCCAGCCAGCCCACCCCACCCCACCCCACACACCCCTGTCTCCAGCCATTGCTGCACCCCTTGCCCTGCCTGCAGCCAGCCCCATGTCCACTGGTGCCCTGCAATTCCCTGGGCAGTAACCCTGCATACCTGCTTCAATGAGGGGGGCACGGAGCAGCTGGGACCCACACATGTGCACACCCTAGGGTGACCAGACAGCAAGTGTGAAAAATCGGGACAGGGAGTGGGGGGTAATAGGATCCTAGATAAGAAAAAGACCCCAAGATTGGGATTGTCTCTATAAAATCGGGACATCTGGTCACCCTAGCACACTCCCAGGGAGTGGCGGGGACCAGGGGCGGCTCTATACCCCAGCGCGCCAAGCCGGCACGTGGGCGGCCCTTTCCCGGGGCGGCATTTGGCTCGGTGGACCTGCCGCAGGCATGCCTGCGGCAGGTCCACCGAGCCCGGACAGCGGACCTGCCGCAGTCATGCCTACGGCAGGTCCGCTTATCCCGGGCTCCGGTGGACCTGCCGCAGGCAGGCCTGCGGGAACTCAACCGGAGCCGCGGGAAGAGGGGACCCGCCGCGGGACCGGGGAAGGGCGGCGCAGCGCTCCGCGCTGCTTGGGGCAGCCTGATTTCTAGAGCCGCCCCTGGCGGGGACCCACACATGTGAAGCGGAGTTCATTTCTAGTTCAGGCCCATCTTTTTAAAAAAGAACTGTAGGTAGTGTTAACATACAGCCATATTTTCCTGGACATGTCAGACTTTTTGGTTTTTAAATTCCTGTTCGGGAGGAATTTTTAAATCTGGAAATATAGTAACCCTATTGGTACCAGAAATACATATTCTGGCACATCCCTTAAATCAGAACTTTTCATAGGGAACCGGTTGCTAAGAAAGGAAAGGCTTTTTTTCCCCACCTTTTTTTCCTTTTTTTTAAAGTCATCCCTGCTGGGGCCTTGAAAATGTTTGAATTGGGTGGGCCCCAAACTTCCTAAAGCCGGCCCTAACTAGTCTGTTCGGTGTTATAGCTTTTAATATGCTACTGCAAATACTGTAATAGAGCATTAATGTCCCAATGTACTGTAGCTTGTTTTAACTTACCGTAATACTAGAAGTGGTGCATGTGAACATTGCCGTAACGAGGGCAAGGCGAGTGAGGCATTTGCCTCGGGCACGGAAAGTGAGGGGCTCAGAAAGTCTCTCCTTCAGCGGCAATTCGGCAGCAAGTCTTTCCCTCTGAGAGGGACTGTGGTACTCGTTGCCAAAGTGCCGCTGTTCGTCTTCAATGGAGAGGGGCAGCGCATACGGCTCTTTTGCAGAAATTCATCGGTGGATCCTTCCCTCTAATAGGGAAGAGCCGGACATGCTGCCTCTGTTCCTTGCCTTATGTGCCAAAAATCCCTACTGACGGCTCTGCATGTGAAGCTCTCTTAAAAGCTGACACTACAGTAGTGATATTCCCTAGCCAGCATGCATAGGGCTGGGTGTCGGGAAGGGGAGTGAATTAAGGTATAAGTAACATCTCTCACACCAAACAGGAACTATTACAAAGTTCATAACTATGCCTAGTCTTACAAACACCAAAAACTATTATTACATATGCAGAAAGGTCAATAATCACCCCATCCCCATATATACAGAGTTGTGCTTCTGCATATAGTATCTATGTCAGATTAATATTGAGTTACCAGCTGTTCAGGAATCAGTCAAGAGTCAGCTGCCAAGCCACATGTTGATTCCTATTGCAAACTGTATGGGTGACCCTTGAGGCATTCTGAAGCAAGAGATTACTGTAAAACTGTAAATAAGACATAGAAAGAATAAAATTTTCCTAGGTTTTGTTTGTCAGATTTATTGTATTATGTATAGTAGGTGTTTAATATAAAAACCAGGTAGTATGGTTTACAATGTTTTAACAAGAGATTATTCTATTACCATTATCCAGTCAACTTGCACACTATTTTGAAGTAGTGATAATTCACAGAGAGAGAAAGAAGAAAGCTGAATTTAGATAATTATTAACCAGATTCCTGGTTATTCACCAGCCACTTTGCTTCAGTCCATGGCATAAAGCATCATAAACCCAGGACAGTATTGACAAGATAATATTCACCTCGAATTTGCATCTGCTACACTCCCCGCCCCCGCCTCATTCCCAGTCACAATATTCAGGATATAGCCTAGTGAGAAAGTGGCCTGGCTGAAGCATGTAGCTGCCAACTGAAAACTAGTACTGAGTACAATAGCCTTGAGAACATTGCTTAATTCTGAGCACTGTGTCTGCAGTGAGATGCAGGGTGGCCCTGGTGCCATGGCACCATTGAAAAGTCGATACTGACTGTAATCCCATAGGCGGCAGGTTTGTATAATTTTTGGTGGTGCCCAAAATGGTGGTCTATCTCCCCGCTCTCGCTCTGTAAGCCGATATAAAATTAAGCTACAACGCATCAGAAACACACGATTACAAGGGTCATTTAAAAGTGGAAAGTGAGAAGCAGCACTTGCCTGCTTCAATATACGGTATTAAATTTTGTTACACCTGTTGTGCCAAATTGGGAATGTTCTTAATGTTTTCTCTGAATACTGTGTGGATGCCTCAGGTTCCCCTGCAAGGTGCCAACTGAAGGTGTTGGGGACAAAGAGATCAGGTGGCCTCCTTGTCCAGAAGAGATACAAAGGCTAGAGGAGGGAGTGTCAGTTTGGAGCTGGCTGGGGAAATGGGGAGAGGCCCAGAACTTGGGTCTAGGCTCCCCACCCTCCAAGATGGACCTGACTGAGGGGTCATTTTCTGTACCTACAAGCTCTGTTTAATCTGTGTTCCTGTTGTCTAACAAACCTTCTATTTTACCGGCTGGCTGAGAGTCATGTCTGACTGCAGAGTTGGGGTGCAGGGACCGCTGGTTGCCCCATGACCTGCCTGGGCACACTCGCTGCAGAAAGTGCACGGTGTGGAAAGAGCTGAATGCTCCAAGGTCAGACCCAGGAAGGTGTAAGCTTCTTATCCTGGAGACAGTACGCTCAGAGAGAGGAGGCTCCCCCAGAGTCCTGACTGGCTTTGTATGGAGTTGTTCCAAAGCATCACAGCATCCCCTTCCACACCATGGGCTTCCCGGAAGTCTGCACAGGCACTGACACTCCCTCCTCTGCCCTCTCTCTCTTTTCCAGGCATTAGGAGGCCATCTGATCTCTTTGTTCTCCAACACCTTCAATTGGCAGCTTGCAGGAGAGTGGCCCAGGCCATCCGGTGCCCGGAGACAGGGTTTCGGCCATTCTCTGTGCAGACAGCATCACACTGGCCCTCCAGGGCTCTACAACAATCACACCCCCTTATCCCACCATCTAGATCCTTGAGAAATGCATATGGGAAACTGAGGCACCCACACAGTCTTCAGAGAAAACATTAAGAACATTGCCACTTTGTAACACCTGTATACAACTACTTATATACTTTAAAGGGGTGTAAAATAATCAAGTATTGTGCTAAACACAATGATACTGCAAACTGACCACCACATTTCAGTTGCACATTTTTCCCCCTTAGGTGAGGGCTCTGGGGTGGGGCAGGGGATGAGGGGTTCACAGTGCAGGAGGGTGCTCAGGTTTGGGGTGCTGGCGGTGCAGGCTCTGGGGTGGGGCAGGGCTGGGGATAAGTAACTTGGGATGCAGACAGGCTGCCCCAGGTCTAGGACCAGAGAGGACTCCCCATTATCAGCAGCAGCAAGCTCCAGGAGGGATCCCTCCTCTCCCCACAGCACACTCACTCTGCAACACAGTCACTGCACATGCTCCTAGGGACTCTCTCAGGTCCAGAAAGCCCACTCGCCTCCCCTGCGGTGGGTATTGGGTGGCACAGAGTCCCTGGGCAATGCTCTGGAACTGCTCCCAACCAAGCCAGTCAGGACTTTGGGGAGCCTCCTCTCCCTTGGAGCAGACTTTTTCAGGGCAAGAACCTCACACATCTTCATCTCCTGGGTCTCTCCTTAGTGCATTCAGCATCCTCTGCCCCTCCATGTGCTTCCCACAGTGATCCCACCCCAGCGGTGTTCAAGGGAAAGCCACAGGGTCCTGCACCCCCAGTTTGCAGTCAGATGTGACTCTCAGCCAGCCAGTAAAACAGAGGTTTGTTCGGTGACAGGAACACAGTCTAAAACAGAGCTTGTAGGTACAGCAAACAAGATCCCACAGCTGGGTCCATTCTGGGAGCAGTGAGCCAGATCCCCATATGCACTTCCCTCATCATCTCCAGACTCCCAAACCCCCTCCAGCCCCTCCTCTCTGCTCAGTTCTTTTCCTGGGCCAGGAGGTCACCTGACCTCTTTGTCTCCAACACCTTCAGCTGGCACCTTTGCAGAGGAGGGGCCCAGGCCATCAGTTGCTAGGAGACAGAGTGCCAGGCATTTAGGTGCACTGGCCCTTTGCTCTGTAGCAATCAAATACCTTGATCCACCACCTACATACTTTAGAACTGCATAGGAGACACTGAGGCACCAACACAGTATTCAGAGAAAACATTAAGAACATTCCCAGCTCGTCACACCGGGGTGGGGGGCTGCCATCATGTGTGGCCTCCCCACCCCTGCTATTCCCCCTGCGTGCAGGGGGGGGGGGAAGAGAACTCCTAAGCACCTGAGTGCCTCCTGTCTCCTCCTCTCTCCCTCTTCCCCTCCCCCTCCCCCGGTGCTCCAAGAGGCTGCCAGCCGCTGATCTCTATATCCGTAGGCAGAAACAGCACAAAGAAAGGAGAAAGGCACTGGCTGTTTTCTTTCAGGCAGGGAAGCTCTGTGGCGGGGGCAGGGGAGAAACACCGCTCCAAATATTGGTGGAGCAGAGCCCTCAGCCTTGAAGATTACTGGTGCTTAAGCACCTCGAGCCCATATAAGCTGCGGCCCCTGTCATCCCCCTTCAACAGGAAAACTCCCTTGGACCGTTTCTGGATGCCACTAAAAATATAAAAATCTGCTTCCCTGCTGTTAATTTACTGCTACAGGAGACTTGATGCAGTGACATACTTTCCCTATATTCCATCAAACTCTGCATCACATCTCTTGAGTATTTAGAAGAGTATCTCATATTTGTCTATGTAAAGTATCAGAACTGTTTACAAATTTTAGGATTGCCTTTTGCTGCATTACTCTTGCCTGTGAATCCAGCTCTTACAGTCCCATTTGGTTTCACCGCACTGGGGAACACAAGTCACACAAACAATGTCCTTAGACACTCCAGTCTCCCAGTATCACCACCAGACACCACTCATCCTGGGGATGAATGGTTATGAAAACCAACACCCCAATAAAAGAAAACGGTTCTCTCGATCCCAAAGGACCAAGCCCCAGCCCCAGATCAATATACACATCTGATCCTACCCACAAATCACGCTGTTGCCAATCCTTTAGAATCTAAAATCTAAAGGCTTATTCATAAAGGCAAAAAGGTAGAGATGAGAGCTAGGATTGGTTAAATGGAATCAGTTACATAGAGTAATGACAAAGTTCTTAGTTCAGGCTTGTAACAGTGATGGAATAAACTGCAGGTTCAAATCAAGTCTCTGGAGAACATCCCCCGCTGGGATGGGTCACTAGTCCCTTGCGTAGAGCTTCATTTCCTAGCAAAATCCCTCCAGAGGTAAGAAGCAGGACTGAAGACAAGATGGAGATGAGGCATTAGCCTTATATAGGCTTTTCCAGGTGTAAGAACCTTTGTCCTTACTGTGGAAAATTACAGCAAAATGGAGACTAGAGTCACATGGGCAAGTCCCTGCATACTTTGCTCAGTTACAAGGCGTATCAGCCTTCTCTGCATGGGTCGATTGTGTAGCTGATGGTCCTTAATAGGCCATCAAACGAACTTATCAGAGCTAACACCAACTTGTCTGCAGTGTCACCCAGAAGCAGAGCACAAATACAAAATACAGACAGTACAGAGCCAATACTTATAACTTCAACTACAAAATGATACACAGACATACAGACAGCATAATCATAACCTGGTCTTAGCCACCGTATATGACCACCTTTACCTAAGATTTGGTGCCACTACAGGACCTTGGTTGCAAACCATGTTCTATATGGTCCCAGTTTATATCAATAATGTCACACACACACAAATGAGTGGAAGCGTGCGCGTCATTCATCCAATAGGTCAATTTGTCACATTAGCCAGGAGGAAGCAAATCGTGAGCGTTTTCGACCGCAAACCCCATCCCTCCAGATTTGCAACCATCCCTGGACCGGTGACAGGTGCATAGGCAGCCAAGTCATTGGAAATAATCAAGGAGGAAGCCAGTGGAGGACATGAAAGGGGCCACTCTGGTTATCACCTTGGGGTCAGGGGAGTGCACTGTACCCCAAACCTTACCTCCCTTTTCACATATTCACACTCAAAAAGTGAAAGTGCGCCTCATTCATCCAATAGGTCAATTTGGCACATTAGCCAGGAGGAAGCAAATCGTGAGCATTTTCGACCGCAAACCCCATCTCTCCAGATTTGCAACCATCCCTGGACCAGTGACAGGGGCACAGCCATCCCTGGACCAGTGACACATGCATAACCATCCCTGGACCAGTGACAGGTGCATAGGCAGCCAAGTCACTGGAAATAATCAAGGAGGAAGCCAGTGGAAAAAATGAATGGGGCCACTCTGGTTATAACCTTGGGGTCTGGCGAGTGCTCTGTACCCACAAACCTTACCTCCCCTATTCACGCACACACACACAAAACAGTGAAAGAGCGCACCTCAATCATCCAATAGGTCAATTTGTCACATTAGCCAGGAGGAAGCAAATCGTGAGCGTTTTCAACCACAAACCCCATCTCTCCAGATTTGCAACCATCCCCGGACCAGTGACAGGTGCATAGGCAGCCAAATCATTGGAAATAATCAAGGAGGAAGCCAGTGGAAAAAATGAATGGGACCACTCTGGTTATTACCTTGGGGTCAGGCGAGTGCTCTGTACCCACAACCCTTACCTCCCTATTCACGTATTCACACATAAAAAAGTGAAAGAGCATGCCTCAAGCACCCAAAAGATCAGGGTTCAGCAACCTTTCAGAAGAGCTGTGCCGAGTCTTCATTTAGTCTCTCTGATTCAAGGTTTCACATGCCAGTAATACATTTTAATATTTTTAGAAGGTCTCTTTTTATGGCTATAATATATAACTAAACTATTGTTGTATATAAAGTATACAAGTTTTTTAACATGCTTAAAACGCTTCATTTAAAATAAAATTAAAATGCAGAAACCCCCAGAACCCTGCAATAGGTCAATTTGGCACATTAGCCAGGAGGAAGCAGAATGTGAGTGTTTTTGACCACAAACCCCATCCCTCCAGATTTGCAACCATCCCTGGACCAGTGACAGGTGCATAGGCAGCCAAGTCATTGGAAATAATCAAGGAGGAAGCCAGTGGAGAAAATGAATGGGGCCACTCTGGCTACCACCTTGGGTCAGGGGAGTGCGCTGTACCCACAAACGTTACCTCCCTTTTCACGTATTCACACTCAAAAAAGTGGAAGTGCGCGCCTCACTCATCCAATAGATCAATTTGTCATATTAGCCAGGAGGAAGCAAATCGTGAGCGTTTTCGACCACAAACCCCATCCCTCCAGATTTGCAACCATCCCTGGACCAGTGACAGGTGCGTAGGGAGCCAAGTCAATGGAAATAATCATGGAGGAAGCCAGTGGAAAAATGAATGGGGCCACTCTGGTTACCACCTTGGGGTCAGGGAGTGCGCTGTACCCACAAACGTTACCTCCTTTTCACGTATTCACACTCAAAAAGTGGAAGTGCGCCTCACTCATCCAATAGGTCAATTTGTCACATTAGCCAGGAGGAAGCAAATCGTGAGCGTTTTCGACCGCAAACACCATCCCTCCAGATTTGCAACCATCCCTGGACCAGTGACAGGTGCATAGGGAGCCAAGTCAATGGAAATAATCATGGAGGAAGCCAGTGGAGAAAATGAATGGGGCCACTCTGGTTACCACCTTGGGGTCAGGGGAGTGCGCTGTACCCACAAACGTTACCTCCCTTTTCACGTATTCACACTCAAAAAAGTGGAAGTGCGCGCCTCACTCATCCAATAGGTCAATTTGGCACATTAGCCAGGAGGAAGCAAATCGTGAGCGTTTTCGATCGCAAACACCTTCCCTCCAGATTTGCAACCATCCCTGGACCAGTGACAGGTGCGTAGGGAGCCAAGTCAATGGAAATAATCATGGAGGAAGCCAGTGGAGAAAATGAATGGGGCCACTCTGGTTACCACCTTGGGGTCAGGGGAGTGCGCTGTACCCACAAACGTTACCTCCCTTTTCACGTATTCACACTCAAAAAAGTGGAAGTGCGCGCCTCACTCATCCAATAGGTCAATTTGGCACATTAGCCAGGAGGAAGCAAATCGTGAGCGTTGACCGCAAACACCTTCCTCCAGATTTGCAACCATCCCTGGACCAGTGACAGGTGCATAGGGAGCCAAGTCAATAGAAATAATCATGGAGGAAGCCAGTGGAGAAAATGAATGGGGCCACTCTGGTTACCACCTTGGGGTCAGGGGAGTGCGCTGTACCCACAAACGTTACCTCCCTTTTCACGTATTCACACTCAAAAAAGTGGAAGTGCGCGCCTCATTCATCCAATAGGTCAATTTGTCACATTAGCCAGGAGGAAGCAAATCGTGAGCATTTTCGACCGCAAACCCCATCTCTCCAGATTTGCAACCATCCCTGGACCAGTGACAGGAGCACAGCCAACCCCGGACCAGTGACAGGTGTGTAGGCAGCCAAGTCACTGGAAATAATCAAGGAGGAAGCCATTGAAAAAAATGAATGGGGCCACTCTGGTTATTACCTTGGGGTCAGGGGAGTGCTCTGTACCCACAAACCTTACCTCCCTTTTCATATATTCACACACAAAAAAGTGAAAGAGCATGCCTCAAGCATCCAAAAGATCAGGGTTCGGCAACCTTTCAGAAGAGCTGTGCCGAGTCTTCATTTAGTCTCTCTGATTTAAGGTTTCACATGCCAGTAATACATTGTAATATTTTTAGAAGGTCTCCTGATTTGCAACCCCATGGATCAGGCGGCAGCAAGTCCTGAGCAGGAACCCAGATGGTTACGTTGTGCGGCAGAAACTGCTACTAGTAGCAAAACGGGAGGGTTTCGAAATGTGATGGTGCACCGGGAGAGGCTCCAACGGCCCCGCGCGAGCCAGGCAGAGCCGCAGCGGCCCGCGCGCGTTTGCAGCTCGGCTTGGTCTCTCCCCTCAACGTCACTTCCGGTCCAGGGCGAGTCAGGAACTACATCTCCCAGACTGCCCGGGCGCTCGCTCTCTAGCCCAGGAAGGGAGGTCCCGGGGCCAGCCTGACCCTCCCCACCGCTCATCCTTTCCCCGGCCCGCCCCTCTCCCAGCCGGTGCCTCTCAGACCCCGGCCTTTTCCCGGGAGCGGCAGAGCTGGGCGGGGCTTGTGACCCAGGTAATAACCGCACCCCCACAGCCCAACCCCAGCCCTGACCCGCCCCGGCAGGAGCGTGTCCATCCCACGCGTGTCCCGGCCCTGCCCGCCCCACGCTGCCCCGGCCCCACCGCGCTGCCCGCGGGCTGCAGGAGCCCCGTGCTGCGCTTCCGGCCCCAGCCATGGCCCCGCTGCCACACAAGGGCCGGGGCGGGAAGGGCGGCTCCTCCCAGGCCTGGCCCCGCCCGGGCCCCACGCAGGGGTGGGACACGTGGGGACCCGCATCAGCCCGGAGGGGCAGGAGGGCCGGGGCTCCCAGGGAAAAGCGGGGCGGGGCTGGTGTAGCAGCTCCCCAGCCCCTGCATTGGGTGTCAGCTGGATCCCAGCTGCTGCAGCCCGCCTGGCGGCGCTGCAGCCCGGGCGGGGTTGCAGGGCACAGAGAGGGTCTAGGCGGCTGGGAGCAGAGGTGGGGAGGATTGCAGGGCACAGGAAGGCATTAACCCCTCTGTGCCTGGCCGGGGGCTTCTCCGGCTGCAGTGGCACCCGCTCAGGTAGGGGTGATTGGGGGGGTTGCTGGTGGGTTCCTGCTGGAGGGGGAGGGGCAGGGAATACTGAAGAGTTGGCAACGTCTGGGGAGTTAGGTCTGGAGGGGGGCAGGGAATACCCTGGGTGAGGCTAGGGAGGGGGACAGTGTGTGACAAACCTGCTGGGACTTGTTTAACGTGGGCCTAGATCCTCAGAACAAACACTTGGGTGTTGGGGGAGAAAATTCCCTAATTTCTGAAACAGGAAACAGACAAAGCAACTCCCTGGGCAGGGCTAGGAAAACTGACCAGATTTCCAGGGCTGAATCCTCAGCCTGCTAGTCAGAGTCTGGTATGACATGGAAAGGGGGCACCCAGCAGGGAGGTGTAGGGAAGATGTCCCAGCCCCTCACATCTAGCTGCTGGCAGTCGGGGGGGGGGTGTTGGGTTCCCCACCATGGGGTTGTATCAGCCTCTGGCTAGTAGGTGTGTGATGGATCTGCTGGGAGAGACAAGGGGTCCCTCTTTGTTCTCTCACCGTGATGCCCCCTAGCTGCTCTCAGGACTGGGGGCACAAATTTTCTAAACTGAACCAAAAGTTCCTGCAGTTTTCAAAAGAGGAGAAAAGCAAAATCTGTGATTTCACACTCACAGTGTCTGATAAGTGGACAGAAAGTTATCACAGTGACAGGGCCGGTGACTGGGGAATGCCCGGCAGTGCTTGGAGCCAGGACTCTGACACGAGTTGATCAGAGAGAAGGATCATGGTTAGCAGAAGTTCCCACAGCCAGGGGCCCAACAGCTATTCCCTGGGACACAGCCCCCAGAGTCCCCAGCCAGGGACCCCAGATACCCCTCAAAGCCCCACTGGCCAGGGAATCCCCACCAGACCATGACTGTCAGGTTGGGAATCCCAAAGGGTTCCCCCACCAAGAGCCCCCAGCAGCCAGAGACTTGCCTACTGGGAACTCAGTCCCTCACTGCCTGCCTAGGACCCGCCCCGCACACCACCACCAAGCAGGATCTGCCCTGCCATTTGCCTGGGACCCCCTCCTCCACCCAGCGGGACCCCCTGATGCTTTTCAGTGGGACCCCTCACTCTGCTTCCCTGGCATCCCCTGACCTAGTGCCAGGGATCCCCCCCAGCTCTGTGCAATGGGCACGGCAGCGAGGCCAGGAGCCAGCCGGGAAGTCCAGACGGAGCTCCTGGCACAGCACCAGGCTCCTCTAACCCCTGTCCCGCCTCCCCAAGAGACGCCCACCCCGGCTGTTCTGCAGCCAACGGCCCCCAGCAATACCCACCTCCAGGACCCACAGCCTCAGGGCTGGGCACATCACACCCACCCCCTGAAACCCCAAATCTCCAGAACCCACCAACCTCACTAGGGTACCCCCTGCAATCTCCCCCCACCCCACACAACACTGTTACCTCAGAGTGTCTGCTAAGTGGATAGAGAGTTATCACCGCCCCCCGCTGGCCAGTCACAGAGGCAGAGGGAGCCCTGGGGGATGTCTCTTGAACAGGAGAATGGAAGATCTGGAGGGCAAGAAAGGTAAGAAAAGTCCATGGCCTGTCACTAGCAAATAATGGCCACCATGGATCCACCCCAGAAGTGGCTGCATCTTAGCACAGGGGGAATCAACCCCTCACAGAGGCCATTTGCTATGGGGTTTGGGATACTTCTGGACCCACACTGCACTCACAGAGACCTCCTCATCCCGTGCCAGCTGGAGAAAAAAAAAAAGGGTCCAGTGAACTCTCCCGTTACCAGCTGGGGACCACTGATCCCCAAACAGGGGGAGACCTCGAGCTTTGATGTGTATTAAAGATGTGGCTGGTGTCTTTCATCAGCAAACATTTTAACAGAGATAAAGGGGGGAAGAAATGGCTCTCAAAGGAGAGGGGAAAGATCAACACTGGGAAATTTAACCCCCTGCAACCTCCAGGATGGACAGTGATTCAGGGCAACAGGTTTCCTCCAAGAAAGGAGAAGTTGCTGGGATTGAGAGACACGGGGAACAGCCCCAAACATGAAAGGAATTTTAACTGATATTTGATAAGAACGTAGACGTGAAAGAGAAAGGGGGGAAATCTGAGAGATTTTGGCTCTATTTTTGCAAATAATAGAGAGGAAAATGGAAAATCCAAGGGATTTTATATCAGTTTATATCTGATGTGCAGTAAAATGTCAGTGTTTCACATCAGTATTTGTTAAATGAATAGAGAGGAAATGGGCAACATTTGCAAACATTTTATATCTATGTTCAAGAAGTTGATAAAAGGTGTAAATCTGAGATTTTTTTTATTTTATAATTAGAGAGGGGGGAGAATTTCAGGGCAAATGTTTAGGGTATTTTATATCAACCTTTGAGATGTGCAGAGAAAACGTGTCACGACCTGCAACTGAGGGTGGAAAATCAGACTCCTGGAGAGACCAGGGGGAAATGGGGGAGACGGGAGAGCGGCTCGTTGGCGGGGAAAGGGGCGAATCTCCCCGGATTTTACAGCCCGGGTGAGACACTGAGCGAGAAAAGGGGCAGAACTGGAGAGAATTTGTACCGGGGGCGAGAGGCAAGTGGCACAAACAGGGACAGGATCCAATTAACCCCCCTCCCCCCTTCGCCCGCCCGGGAATTTCCTGGCTGCCCAGAGACAGTTCAACCCCACGCGTCCCACCGACCTTCCCCCAGCTCCAGCTTCTCCCCCACCCGCCCGACACCCCTCCTCCCAGGGACCCCCGCCGGCCCCCATCCCAGCGGGGCGGATCCTGCTGCGGCTCCGCTGGGGCCGAGGCGGCTCCGAGGCTTCTCCCGGGTTCCCCGGGGCAGAGTCACGTGCCCGCCCCCCCCGGGGTCTCTCACTCACCGGGGCAGGGGCGGGCAGAGAGGCTCCAACGGCCCCGCGCGAGCCAGGCAGAGCCTCAGGGGCCCGCGCGCGTTTGCAGCTCGGCTTGGTCTCTCCCCCCAATGTCACTTCCGGTCCAGGGAGAGTCAGGAACTACATCTCCCAGCCTGCCCCGGGGCGCTTCTGCTCTCTCCAGCCCAGGTAACGGAGGGTTTCAGCAGGTAAAATCGCGCATGCTCCGTGCGAGCTGCTGCTCCCGGGGGGGGTCTGTGGTGTGGGGGGAGATGGGGGGTGTCGGGCGGGGGGGGGGGAGAAGCTGGAGCTGGCGGGGAAGGTCAGTGGGACGCGGGGAGGGGGTTAATTGGCTCCTGTCCCTGTTGGTGCCACTCGCCTCTCGCCCCCGATACAAATTCTCTCCAGTTCTGCCCCTTTTCTCGCTCAGTGTCTCACCCGGGCTGTAAAATCCGGGGAGATTCGCCCCTTTCCCCGCCAACGAGCCGCTCTCCCGTCTCCCCCATTTCCCCCTGGTCTCTCCAGGAGTCTGATTTTCCACCTCCAGTTGCAGGTCGTGACACGTTTTCTCTGCAAATCTCAAGGGTGGATGTGCCCAGCCCTGAGGCTGTGGGTCCTGGAGTTGGGAATCGCTGGGGGCCTGGTGGCTGCAGAACAGCCGGGGTGGGCGTCTCTTGGGGAGGCGGGACAGGGGGTTAGAGGGAGCCTGGTGCTGTGCCAGGGGCTCTGTCTGGGCTTCCCCGGCTGGCTCCTGGCATCGCTGCCGTGCCCAGTGCACAGAGCTGGGGGAGGGGATCCCTGGCACTAGGTCAGGGGATGCCAGGGAAGCAGAGTTTCCCACTGAAAAGCATCAGGGGGTCCTGCTGGGTGGAGGAAGGGGTCCCAGGCAAATGGCAGGGCAGATCCTGCTGGTGGTGGTGTGCGGGGCGGGTCCTAGGCAGGCAGTGAGGAACTGAGTTCCCAGTGGGTGGGTCCCTGGCTGCTGGGGGCTCTTGGTGGGGGAACCCTTTGGGATTCCCAACCTGACAGTCATGGTCTGGTGGGGATTCCCTGGCCAGTGGGGCTTTGAGGGGTATCTGGGTCCCTGGCTGGGGACTCTGGGGGCTGCGTCCCAGGCAATATCTGTTGGGCCCCTGGCTGTGGGAACTTCTACTAACCATGATCCTTCTCCCTAATTAGCTTATGCCAGAATCCTGGCTCCAAGCACTGCCGGGCATTCCCCAGTCACCGGCCCTGTGACTGTGATAACTTTCTATCCACTTATCAGTCACTGTTAGTGTGAAATCACAGATTTTGCTTTTCTCCTCTTTTGAAAACTGCAGGAACTTTCAGTTCCATTTGGAAAATTGTGCCCCCCAGTCCTTGTCCTAGATCTGGGGTATGAGGGAGGTGGGAAGGGGGTCAGCACTGCCACACGATGGTCTCTTCCACAGCGTTCTGGACTCATTCTTTCTGAACTCTGGTTTCATTGAGACCAATGTTAATCCAGAGTCACTGTATGGAAAGACAAGGAGTGACTCCGGATCAACAGTGGGGCAAATGAGATTAGCAATTCTCCCTGTGAGGAGGGGCTCTCATTAGCTGCTCTCCCCAGAGAGCTAAAGGAGGGAAGCTGCTCAAACGCTCTATCCCTCTCTGCTCAGGATACTGGGGTTCAGCTTCCTGGGTCAGACACTGCAGCCTCCATTGTGATCGGGGAGACCAGGCTTAGCAGCTGCTGCTCCCGCAGCGGGGTTCTGTGCTGGGAAGTGACCTGAATTAAAGCTGCTTCTCTGCCCAGCCCAGGGGATGACTTTCTCCAGCTGGTCCCTAGCCCCCTAGGGCAGCCCTGGGCCCTGTTAATACTAAATTCTGAGCCAGACATTCCAAGTAACTGAAAGAAACAAAGGGAAAATGCTGGGGTCTGGCCTTAAAATGACTCTACACAAACAGACCCCCCCTCATTTCTCGTCCAATTAACAATTGCAGGAGCAAATCCAGCCATGGGGGAGCAAACTACCCAGGAATGGGACTTACCTACCAGACGGGCAGGGAGAGGGGAAAAGGAGATAGAAGGAGAAAGAAAGACTGAAAGGGGCTGTGGGAGAGAAGAGTTTGGAGAGAGATTTCCAGATCTCTAATCTGCCCAGACAGATGTATTACTGCACCCTGGATAGAGTCACTTTCCTGTGGAAAAGATGAGAATCAGACAGAGGAAAATCCAGTTCCTGAGTCCATATCCCTCCTGCTGGGGTGTGGCTGCCGTGGGGTCAGTGTCTGAGGGGATCCCTCACAGTGACTCCTTTGGTTCTGCTTTTTTCTAGCCTTGTGTTCAGAGACTTTGTTAGGGGGTGAGGGGAGGGAGAAGGGAGGTTAAAAATGTCACTGTGGGCTTAGCCTGGCAGGAGAGGCCAGGTCTACACTGAACAAAGAGATCAAGCCTTTCTCAGCATGGCAGACTCCAGGGTGCCTGTCTGCAGGGAAAGGGCCTGGGGGAATCATGCTGTGAAATGAGTTAAAGCCTGTTCTGAAACCTTCACAACTGCCCTTCTCGCCCTGCCAGGCTGCGGAATAACGTCCATGTTTCGCTCCAGTTCATCCCGTCCTCTCGTTGGACAGGGGAGAGAAATGGCTGCAGAGGAGCCAGTTCAGGTAGGTATTATCAGGGGGTTGCTGGTGGGTTCCTCCAGTGGGGGAGAGGGACAGCAAATACGTGGGAGATGGGAAGGTTTGCACAGGCTGGTTTGGAGGTTGCAGTCTGGTTTGCAGGAAATGCACAGGCTGGAGAAAGGGAGGAGGACAGGGGTGTGCTAAACCTGCTGGGAGTTATTTAATATGTGGCCTAGATTCTAGGAACAGACCCAGGAGGTTCAGCGGTGGAAATGCTCTAGTTTGTGGAGCAGAAAATAACCCAGCTGCATGGGGCTGGGAAAACTGACCAGACTCATAGTGCTGGAGCCCGACCTGACTAACCAGCGGCTGCTGTGAGATATGAAGGGGGCACCCACCAGTGAGGCTTAGGGGAGATTCCCCTCCCTTCCCATCCAGCTCTTCAGAATGGGGAGGGTGTTGGGCTTCCTACCAGGGAGCTGTCCCTGGACCCTGCTAGGGGCCCCATCTCCTGAATCAGTCAGTGGCTAGTAGGGGGGTGATGGCTCTGCTGGGAGAGAGGAGGGGCTCTCGCTTCGTCCCCTCCCCCTGGTGTTTCCTGGATGCTCTGAGCAGGGTGGGGGTGGGACTCTGACTGCAATCCACCCAGAGCTTCTGTTTGGCTCCTGTCCCCCATGTATAGTGGGGCTGTGAGTGGGGCAGCAGGTATTGAGTGTTGGACTCTTGCTCTTTCAGGGGCCGGTGACCTTCGAGGAGGTGGCTGTGTATTTCACCAGGGGAGAGTGGGCTCTGCTGGACCCCACTCAGAGAGCCCTCTACAGAGATGTCATGCAGGAGAACTATGAGAATGTGACCTCGCTGGGTAAGGGTTCCTGACCCCTCTGTTCTTGGAAGGGGAAAAGAAGAGAGAGAGTTCATGCCACCCCACAATGCCACCTCTACTCTGTCCTGTTGCCTCATCACCCCAATATGCCAGTGACACACAAGCTACCAGAGACCCTCCCCTGCTGCAGAACACTTTGGGAACAGAGCACAGGAGCCGTACCGCACAGTGTCAAATATCTCCTGTTTGCTCAAGTAAAACTGAGGGTTAGGTGCGGCAGAATGAGCAGAAGCTTCCTACCCCTGATCTCTCAAACCCTGAGCCTTCTCCACCCAAACCACAATTATGCTTGGGGTGTAACGAGCAGGCTGCTGGAGTCAGAGCTGCTGGCCCAGGGTCACTTATCACACAGACACTCCGTGCGTCCTTGAATGCTGGCTGGGGGTATCCAGAGAAGGAAGCTCAGTGGCGGATTTAGCATTAGTGGGGCCCTGTGCTCAGCTCCATTTTAGGGGTCCCTCCTTGGGACATAGGCAAGAAAAAGAACATTCTCTCATTTCCTCCCACCCCATTTTTCATTCTTTTTTCCTTCCTCCTCCTCCTCCTATAAGTAATAGGAAGTAAATGAAAATAAAGTGAGGTACCTGGATTGTTTTTGTCGTCTAACCGATTTTTCCACAGACCACTTGAAAATTGCTGAGTCTTGGTGCACCACTTAACAATCTTTCCAGATATTGTTTGTGCCGTTAGATAACTTTTGTAACGGGCTTGGTATAAGAGCCCTTTATTAAAATTGTTGGTGTGCTGGGTCTGGCCAGGAGTTTGGGTGTGGGTGGGGACTCTGGGTTGGGGCTGGGGGTTGGGGTGTGGAGCAGTTACCTGGAGCAGCTCCTGTTTCATGCGAGCAATGCAGGTGGGGATGTGGGGGGGCAGGAGTCAGGGCTGGGGTGTGAGATGGGCAGGGGTGGGGATAAGTGGTTATGGGTGGCTGCAGGAATCAGGGAGGGCAGGGAACTGGGGTGTGTTTGAGAGGGGTGAAGGAGTAAGGGCTGGGGTGTGAGGGGGTGCCGGGGTCAGGAGGGCAGGGTGTTCAGGGGCAGGAGTCAGGGCTGGGGTGCAGGGTCTGGGAGGGAGTTAGGTTGCAGGAGCAGCTGGAGATTGGGGTGCAGGGTCTGGCCAGATTTTAGGATGCAGGAGGGGGCTCAGGGTTGGGGCAGGAGGTTGGGATGTGAAGTGCTTACCTGGGGCCGCTCCCATTTGGTGTGAGGGGTGCAGATGGCAATGTAGGGGGGGGTGCAGGAGCTCCCATTTGGTGCTCAGGGTGCGGTTGAGGATGTGGGGCGGGGTGCAGGAGTCAGAGCATGGAGTGTGAGGGCTCTTTATGTGGGAGGGGATGCAGGAGTCAGGTCTGGGGGCTGGGAGGGTGGGCTGGGGTACTGGGGGTGCTCCCAGCCCCCTACCCTGAGTGGCTGAAGCAGGGGCTGGCGGCAGGGGGGTATGTGATAGGGGAGTGCTTTGTAAAGCAATGAGCAAGTGACCAGGGAGCTTTTCAAACAGGGCTGCTAATGGGGAGTTTTGTGAGGGAGTTTGGAAGGGGAGTGGGAAGGGGGCGAGGTACTCTTGTCATTCTTTAAAACATTTAAGTTATAATACAAACTTCTTGATTGAAAGAAAAACCCTGTTGTTAACCTAGGTGGCTGTAAGAGAGAATGCAGGCAGAAGCCCAGCAGCAGAGTGGGGGCTATCCTGTTACATGCTACATTGAGAGCAATAATGATTACCTGCCCTGTGGGCGGGTGGCTTACGTGTGCATTCGGTGCAAGGAGCTCCTGGCCCGCAGAGACCGTGTGGAGGCTTTGGAGGCCAGGGTGGTGGAACTGGAGACGCTAAGGGAGGCAGAGAAGTATGTTGATGAGGCTTTCCGGGACACTTGTAGATTTCTCCCACCTCCGGTCAGACAGCCACTGCGCTGTTGAGGAGGATGAAAGGCCCAGGGAAGGAGAGCTGTCAATGGGAGCAGAGGGAAACCTTCCCATAGTTGGGACCTTCCTCCCAGATGGTGTTGGGGTAACCTCTTGCACTGAGGTTACCTCTCCGGGGAGGGAACCCCAGGCATTAAGAAAAGGCAGCTGTTAGTAATGGGAGATTTGATCATTAGAAACCAGGATAGCTGGGTTTGTGATGACCGGGAGAACAGTATGGTGACTTGTCTGCCTGGTGCGAAGGTTGCTGATTTCTCGAGGCATCTAGATAGATTTATGTGTAGTGCTGGGGAGGACCTAGTGGTCGTGGTACGTGTAGGCACCAGTGACATAAGGAACGGCAGGTGAGACGTCCTGGAGGCCAAATTTAGTCTGCGAGGAAAGAGGCTGAAATCTGGGACCTCTATGGTGGCATTCTCAGAAAAGCTTCCAGTTCCACGCACAGGGCCAGGTATTCAGGCAGAGCTTCAGAGTCTCAATGGGTGGATGAGATGATGGTGTAGAGAGGAGGTGTTTAGATTGATTAGGAAGTGGGGAAACTTTGGGGATGGGGGAGCCTATACAGGAAGGATGGGCTCCACCTAAACCAAAGTGGAACCAGACGACTGGCACTTAACATTAAAAAAGTTGCAGAGCAGTTTTTAAACTAAGAGATGGGGGAAAGCCAATGGCTGCAGAGGAGCTCATGGATTGGATAGAGACTTGTCTTAGAGGTGAGTCTAGTGATAGAGATTTTCTAGTTCTAGTCAGGAAGAGAGGCTGGAAGAGGATAAAGTAGGGGCCAGATCATTCTCTCACACAAGAATCTGACACATCAGAAAAGGGCAGACAAATAAACAGTGACAAGTTTTTAAAGTGCTTGTACACAAATGCTAGAAGTCTAAATAATAAGATGGGTGAACTAGAGTGCCTCGTGTTAAAGGAGGATATTGACATAATAGGCATCACAGAAACCTGGTGGAGTGAGGACAATCAATGGGACACAATCATTCCAGGGTACAAAATATATCAGAAGGACAGAGCAGGTCATAAGAACATAAGAACGGCAGACTGGTCGGACCAAAGGTCCATCTAGCCCAGTATCTCTCTACCAACAGTGGCCAATGCCAGGTGCCCCAGAGGGAGTGAACCAAACAGGCAATGATCAAGTGATCTCTCTCCTGCCATCCATCTCCATCCTCTGACGAACAGAGGCTAGGGACACCATTCTTTACCCATCCTGGCTAATAGCCATTTATGGACTTAGCCACCATGAATTTATCCAGTTCCCTTTTAAACATTGTTATTGTCCTAGCCTTCACACCCTCCTCAGGTAAGGAGTTCCACAAGTTGACTGTGCTCTGTGTGAAGAAGAACTTCCTTTTATTTGTTTTAAACCTGCTGCCTATTCATTTCATATGGTGACTCCTAGTTCTTGTATTATGGGAATAAGTAAATAACTTTTCCTTATCCACTTTCTCAACATCACTCATGATTTTATAGACCTCTATCATATCCCCCCTTAGTCTCCTCTCTTCCAAGCTGAAGAGTCCTAGCCTCTTTAATCTTTCCTCGTATGGGACCCTCTCCAAACCCCTAATCGTTTTAGTTGCCCTTTTCTGAACCTTTTCTAGTGCTAGAATATCTTTTTTGAGGTGAGGAGACCACATCTGTACACAGTATTCGAGATGTGGGCGTACCATGGATTTATATAAGGGCAATAATATATTCTCAGTCTTATTCTCTATCCCCTTTTTAATGATTCCTAACATCCTATTTGCTTTTTTGACCGCCTCTGCACACTGCGTGGACATCTTCAGAGAACTATCCACGATGACTCCAAGGTCTTTTTCCTAACTCATTGTAGCTAAATTAGTCCCCATCATATTATATGTGTAGTTGGGGTTATTTTTTCCAATATGCATTACTTTACATTTATCCACATTAAATTTCATTTGCCATTTTGTTGCCCAATCACTTAGTTTTGTGAGATCTTTTTGAAGTTCTTCACAATCTGCTTTGGTCTTAACTATCTTGAGCAGTTTAGTATCATCTGCAAACTTTGCCACCTCACTGTTTACCCCTTTCTCCAGATCATTTATGAATAAATTGAATAGGATTGGTCCTAGGACTGACCCTTGGGGAACACCCCTCTCCATTCTGAGAATTTACCATTAATTCCTACCCTTTGTTCCCTGTCTTTTAACCAGTTCTCAATCCATGAAAGGACCTTCCCTTTTATCCCATGACAGCTTAATTTACGTAGGAGCCTTGGGTGAGGGACCTTGTCAAAGGCTTTCTGGAAATCTAAGTACACTATGTCCACTGGATCCCCCTTGTCCACATGTTTGTTGACACCTTCAAAGAACTCTAATAGATTAGTAAGACATGATTTCCCTTTACAGAAACCATATTGACTTTTGCTCAACAATTTTTGTTGTTCTATGTGCCTGGCAATTTTATTCCTTTACTATTGTTTCAACTAATTTGCCTGGTACAGACGTTAGACTTACCAGTCTGCAACTGCCAGGATCACCTCTAGAGCCCTTTTTAAATATTGGCGTTACATTAGCAATCTTCCAGTCATTGGGTACAGAAGCCGATTTAAAGGACAGGTTACAAACCATAGCTAATAGTTCCCCAATTTCACATTTGAGTTCCTTCAGAACTCTTGGTAAATACCATCTAGTCCCGGTGACTTGTTACAGTTAAGTTGATCAAGTAGTTCCAAAACCTGCTCTATTGACATTTCAATCTGTGGCAGTTCCTCAGATTTGTCACCCACAAAAGGTTTGGGAATCTCACCAACATCCTCAGCCATGAAGACTGAAGCAAAGAATCCATTTAGTTTCTCCGCAATGGCTTTATCGGCTTTAAGGGCTCCTTTTGTATCTCAATACTCCAGTGGCCCCACTGGTTGTTTAGCAGGCTTCCTGCTTTTGTTATTACCTTTTGAGTTTTTGGCTAGCCCCTTCTTCAAACTCCTCTGTGGCTTTTCTTATTACATTTTACACTTAATTTGCTAGTGTTTATGCTCCTTTCTATGTACCTCACTAGGATTTGACTTCCACTTTTAAAAGATGCCTTGTTATCTCTCACTGCTTCTTTTACATGGTCATTAAGCCACAGTGACTCTTTTTTAGTTCTTTTGCTGTGTTTTTTAATTTGGGGTATATATTTAAGTTGGGCCTCTAATATTGTGTTTTTGAAAAGTGTCCATGCAGCTTGCAGGGATTTCACTCTAGTCATTGTACCTTTTAATTTCTGTTTAACTAACCCCCTCATTTTTCATAGTTCCCCTTCCTGAAATTAAATGCCAGTGATGAGCTGTTCTTCCCACCACAGGAATGTTAAATGTTGTTATATTATGGTCACTATTTCCAAGCGGTCCTGTTACAGTTAGCCCTTGGACTAGATCCTGAGCTCCACTCAGGACTAAATCGAGAGTTGCTTCTCCCATTGCGGGTTCTTGTACCAGCTGCTCCAAGAAACAGTCATTTAAAGTATCCAGAAATGTTGTCTCTGCATTTTGTCCTGAGGTGACATGTACCCAGTCAATATGGGGATAAGTGAAATCTCCCACTATTATGGAGTTCTTTATTTTGATACCCTCTCTAATCTCCCTTCGCATTTCATCCTCACTATCACTGTCTTTGACAGGTGGTCGATAACAGATCCCTATTGTTATATTCTTATTAGAGCATGGAATTACTATCCAGAGAGATTCTATGAAACATGTGGTTTCATTTAAGATTTTTACTTCATTCGAGTTTACATTTTCTTTAACATACAGTGCCACTCCCCTCCCCATCCCCCAAGTATGGGGGGATCCAGTGGACATAGTGTACTTAGATTTCCAGAAAGCCTTTGACAAGGTCCCTCACCAAAGGCTCTTACATAAATTATGTTATCATGGGATAAGAGGGAAGATCTTTTCATGGATTGAGAACTGGTAAAAAGACAGGGAACAAAGGGTAGGAATAAATGGTAAATTTTCAGAATGGAGAGGAGTTCCCCAAGGGTAAGTCCTAGGACCAATCCTGTTCAACGTATTCATAAATGATCTGGAGAAAGGGGTAAACAGTGAGGTGGCAAAGGTTGCAGATGATATTTGTGACGATGCGGTTCTGGTGGGACCCAATTGAGAGTGACAAATCGCTTAAAACAGTGCAGTTACAGTTCAAGGCTGGGATTTTTCCACCTCTAAGGCAAACCAAACCAGCCAGACAAAGAAGACTTCGGTCTTACCCCCCTGGCTAACCACAAGTCACACAAGCAATTTCCTTAGACACTGCAGTCTCCCAGTATCACCACCAGTGCACTCGTCCTGGGGATGAATGGTTATGAAAACCAACACCCCAATAAAAGAAAAAGGTTCTCTCGGTCCCAAAGAATCAAGCCCCAGACCCAGGTCAATATACACATCAGATCTTACCCACAAATCACGCTGTTGCCAATCCTTTAGAATCTAAAGGTTTATTCATAAAAGGAAAAAGATAGAGATGAGAGCTAGAATTGGTTAAATGGAATCAATTACATGCAGTAATGGCAAAGTTCTTAGTTCAGGCTTGTAGCAGTGATGGAGTAAACTGCAGGTTCAAATCAAGTCTCTGGAGTACATCCTCCTCTGGGATGGGTCAGTCAGTCCTTTGTTCAGAGCTTCAGTTTGTAGCAAAGTTCCTCCAGAGGTAAGAAGCAGGATTGAAAACAAGATGGAGATGAGGCATCAGCCTTTTATAGGCTTTTCCAGGTGTAAGAACACTTCTTTGTTCTTACTGTGGAAAATGACAGCAAAATGGAGTCTGGAGTCACATGGGCAAGTCCCTGCATACTTTGCTGAGTCACAAGGCGTATCTGCCTTCTCTCAATGGGTCAGTTGAATAGCTGATGGTCCTTAATGGGCCATCAAGCATGCTAGGCAGAGCTAATGCCAACTTGTCTGGGATGTCTCCCAGAAGCACAGCATAAGTTGGAAATACAGACAGGATAGAGCCAATACTCATAACTTCAACTACAAAATGATACATACATATAGACACCATAATTATAACCAGCAACCCATAACCTGGTCTTGGACACCTTATATGACCCCCTGTACATAAGATTTGGTGCCACTACAGGACCTTGGTTGCAACCATGTTCTGTATGGTTCCAGATTATATCAATAACGTCACAATACTAAACTGCTCAAGATAGTTAAGACCAAAGCAAACTGTGAAGAACTTCCAAAAGATCTCACAAAACTAAGTGACTGGGCAACAAAATGGCAAATGTGTATAAATGTAAAGTAATGCAGATTGGAAAAAATAACCCCAACTATACATACAATATGATGGGGGCAAAATTAGGCTAATCAGGAAAAAGATCTTTTTCTCATTGTGGATAGTTCTCTGAAGACATCCAGCAGTGTGCAGCGGAAGTCAAAAAAGCAAACAGGATGTTAGGAATTATTTAAAAAGGGATAGACAGTAATGCAGAGAATCTTATTGCACGTGTATAAATCAATGGAAATCACTAATTTAGACCCCATCGTTTTATATGTATATTTGGGATTATGTTTGCCAATGGGCTGCAATATGTGTTATCCTGACATCTAGCACTGCTGAGATCCTGCATTCAATAATATCCCTGCCCTTCCTGTTCCCGTTCTGCACTGAACCCCACGCTTATGTTTCCTGCTTTCCCAGGACTCTGTCTCTGGACCCATCTGTCAGCAAGAAGCAGTGCCAGGGAGACTTTGATTTCTGGGATGTGGATTTACTTTCTGTGTGTTTTAGGAGAGTCTTTGAAACTGAGTGTCTGTGACATTAAGCACAGTACAATCTGGACTGTTAACAGCTTTGGCCCCTCAGTTCCCCAAGCTGGGGTGCCTTTTACACTGCTCTACTGTGAGAGCAGCCACTCCTGGGCAGTTCACACGCATTCTCCAGCATGTAACTCGCTCCCAGCTACACAGTATTGAGTGCTGCTAGTCAGTGACTCACAAATTACAGTACCCCACAGGAGAACCCCAGAAAATTCTCTGCTCCCAGACTTCCCCCAGAAATGTGCATCTTGCACTGTCCAGCACACTCCTGAACAATGGGAGCTCATATGAAATCTGTTGTTTCATCAGTGGAAAATGACATGCACTAGCCTTCCAAATGGAGTTTCCAACACACTTTAATCCAAACACACTGGTTTGATTAAAAAAAAAAAGGAAATAAAATTAACTACTGAAAAAAAAGATTTGAAGTGACTACAATAATGAGGCATAAAAGTCAGAATTGTTTACCAAAGAAATGCAAAGATAAAACATAAACTAATGTTTAATTTAACAAGCTAAAAGGGATTTAAAACAAATGTTTCTCTCACCATCTGCTGAGACAGGCTGGTTTTCCTTTCAGCCAGGACTCCCCCTAACCTGCCCCTGCCGCCCACATTCAGTTCTTCAGGAGTTGTCATGAGCAGAGGGAAAGGGGGAGAGAGAGAGAGAGAGAGACTTATGCATTTTCCTCACCTCTTTTTATAATTCAGTCCTTTGTACTAGAAACCACTTCAGTTCTCAGCTGAGTCATGGTGACAGGCTGTCATAGATATGAGCTTCAAGTGTCCCTGTGATGGAATGTAAATGTCATCTTCACACCTTCCCCCTGGTGGAGAATGGCTATTTGACCAGCTGTTTGTCTTGCTGTCTCCTGAGGAACTTAGGGTTAGGGTTGCAGCTTTTTCAGTAATATCATACCGTAAAATCTCATCACTTTCCATACAATGTTGCTACACAGTTTAACAGGAGGCTATTCAGTAGATTATGTCTTTTCAAATGGTACCTCACAAGCCCATCAGTGATAAATGAAGGGGAGGGGAGGGATCTCCCTTTTATAAACACCCAGCCAGCCAGCCGGCTGTAAAATCCCTGTTGGTGCGAGTTCTCTGCTTGCTTTACCTCTAAAGAGTTAACAAGCCAACAGGGTTTAAAAAAAAAAAAAAAAAAAAAAGGATTGGGCACCTGACCAAAAAAGCCAATGGAAAGGCTAGAACTTTTTTAAATGGGAAAGTAACTTTCCCTTTGTCTGTTGTTCTCCGGAGAAGGCGACACGGAGTAGCAATGCTGTGTATGGCTTGAAGCAGGTATGAAAATTCATCTTCCATACGTAGGAGAAATGATTTGGCTAGGGAATGTTGAGACAGACACAATCAGGTTTATTTTTTATTTTGGCTTTTGGATCTACTCGGTGCTATCCCAGATGCTTTTGTTTGCTTGTAAGCTTTAAGCTGAACGCCCAAGAAAGCTATTTTGGGTGCTTACAAAAATTTTCTTTTAAGATCTAGCAAAAGCCTAAGTTCCAGATGTATTGTTTTCCTTTTCAATTTTAATAAAATTTACCTCTTTTAAGAACAGGATTGGATTTTTGGTGTCCTAAGAGGTGTGTGTGTGTTGTTTGATTAGCTGGTAGCCACAGCTAATTTCCTTTGTTTTCTTTCTCAGCTCTTTCCCGGAGGGGAGGTGAAAGAGCTTGAGGGTGCCCCAGAGGGAAGAATTCTCAAGTGCTCCTTCCTGGGTCCAAGGGTTTGGGGGGTTTTTGCCTTTGGGTGGTGGCAGCATTTACCAAGCCAAGGTCAGAGAAAAGCTGTAACTTTGGGGCTTTAATACAAGCCTAGAGTGGCACAAATTAATTTGTAGAATCCTGTCGGGCCCCCACTTTCTGCACTCGGAGTGACAGAGTGGGGATTCAGCCCTGACACATACTATGAACAAACTTGATCATAATTTTCTAGAAGAGTGAACATAGGGGTACAGACTAGCACAGTGTCTGTGTGTTCCCAACATATATGTGGGTATTATAGTCCTGCACAAGCAAGGTGTTTGGCATCTTCAAACACCTGAGGAACTGGTCCTGGGAATTCACTGGTTTATTAAGTGACACTGTATGGAATTGAGAGACACTTTATATTATTATAAATACTGTTGCAAATTGCCGGTACTGTTATGCTGGGTCTCGCGCTTTCTCTTCTTTGGGGAAGGTTCAGGGCGCCATTGCTTGCCTCTGAATCGGTATTTTAATTACCCCACTAGTGTCCTAGAGGAGGGGAGTGGAGAGGGAGGGACCTGGTCCCGCCATCTTCTCCAGGTCCTAACCCAGGGGCCCTGAGGTTAGTGGTGAACCACTTGAACTGGCTACAACCCTGGGCTACTTCCCTCTCCTGCCCTTCAGCTTGTGGAGGGGCTTCTTGCCCTCCTTCTACACAAGCCAGGTGCCCCTTACCTAGGGTTTTTGGATTTCTCAGCCTACCGCAGCACTCCTCCAAACTTTCCTTTTGTCTCTCTTCAAAACTGTTCTCTGCTCCAACTCCTTCAAACTGCTCTCTGCTCCAACCAAACCTTCCTGCTCCAACTCCCACACTGTCTGACTGAAGGCAGGGGGGTTTTTTAACCTGACTGACTGCTGGTGCTCTAATTGGCTTCAGGTGCTCTAGTTAATCTGTAGCAAACCTTCCTCCCCTTGTAGGGAATAAGGCTCCCTGCTAACACTCTCCTGCTGCCCTCTGGCCATGCTGTATCACATATCCCCCCCCCAGCTCAACACCAAGGGGTTGGGCTACTTGGGACGAGAGGCAGTGCCGTCGCGATAGGCCATCAGCGTTGCCATGTTGGCTTCCAGCCCTATGCTGGACCCAGAAATGGAAAGCCTGCAGAGAGGAACCACCTCGTCACTCTAGCGTTCCTCTCCTTGTTCCTGTGCATCCACTGGAGTGGGGCATGTCTGTCACGAGGGTAAACCGCCGCCCCAGGAGATAGTAGCGGAGAGTCTCCATAGCCCATTTTATCGCCAGACATTCCTTTTTGACAACAGCGTGCTTTTGTTCCCTGGGGAGGAGCTTCCGGCTGAAGTACAAGATGGGGTGCTCCTCCTCCCCTACCATCTGGGAAAGGACGGCACTGAGCCCCACCTCCGAGGCATCCGTTTGTAGGATGAATTCCTTCTCGAAGTCTGGGGCTATGAGTACTGGATGGCAGCATAGGGCTGTCCGTAAATCTGCAAATGCTTCTTCAGTTGCATCAGTCCACTTCACTATCTCGGGGCCTCGAGCTTTTATCAGATCCATCAATGGCCCTGCTCTTGTGGCAAAATGAGGGATGAATCTCCGATAGAATCCTACTATCCCTAAAAACGTTCTGACCTGCTGTTTGCAGATTGGTCGAGGCCAACCTTGTATTGCCTCCACTTTGTTCCATTGGGGTTTTTCCAAACCTCTCCCTACTACATGCCCGAGGTATCTGGCCTCAGCTAGTCCTATCACGCACTTGAGAGGGTTAGCAGTGAGACCGGCCTTTCGCAGGGCGTCCAGCACTGCTTCTACTTTTTCTAGGTGCGTTTCCCAGTCAGGGCTATGGATGACTGTCGTCTAGATAGGCGGTGGCATACTTGGCATGGGGTTGTAGTAACTTATCCATAAGTCGTTGGAATGTTGCAGAGGCCCCATGGAGTCCGAAAGGGAGGACAGTGTATTGAAACAGGCCATCGGGTGTAGAGAAGGCAGTCTTTTCCTTGGCATCCTTGGCCAGGGGAATTTGCCAATGACCTTTAGTCAGAACCAGAGTGATTAGGTATCTGGCCTTGCCTAACTGATCAACTAGCTCGTCAATGCGTACTGGGTAGGCATTGAAGTGGGATACTACATTCAATTTCCGGAAGTCGTTACAAAACCTCAGGGTGCCATCAGGCTTGGGGACTAGGACGATTGGACTGGACCACTGACTGTGGGATTCTTCAATGACCCCGAGTTCCAGCATCTTCTTCACTTCCATCCTAATTTCTTCCCTTTTAGCTTCCGGTATTTGGTATGGTCTTATCGTCACCCTTACTTTGGGGCTGGTGACAGTATGATGTTGGACTAGTGTCGTTCATCCCGGTTATGTACAGAATACGTCCTGGTTCCGGTGGATCATTTCAATGACCTCTGTTCGTTGTTCTGGGGTTAATTCTGGAGATATATTTACCTGTCTCCGTGGGTCGTCTGTCTGAGGGTGGAGCTCCTCGAATGACCAGACACGTCTCTCGTTCATGCCAGGGCTTCAGTAAGTTGAAGTGGTAGATTTGCTCTGGCTTTCGGTGGTCTGGTTGTCTAACCTTATAGTTCACTTCCCCAATGGCTTCCACTATCTCATATGGTCCGTGCAAGCTGGCTAGAAGTTTGCTTTCTGCTGTCGGCACTAACACCATCACCCGTTCCCCTGGCTGAAATCTCCGTTCTTTCGCCCAACAGTTGTAATATGTCCGCTGGGCCTCTTGTGCTTTTTCCAAATGTTCCCGTACTATTGGAGTTACTCGAGTTATTCGCTCTCTCATCTGTGTCATGTGCTCAATGACATTCTTTCCTGGGTTGGGTTGTTCCTCCCAGTCTTCCTTGGCGATATCTAATGTCCCGCATGGGTGGTGTCCATATAATAGTTCAAAGGGAGAAAAACCCGTGGACGCCTGGGGGACTTCCCGTATAGCGAACATTAGATACGGTAGAAGGGTATCCCAGTCTTTTCCATCCTGTGCTACCACCTTCCGGATCATACTTTTAAGGGTACGATTAAATCGCTCGACCAGTCCATCTGTTTGTGGATGGTAGACTGAGGTCTGTATGGCCTGGATGCGGAGGAGGGCACATAAGTCTTTCATTAGTTTTGACATGAATGGGGTTCCTTGGTCTGTCAGGATCTCCTTAGGGATGCCCACTCTGGTGAATACCTGTAGTAGTTGCTTTGCTATTGCCTTGGATGCGGGGTTTCTTAAAGGAATGGCCTCTGGATACCGCGTGGCATAGTCAAGGATGACTAGTGCGTTTCGGTGGCCCCGTGCCGATTTTTCTAATGGGCCCACTATGTCCATGGCTATCCTCTCGAAAGGGACGTCAATAATAGGCAAAGGTACTAATGGGGCCCGCAAGTGAGGTCGGGGGCTATGCAACTGGCATTCAGGGCTGGAGGCACAATAACGCTGGACTTCTGCTCGTATCCCTGGCCAATAAAACCTTCTTAGGATTCTATCCAGTGTCTTGTCTACCCCTAGATGTCCCCCAAATAGATGGCTGTGAGCTAACTCTAGTACTGCCCTTATGTGTTTCCGTGGGACTAAGAGTTGCTCTACTTCTTCCCCTCGTATTTGCTCTATCCTGTACAAAAGATCGCGTTTGAGCACATAATATGGCCTTGGGCCTTTGATCTTTCCTTCCACAGGCACACCATTCACTTCCACTACCTCCTCCTTCACGTTTGCATATAACGGATCATCGGCCTGGTCCTGTCCAAAAGTCTCACGTGCAGTACTGAACTGACCTAATTCTAGGGGGCCTATTTCTACTCTTCCCCCTGGGGTGCTCCCACTTGGGCTAGGAACCGCCTCCGAGTCTTCCTTGGCCTGAATTATCTCCTGCTCTCCTGAGCGGGTTCGCTTACCCACAAGGGAAGTTTTTTGATTCTCTGCTAGAATCCTGGTCCCTAATCTTTTATCTGCCCTTCGTTCTCACCTAGACTTTCGGGGTTTCCCAGGGGATGAGAATAACCCTGGAGCAAATTTGGCAAACATTGGGGTGAGGCTATCTGTAGTTGCCTCCGTCTCAGCCTGGGGGTTGCTACCCTCCCCTGGCTCTATTGGGGTAAGTAAGCTCTCAAACCCGGGGAAGTCTCTACCAATTAAAACAGGGTAGGGGAGCTTGGGGACCACCCCTGCAGAAACCCTGGTAGTATTCCCCTGGATCTCAATCTGCACCGGGATTGTAGGGTAAAAATTCACAGTGCCATGTATGCACGTTACCCCTGTGTTTTTGGCCCGGGTTAGTTGGTCTGTTCCCACCAACTTCCCTGAGACCAGCGTGACAGCACTCCCGGAATCTGTTAATGCTATGGTCTTTATACCATTCATTTTTACTGGTCTGGTATATCCATATGAGGTCATTGTGACCCCTACCAGACCGATTAGGCCACATTGCTCCCCGTAATTCCCCAGATTACACTGCATAGGTTCTTCCTTGTTAGGGCATTGGGCTGGTATATGCCCCAATTCCCCACACTCATAACACCGCCCCCTTATTCCGGTTGTCACCCTCTGCCTGGGACTGTTTGGCCGGCCCCCCACCTCTCTTCCCAAACCCCCAAGGTCCCTTCCTGGCCTCGAGCCATTCCTCGGTGTCTTTCCTCACGGTTACAGTTCTCCTATAGTTCTCGAAAGCCCAGGGCCTTGGGTTTGGGGTTGGCTTCCTGGATTGCCGTGACTCCCTGCCTGGGGTCTGGAACAGTTCGCGGGCTGCCAGCTGTCTTTCCACGAGGGAGACCAACTCATCATAGGTAGAGGGATCATTCTGGCCAACCCAAGACCTGAGACCTGGTGGTAGCCCCCTCATATACCGGTCCAATACCAGAACCTCCATCATCTTCTCAGAGCTAAGGGCCTCAGGGCGCAGCCATTTCTGGGTCAGGTGTATCAGGTCAAACAATTGTGATCGGGGTGTCTTGTCCTCCATATACCGCCACTCATGGAACTTCTGGGCTCGCAATGTCGTTACTCCGAACCTGGCCAGGATCTCTGCCTTCAGCTGGGAATAATCTGCTGCAGCCTCTGCAGCCATATCGTAATTGACCTTCTGGGCTTTCCCACACAGGAATGGGGCAAGGATACCAGACCACTGATCTCGGGGCCAGGCCTCCCGCAGGGCTGCTCTTTCAAAAGTCAGGAGGTGTGCCTCCACATCATCCTCCCGTGTCATTTTCTGTAGGCAATGGCTAGCCCGTACGGTCCGGGTCCCTTTACAGTTGCGATTCTGCTCCATAAGGGCCTTCATCTGGTTCACCAGGTCTTTCAGCAGGGCTTGGTCTTGAGCAGCCTGACTCATCAACAGATGATTGGTCCTGCTGCATTCTAGTCACCTCCTGTTGGGCGGTTGCTTGGACTCGGGTAGTCTCCTGCTGGGCCGCGGTGGCTTGTATAAGGGCCTTGACCACATCGTCCATCTTAAGTATGGGAGGGTTTTGCCTAACCCTGGTCTAAGTCCCCAGCGCGCAGATCCCACTCCTGACACCACGTGTGGCAAATTGCCGGTAATGTTATGCTGGGTCTCGCGCTCTCTCTTCTTTGGGGAAGGTTCAGGGTGCCATTGCTTGCCTCTGAATCGGTATTTTAATTACCCCACTAGTGTCCTTGAGGAGGGGAGTGGAGAGGGAGGGACCTGGGCCCGCCCTCTACTCCAGGTCCCAACCCAGGGGCCCTGAGGATAGTGGTAAACCACTTGAACTGATGGTTCCTTCCCCTGGGCTACTTCCTGCTCCTACCCTTCAGCTTGTGGGGGCTTCCTGCCCTCCCTCTGTACAAGCCAGGTGCCCCTTACCTAGGGTCTTGGACTTCTTAGCCCACTGCAGCACTTCTCCAAACTTTCCTCTGCTTCCCTTCAAACTGTTCTCTGCTCCAACACCAATCCTTCTGCTCCAGCTCCTTCCCTGTCTGATTGGAGCAAGGGTCTTTATCAGGTGACTGACTGCAGGTGCTCTAATTGGCTTCAGGTGCTCTAGTTCATCTATAGCAAACTTTCTTCCCTCTGCAGGGAATAAGGCTCCCTGCTAACCCTCTCCTGCTGCCCTCTGGCCAGGCTGTATCACACTGTGTACTGAGAACTCCAAGGCTTTTCCATGCCATGTGCTGTGAAGCTTGTGTTTGGGACATAGGAAGTAGAAGCCACTTGGCAAAAGGAATATAAAGGGCAGCTGCATCATCTCCATTTTGTCTTCAAATCCTCTTCCTACCTCTGGAGCAACTTCTCTACAAACTGAAGGCTTGAACAAAGGACTGAATAATGTGGATGTGTACCAGAGAGCCTTTCAAGCCAGAAACTCACCAATACTGCTAAGAACCAGATGTATAGATTTCTGAATGTGTCTGACTGCTTTCCCATTTAACAACTCCCTTTTTCTTTCTTTTATAATAAACCTTTAGTTCAGATGCTTTCTTGCTTATAAACCTTTAGTTTAGATGCCAATGATTGGCTGGCATCGTAGTATTTTGAGTAAGATCCAAACCTATAGTGACCTGGTAATGTGACTGACTCTGGGGTCAGAAGAACACTTTGTTTATGTGAGCAGAGTTTTTAAATAACCTCTCACTGTGCTGGACCTAGGTGCTGATTAGGAGCCAGAGAACTGGAATGCAATAAAGGGTGCCGTGTGATTTCTTTTTTCAGCTTCTCGATTACCCGTGTGGGGGATCAGAAGCACAGTTGGTGACTGGTTGGTGAGTTTAACTTCCGTGTTAACCACCAGTTTTGGGAGCCTCTGCTCTCCCTTTTTCAGCCTGCCCTGGTCTTGGCATTTTCAGTGAGGACTAGCCCAGGCACACCGGGTCACACTAAGTATTAAAGTTAAATTAATAGAATGTTTTTTTTATGAGAAAGTTTTATGAAATCAATGGAACTCCTTTGTTATCTTTCCTCTGAGCAGGGTTTCCATTTTCCAAACCTGATGTGATCTCCCAGCTGGAACAAGGGGAAGAGCCGTGGGTCTCAGACCTGCAGGGTTCAGAGGGAAAACAGACCCTGAGATCTCCCTGCAGAGGTGAGGAAACATTAAACCAACTCTGAGTGTGGAAGTGCCTGAAGGAAACATCTGGGATGCCCTACCAAGCCCTTGAGAGGTGTCTCAGTTCATTATTGTTGCCAGCAGGGGTCATATCCTCAGAGTAACTATAGCTCATGGCTTCCTGTAGATTCTAGCAGACGCCAGGCAGTAGCTTCCTCCCTTCCCCCTGAGAATTTGGATGGGACTTGAAAGCCAAATTGATCCCCTCCTCTCTCCTGTTTTGGGGAGGAGTACGGGGGAGTTCAGTGTGTGATTTTTATTTGACCTCCCTCCAGCACTTAGTTTGTTTTGGCTTTTCACTTTTCATCCCTGTTTGATGTTTCTGTCTTTTTCACAGCAGGTGATGCAATGGCATGTGAGAAAGAGGAGCAGAATTCTCAGCAGAAAAATGTTCAGCAAGTGGATAAACACAGAGCATTATTGCAAAGATCAAAAAGCCATGTGTCCAGGAGTCATGAGGAGGAAAAATCCTGTGAGATTCAGCACAGACCAGAAAGAGAACAAGGAAACCAGCCGGGGGTGAAAATGGGTAAACGTATTTCCTCTGAGGGAACTCAGAAGGACCTCAAGGAAACCACAACAAAGCAGGAAATCATCATTGGAAAGAGAAAAAATACATGCACAGAGTGTGGAAAAAACTTATATGACTACTCAGCCCTTCTTAATCATCAGAGAATCCACACAGGTGACTGGCCCCATGAATGCTGTGAGTGTGGGAAAACCTTCAGTCGTAGATCAGCCCTTTCTAAACATCAGAGAATCCACACAGGGGACAGGCCCTACGAATGCCGTGAGTGTGGGAAAACCTTCAATAGCAGATCACACCTTTCTGTTCATCAGAGAATCCACACAGGGGAGAGGCCCTACGAATGCAATGAGTGTGGGAAAAGCTTCAATCACAGATCAGCCCTTTCTAAACATCAGAGAATCCACACGGGGGAAAGGCCCTATGAATGCACTGAGTGTGGGAAAAGCTTCACTCAAAGATCAGTCCTTTCTAGACATCAGAGCGTCCACACAGGGGACAGGCCCTATGAATGCCGTGAGTGTGGGAAAAGCTTTAGTCAGCGCTCACACATTATCGCACATCAGAGAATCCACACAGGGGACAGGCCCTACGAATGCCGTGAGTGTGGGAAAACCTTCAATCGCAGATCAGACCTTTCGAAACATCAGAGAATCCACACAGATGGGAGGCCCTACGAATGCCGTGAGTGTGGGAAAACCTTCTCTTGGCACTCAGCCCATGTTAGCGATCAGAGAATCTGCAAGGGCAATGAACACCATAAAAACCTCTAGGGCTATCAATTTTTTTTCTTTAATACTTTTCCTGATTCCCACATAGTAACTTTTTAAATCTGTTTGAACTGTTTGCAGCACCATTATCCCTCAGCTTGGACAGATGAGTGGCCCATTTATGCCTTTTGTAGTTTGCCTTCTTTTGAGGTGGGCCCATTTGTCCTTTCTATCAACTCAATTATCCCACAAGTAACTGGAGTGTGCCCTTCCTATGAGGAACCAGGGAGTGTCACATTTATACCATTCCTCCTATTGCAAAGTTATTGTTAGCGTCACCAATTATATAGATTGTATCTGTGCCAGTTGTTCTCACGTTGCTCTGGGTTGTGCTAAAGAGCAGTTACATTGGGAATTTTTCATATTATAGTTAAATAAAGAGGAGCAGGGGAAAAAAGTGTCATTTCAGCCTCTGTGACACTGGAAGGAGATGGGGTGGTTCAGAGATTCCCTCCTTCCCCATCACTCCAGAACTGTTACATTTTGGCTTCTCTGTGCAGAGTTTATTTTCATCACATTCTATCCCTCCACTTCTCAAAATGGCATATGAGGAAGAGTTCTCAGCTGTCTGTGCTTGGAGGTGATGCTTTGATTTCTTTCCTCCTATATCAGAGTCGCTATGACTGGAGATGAAAGTGTCCAAGACCTGGAAGGGGAATTTAAATGGATCCCAAACATAGTGTGATTATTTGGCTTTTAAATTCCAGGTTTCATCTATTGGTAAAGCCACTTCTGGCAAGAGGACTATTTTGTCCCCCATTATGGGGATGCTGGGATACTTACAATTTTGTAAATAACATAACTGACTATTGAGAGAGTGCTGAGTGAAGCTGCTTTGAATGGATCAGAGGAGAAAGTGATGGGAGAATCTCTTGTCCTGATTCTAAATAATCAGATGTAACCTGCTCTGGAATTTCTCTTGATACTTTCATTGTCATGTATTCTGTGTCTCTGTGATGTGGGTTTCTCTCTTTCCTGAAGGCTGTTTGTTCACCCAATTGGATATTAGTTCAGTTCGATAGGACGTAGCTCAGATTTCTTGGAGAATTGAAGACAAATGACCATTTCCTAAAGTCCTCATTTGTCACTTCAGCTTTGCTTTTTCCCACCCTCCATGATGACACGGAGAAAGTTCAAGTGCAGTTCTGTCAACAGTGGAGAACTCTCCAATTTACTGCACATGCTAACAAAGAAACAGCAGTGATTTAAAATCTCCATTCGGAAATGGTGAACAACAGCAGAACCCCAACTAACTGAAGGAAGTGCATATGATCACAGTGGAGTTCAATTATTTAAGTCAGTATTTTCTCAGATGATTTGGGGAGAGAATTCCACATTAAGTGATTTTTAACTTGGCAAAATGCGCATGTATTTGGTTCCCGAAGCATTTTTGTAACCCATGCCCCACAGAAGATCTTTCCTATTTGGAATGCTCCCCTTCATGATGCAGATGTTGAGGAAAGAGAAGTGGTATTTTTGTTCAATTTATCCTTAATAGATGCTGAAAATGTGTATAAAATGAAATCAATGTTGGAAATCTAATAGCAGCAGAAAAATAGCTCTTTTTAAAATAGAAATTCTAGCTCTGGTAACAAAGATTCTGATCCAGGCCTGTATCCAGTCCCTTGCCTGGCCCTGTGTCACCAAATTAAAGAAAAGCTGGGCATGTTTCCGGAAACCATTGCTTACGACACTGCTGAGCTTTTGAGTGGTTTTGTAAAGGATTCTATTTCTGAGAAGTGTAAATTTACCCTAAAAAGGGCAAGGAAACAAAGGGCATCAGGAATGTATGTTTTTTCGGATGAGGCAAGAAAAGGGAGTAGCATTATTCCCCTTGGATAGCCCCTGTTCAATTCCAGGTCAGAAAGCAAAACTCTCCTGCAAGAATATCCAAAAAATATTGGGTTTCACTTCACGTCATAAGTACAGTTGTGGGCAATTAAATGATGACCCTAAAATTTCATAAAAGCAAAGAACGCTGAACAAAAAAGTCTGGGAAATACGGATGTTTCTGAGAAAATGGCTTGGAATGAAGGAAGACAAAAATTGATCGGTCGAGAGAAAAGACCCTGTTTCCCCCTAGTTTGGAACTTCTCTCACAATTACTGGAATAGAAAAGCTAAACAAATGGTGTTCTATTGTTGTAAAGGAGATTGAAGTGAGGCCATTTTCTCCAGATAAAAGAAAATGGTCACGTCAGGAGTGGGATTTGAAACCTCGTCTCTATGCAGAAACCAGAACACCCAAGAGAGAGGAAAAGAGAGTCTTAAAACTGGCACTTTGGACCAGTCCCAAATCCTAACGCTACAAAGAATGTGACTTATCAACCCTAGTTTTCATTAATATTTGATGACACTCTTTAGGGAGGCCAAGATGGCACATCTCTTTCAACTCCTAGAGACCTTCTCCAGCACAGCTGATTTTTAGGCACACTCACCAGGACCTAAAGTTACACGTTCCCTGGAGTTCCATGAGTTCTGCAGTGTTGGAATCTCCCTGCTCACGTTTTAAGCAAACAAAAGATGGGTGCTGGCATTCTGAGACCCTCAAAATCCTGCCCTGGGGACCAGACAGTTAAGCAACCAGCATCGACAACCTCTACCATCATAGCATCCTGTCTGGCAACAACTCACTTATCAATAGCTGGGGTCTGAAATCCTCATTTCTTTGTTCTATCACTGTAGTCTCCACTTTCCTATTGCTTGTCTGTATAATCTCTGTCTGGTTCTGTGATTGTTTCTGTCTGCTGTATAATTAATTTGTTGGGTGTAAAGCAATTAAGGTGGTGGGGTATAACTGGTTAGATAATCATGTTACAATATGTTAGGATTGGTTAGTTACATTTCAGTAAAATGATTGGTTAAGGTATAGCGAAGCAGAACTCCAGTTTTACTATATAGTTTGCAGTCAATCAGGAAGTAAGGGGGGGAATGGAATGGGGGTAGGGGAATTGGAGTTATGTTTTGCTAAGGGGGGAATAGAAAGAGGGACACAGACAAGCCTCTGTGGCGTCAGAGCTGGGAAGGGCGATACCGAGGAAGGAAATTGGAATCGTTGCTTGCTCGAAGTTTACCCCAATAAACATTGAATTGTTTGCACCTCTTGAACTGCGGGTATTGCTGCTCTCAGGCCATACAAGAAGGACTAGGGAATGGAAGGGTGATGGGATAACCCCTCTAAGAAGTACGTCTTTCAGGGTGTGAAAAACCCTGGAATCAGTATAATTAAGCTGCCCTAAGCCATGGTTAGATAGTGCTAAATGAAAGGAAAAATTGTTCTGTCAATGTAGCTATTACAGGGATGGAAAACCCCTCCACTCACTGTAGCAACTGTCTACTCCACAGTGCTGTAGCAGTGTCACAGCAGCATTTTAAGAGAAGACAGCCTCAGAGTGAGACCAGGTCTGGCTCTGTGGATGCTCAGGCACTACAACAAGAGCAGTGACAATACACTAATGCTTCTGTAGTTGGCAGGATTCAAACTTGCCTGGGGAGACCCCAATGGATTTCTAGTCCATCACCTTAACCACTCGGCCACAACTACTTGGTTGAAATGTGTCTCTCACTGCACTCTAGTTCTGTTCTCACTGAGTGATCACTTCCAATTACTCAGACCAGCTCCCCCAGCACACTCCTGGCTGTGCATTAGTGTAAGTGTGTCCATGGCTGAACAACAAGGGTTCCTGCCCATTTCCCTTCCAGCTGGAGCATGATTAGAGTGTGTTTGTGGTTAACGACATTGCTATAGATTGTTGTTTATTCCCCACACTGACAATTCAGACTGTCCCATTCCTATTCGAATCTCCACCAGATCATGCCAATAGCCGGAGTCAGGATTTCTCTGGGGCACTGAAATGTTTCAGGGGGTTGGTGCATGAACTCAGCCTTGCATCCATCCCTGATGTTTCATGGACTAACAACAGCAGCATAAAGAAAGAGCTGATCCAATATCTCACTGTCAGAGGTGAAGGTGGCCTCGTCCCGTCTGCATGACCATTGCCATTGCAGGAGAGAAGGTTTCAATGGAATCGAATGCCCTGGCTCAGACAAGAGACACAGGGAGGTTTTGCTGTTCATGGATCTGTGCAAAGGAAATTGTCTCTCTGTGTGAAATTGAGGAGGGAAATGAAACGTCCCCATGGTGGCCCAATGCCCTAAGGAATGTGGGCGATGGACTCCGGCTGGGAAATGATTTCACAGGATCAATGTATTGCCCTGATTAAAAGCTATGGCTAAAAGGCAGCCACTGTTGTTCGTACCTGAACCTTTGTAGGGACGCCTGAGTGGGTATCAAGTCCATTGCCTCAACCAGGGGTAGTCGATTATTTTATCAAAATTCAAATTTCTTGGTCAAGGTATAGTCAATGTATAGACGCCACAGAAAATAATACACTGATGATAATAAGAAGAATATAGAAATATTTTGCAGTCACTATGGGCATAACTATGATAATTGTTTTGTGTTTCACTCTTTATATATGGCAGCACCTTCCTTCCCTTTAGACTTCTAGTTTACCAAGGGTAAAACTAAACATCTCTTCAGATACCAGGGCGTGTTTGTGTTCATTCCTGCTAGCTACACAGGGATTTGATGTAGCTGCTTTCAATCCTCCAGCTCTGCTGGGATAAGTAACATTTCAGGCGGTCACTGAACTGAAGGAGGGAGATCATTTTTTGATAGGTTACGCCTCCTCTTAAAGGTGTTTATCTGGCAGCCTTGGTGCCCAGGTCTCTTCTGAGGGAAAAAAGTTTCTGTTCAAAATACCAAAACTTTTAACAGAGCGGAAGGAAAGGCAACAGCCACATGATGAGGCCACAACATGATTCTTTTATGTGGGATGACTCTGAACACTGACTGATCTGCACTCTCTTGTGTTTGAAGAGATGTTTAGTTTTGCACTTGGGAACCTATAAGGCTGAAGCAATGTTATGGATAGTGACACTGCGATTGAAGGGTGATTTAAGGTTGTAAAAATTGTTAAAAACACTGAGCTTAAACTTGAACTGCCTGTTATTAAAGGCTGGTTTCCCCATGTCGGTTCCATAAGCTCTGCTAGAAAGGCCCTGGGTTCTCTCCTGCCTCGGTGGCAACTAGAGGGGAATCGGCCCCTGCTGCCCTTGGCTCCAGGCTGGTTTTTCTGGGGAGGGGACGTGAAATTGATTGGTTTGCTGTTGAGAAGGGAGCCAGGCCAGTTCTCAGGGAACAAGAACTCCCAGCATCTGCCCAGCCCAGCCCAGGCTGCTGCCCTGTCCCAGCCTCTGTTCCCCTGGGGGCCCTGCGTGTTTGACTCTAGAGCAGGCCGGGAGCAGCAGCTGAGGCAGAGGACACCTGGGCTGGGCAGATAGGAGGGAGTTTAGCAAGTGGAAATGGTAAAACCGCAGTGAAGTATTACCTTAGACTTGACGGCATTTCTCCATTGGTCTGTCTGCTTTGGGGCTGGGACAATGACATGTCCTGCTGCATTTGTCATTTCAAAGGGCGGTTTAGGATTTTCATTCTCAGACACGGTGCACAAAGCAGGACTCAACCCAGGGTGCAAATGAAATGAGCCACTCAGGTTCTGGCGGCCCCAATGAGCATTTGGTGAGAGAGCTCAGACCTGCCCCTGTCCCAGAGGGAGGGGGGGTGTCTACAAGGGGCTTGGACCACTGATCTGTCAGTGCTTAACTCCCAAACTTTCAGTAACTCTATTATCAGTGCCCGTGCGTGTAATTTAAACCATGAGAAAAACCACACTAGGCTAGACCAAAGGCCCATCTAGCTCTGAATCTTGTCCTCTGACAGTAGCCAATAGCAGGTGCCCCAACAGCCACCACTCAGAGTTGAACCCAGGCTCACCTATTTACAAGGTAGGGGCTTTAGCCAGCTAAGCCATGGTGCCTGCCTGGGTGTAAGACATAGTGTCTGCCCACACCTGACTCCCTGCCATCTCCACCAGGCCCTGACAAGCTTTCCTTGTGTTTGGATTCTGCAAAGCAGAGGAGCAGGTGACGTTTTCCTTGCAAGCTGTGTGTGTGAGTGACTCTTTGGCCAGGTCTGCACTACAAAGTTGTTTCAGCAGAAATATATTGCTCAGGTGTGTGAAGAACACACAACGCTCCCTCGGTCGGCAGCTTGGTGTGGCTGGTGTACACACTGCAATGCCATGTCTGGCGACAAAACTGCCCTGTTTTGGTGACAAAATAAAACCACTTCGATGAGAGGCCTAGAGCTTTTTGCAGCAAACTTACAGTGACAGAGTGCCAGTGTAAATGCTGCTGGTCATTAAATCACCATAACTGGCCTCTGCCAGTATCCCACAATGCCCGCCGTGAACTCACCTGCCCTGCATTTCTGCTACAGAGGCTGGGCCCTTCCCCTTTCATAGCGCCAGGAAGTTCTGACAGCTAAGCCTGCTGCTCTGCTCCGGCAGCCAGGAGCAAATCACTGCCATGGAATGCTGCTCTCCGGCCCTGTGAACACAGAGCAGGGGGCGGGAACTTCCATACATGGGGGGGCCACCGGCATCTGAACTGTGACACCCCATGACACCCCTTCCCTCAAGGAGGCTCTTACCTTCTAAACAGGGACGGCTGTTTTCTAGTAAAATCACTGAAAGGGAAGGAGAAAACTCGAAAGAGGTTCCTCCTGGCACTCACGTCCGTGAACCCGAATACTCCCTCAGTCCTCAAAGAGAGACCTGGAGAAGGAGACTTGCTGCAGCAAAGCCACAGGGGTCTCTGAGGTTTCCCTGGCCCCTCGCCCCTGTCCTGCCTGGCTGATGTCAGTATCTCTCTGTGAGGTCACCACCTCCCCACCACCTTGGACCAATAGGCTGAGGTCCTGCAAAAGGCCTTTGTGATGTCACTGCCACACCCCTCCCTTGCTGTGCCAATGTCCTGCCCCTGGCCAGGCACTTTGCAGGTTTGAGCTACTCCCTGTGGATCACCCCACTCAAGGAGCGTTCGTTCTAGGCAGCAAGCCGGCTAGACAGGGAAACATCAGACGCTGCTCCCAATGCTACACTCGGTTTTTCAGAAATTAGTCGACTTTATGGCCAGAAGAGACCATTAGAGCATCTAATCTGACCCCCTGCATATCACAGGCCTCCTGTATGACACAAGAGCTACTTTGGGGGCAAAGACATTCCAGAAAGGCATCTAGTCTTCATGAAATGACATCAAGAGATGGAGAATTCACCACTTTCCTTGGTAGCTTGTTCCTGTGGTGAATCATCCTCCCTGTTGAATATTTGTGCCTTAGTTGTAATATGAATTTGTCTCTTTTCACCTTCCAGCCATTGGGTCTTGTTATGCCTTTCTCTGCTAGATTCAAGAGGCCTTTAATATCCAATCCTTTCGCTCCATTAAGGCACTTCAACACTTCAATGAAGTCACCTTTCAATCTTCTTTTGATCAGGTAAACAGGTTGAGCTCTTTCAATAGCTCACTAGAAGGCATTTTCCTCCAGACCTCACAACATTTGTTGGCTCTTTCTGCCCCAGCTCCTATTTCACAACATCTTTTTCAAATGAGGACACCAAAACTGGAGGCAGTATTCCAGTATCAGTCTCACTGATGCCGTGTCACCTCCTGTGACGTTATTGACATAATCTGTAACTGTATAGATCACCGTTGCGACCACTGTTCTATATTTGCAGCCAATATTGTAGAAAGGTTTCGTGCAAGGGGGTCTATGGAGAGGTTCTGATTGGCTGATTATAATGATGCTATCTCTAGATGTGTATCATTTTTTTAGTTGACGTTATGAATATTGGCTCTATGCTGCCCGTATTTCAAACTTGTGCTCTGCTTCCAGTGTCAGTTCTGTCTAGCCTGCTTGATGGCCCATTAAGGACCATCAGCTATACAATTGCCCCATTGAGACAAGGCAGATACACCTTGTGACTCAGCAAGGTAGCAGGGACCTGCCTATGGAGAGAACTCTAAGGTTTTTCTATGCCACGTGCTGGATAGAGTGTCCTTGGGTCAAAGAAAGCAAAGACCACATGGCAAGAGACTATAAAAGGCTGATGCCTCGTCTCCATCTTGTCTTCAATCCTGCTTCATACCTCTGGAGGGACTTTGCTACAAACTGAAGCTCTGTACAAAGGACTGAATGACCCATCCCAGCTTTGAATAGACTCCAGAGACTTGATTTGAACCTGCAGTTTATTCCATCACTGTTACAAGCCTGAACCAAGAACTTTGCCATTATTGTATGTGAAGGGTTAAAATCCATGTGCATTTTATATAACAACCTGGTCTATGGATTGTGCCAGTTCTTTTCCAGACCCAAAGTCCGGATTATGGTCAAGGACTACAGGCCTAGCAAATAGTGACCAGCTAAGAGAAAGCTGGGTAAACAGAAAGCCTTGCTTGCTAAGATAGGCCTGGTCAGCAAATTGCCAGGTGTTGGAGCTTAGAACTAAATGATTGTGTCTTATTCAGAATTGCAGACTGAACAAAGAATCCCTATTGTGTTTGTTTCTTCTCTAGGGAGACCTTCTTCCCACAGATCCAACCTTGAGTTTATGAAAAGTTGGCACGTCAGTATAAGATATGGCATCCTTCCACCTCCCTTCCAAGGGACCAATGCCTGCCTTAAGACACACAGAAAACAATCTTTATTGCCATAGACTTTCACTCTTTCTTTGCTTTAACCCCTAGGAATATACCTGTTGGACAATCAAAGGAGTTGCCCCATTCCTATGGATCCCAAATCAGAATTCAACATATATATTTTATACTAATAACATTTTTTCAAAGTATTAATGAAATGTTAACTTGCTAACTTGAGACCATGGGTGGAGACATTATCTAATCTGTTAATCGTTGGCTAATGTGCTTATCCTGTCTTGCTGCAAAACCTATCCTGGGGTGTGGAACTGCCTAGCCTGTCACTTTCCCCTGCCTATGGAAAATCTATATGTTCTATTGTAATTAATTAATTAACAGTGTCTCTGAGCCTAATAAGCCCACTCTGCCAGCGCTGTGTGTAATAAAGTCCTATTCTTGACCTCTACATGGTGTAGATTTATGTCCTTCACAGACACCTGCTGAATAAAGAGGAGATTCAGCATCCAGCTTGGCTGAATGTGTCTCCTCTCCCCACAGCTTGGTGATCTTTTGAGGAAATGGAGAAGACTGCTGTACATCGCTTGCAAAAGAAACAGGTCTTTTTGGTGACAAGTGTTGAAAGGAGCCATTAGACAAATGTGGAGACAGGAAAAACGTCCCCCAATTGAACTGGCATCTGTGGGTGCCAAAGCCACAACACAGAGCACTAAACGCTATATGAGAACGGCTGGTGTCAGCAGAGTCTCTACCAAAGCCTTTTGCCACCAGCAGGGGCCTCTCTGTGCACAGAACTCCTGGTAGCGTGATGGCTGCAGGCAGTGGAGAACTCCATTTTGGCATCTCTTTTGTGGTGAACATCTGCAGTGGCTATTAAAAGGTCTCTAGACAGTGATCTTTGTGAAGAGCTGGCTGAAGAACCTTCCTACTAACCAGGAGAGCCTGGCTTGGCCTGCCAGTTCTTCCTTGCCGAACCTAGTGTGTCTGTTGGCTCCTTTTTTTGTATCTTTTCAGAAAAGGAAAAGACCTGTCAGCAGAATCCTTCTAAGTGCTTGTTCAAGACAGAGAGAGCCTTCCTTGCAGCTGAGTCCTGGTGCCATGGGGCATGCCTCACTGCAGCACCTCCTGCTGACCATCCTAGCAATTAGCTCTGGTTATCCGGTGCGCCTTCATCTAGTAGCATCTGGCCACCATCTGTTCTACCATTAGGACCCTTGTTGCTCTCAGGACTTCAGTGTCCTCTTATGGACACAGCCCTCTGGCTGTGCCCCACTCAGTTCTCTCCCCCCTGCTGGGAGATGTCCTCTACCCAGACACTTGCCTCAGTGGCCGGCTGCAGTCCAGGGTGTAGCCACCTGTGTCAGTGGCTACTGAGGCAAAAGGTGTGAACCTCCAACCCTGCCATCTGTTTCCCTGGACCATTTCCCAACAGACCTAGAACCTTCCTCCACCTTTGTATCAGGGCCTTAGTCTGGCAGTAGTCAGCCAGGAGGTCACTCATGCACCCCTTACCCCAGCACTACTCTGATCATGGTGCCCGCCCTCCCTGCTCCTGCTCCTGCTCCTGCTCCTGCTCCTGCTCCTGCTCCTGCTCCTGCTCCTGCTCCTGCTCCTTTCTTCACGGTAGCCAATCCTCCCTCCTCAAACTCCAAGGAGTGACTAACTCTTGCTGTGCTGAGCAGCTCTTTATATATGGGCTGCTCCAGCAAGCCTTCTCCTGATTGGCTCTCCCAATAAGCCCTTTCTTGATAGGCTGGGTTCTGCACAGCCTCTTCAAGGCTGCCTTAATCTTTCTCCTGCTTGTTTGGGGCAGACAGCCCACCAGACATGGAAAGTGGCAAATGAGAAATCTGGAGCTGAAGGAAAGGTTACCATGACTCAGAACTGAGCCGAGGTTGCGGTGACTGAAACACAGATCACTAACCATTATCTGATCACAGTGACTGGTGGGAGAGGCACATGTTAGAAGCCCTCTGTCTACTCAGCTGTGGCTTTCTGTGCACAGAGAGCCAGACACCTCAAGGTCTGCAGGTCTTGAGGGAAATGGGGAATGTCTGTACTTTAGAATTTGCAGGTGTTGACTTGAACCATCAAATGAAACAGTTGCAAATACTTTCTTCAGGCAGGCACCATGGCTTAGCTGGCTAAAGCACCTGTCTAGTAAACAGGAAATCCTGGGTTCAACTCCTAGTAGTGCCTTGGCATATGGCTTTTGTCTCCTCTGCTCACATTTTCCTGTGTCTGCCTAGGAAACAGAAGAGGCCTCCCTTGGTATCCAAGTCATTGCTTGCTAAGGAAAGAGCTTCTTTGGAGAGAAGCATTGGAAACAATCAAATCACAAACCTGGAGTTGATGAAAACGCTGCTATGACTGGCATTGGCATGGCGGTTGCTTCGACTGCAATTGCTGCAACACGAGAGCCTGCGCCACATATCCTTGTGATTCCCTGGAGATGTTCACACACAGATGTCATGTCACCTTCCTTTTGATTGTCATTGATGAAAATGGAGCAGTTGGGAGAAAAGTCCCAGAGAGTCGCACCGTGGCTAAGCTGGGTGACTCGCCTGCCAGGTAAAGTGGAGTTAGGGATGCAGCTCCCAGTAGTGCCTTAACAAATGTGTCTGCTCTTCCCACCTTTTGGTGAATCTTTTGCGGAAACAGAGAAGACTGCCTCTGCCTTGCAATGCAAATGCTTCCAAAAGAAACCAGTTGTTTTTTTCTGACAAGTGTCAGAAGGAGGCACATAAGAAATGTGGAGACAAGGAAAAGGTCATCGTAACTCAACTCGCATCCATGGCTCTTGAGGCCAGAACGCAGAGCACTAAGCACTGTATGACCACAGCAAAATCTAAACATTACACCTTATTACACTAGGCAGTAGTTAGGTCAAGCAATTTTCTCATCCTACTGGATGTTACCCTCCTTAATACATAGAATTCCCCCTAAAAACTGGATTACTGTCCTCAGATGACCTTCATTTTCTCAGGATTCCTGCTGCTTCCAGCATAGGTGGGGGAGGAGAAAGGCAAAGACATGATGCCACAGTCTCCTATTTTATATCCTTAGTTCAAGTGTCTAGAAGACAATTGCCCAGACGCGTCCAGGTGGGCTCTGCTGAGTCACTAGGTTGGGGAATCCTCCTGGTGTGGTCTTGTGCAACTGAGTCATAGACTTGAGCGGTCCCCACAGTGTTGTGTTTGGGCATCTGTCACTGAATTGGAAATCCCTTAATTACAATTCCTCTGCTGATTCATGGCTGTTGAACACCCTCCTCGGCAGGGGTCACTAGCAAAATTATAGCCTATTTCAGTACCAACCATACAGCAAAATGCATAACTTCACACACCCTCATGCTATACATATTTGGACAGAATAACCAATTTCAGCAGATCATGACTTTTCATATGATAACTTACATGGAATGGTTTGTAGGACATATCACAGCCATATGTGAATGATGACTATGTGATCTACAGGGAGCTCTTTTGAAGTACATCATGTCACAAAAGCCTCTAGAGACTGGCCTTTGGGAAGAGCTGGCTGAAGAGCCTTCTGAGTAACTGAGAGATCCAGGCTTGGCCTTGCCAGTTTGTGCTTGCGAACTAAACTTGTCCGTTGGGCTCCCTTTTTTGTGCCTCTTTCACAGAAACAGAGCAGAAGTTCTTGGCCAATCCTTGAAAGTGCTTGTTCAAGACACAGAGAGCCTCTGTGCTGGGGCAGGGGTAGGGGTGCAGGAGGTGGTCGGGGGTGGAGGTGCTTACCTCGGGCAGCACAGCTCCCAAAGTGACTGGCACACACTCCCCTCCGGCAGTGGCTCCTAGGCAGTGGGATACGGGGGCGGGTCAGCTGTGGCGTTTGCACTCAGGGCTGCAGGGATATGCCGGCCACTTCCAGGAGCAGTGTGGCAGAGAGGGAGGGGGCAGAGTGGGCAGGGAGCCGCCTTAGCGCTGCTGGCACATCTCCGTGTGTCACTTGGGGAGGCATCAGGTCTCTGTGGGCTGCCTGGGGCAGGGGCAGTGGCCGAGGAGGCTCGGCCACCCCTTTGCCTCCTCTCTCCAGGCTCCCAGCCCATCTTGCCGGCCGACAGGGATTTCAGGGTGCAGCAGCGCAGGGAGCAGGAAGGGCGAACCACAGCGGCTGCCTCCCCCACATGCAGGAAAATGGCTTGACCTACTGGCCCCATGGACTAAGGCACCAGGCCTCCAGCTTGCCCCATTTGACCCAATGGGTTGATCTTGTGGCCAGAATTATTTGCAGTCAGGATTTCCCCCAACAGTGCTCCACAGGGGTCCAGGGTCAGCTCCAGCACAGGCCACACAGGAAGGCTTAATGCTCGAGCTGCAGCACATGCTGGGCAGGCTTAAGGCCGGGCTCCCCATGGCAGGAGAGAAGAAGAAGACTGGGCCCCTGGAGGGGCAGGCTGGGGCTTCCTGGATCCCATTTGCTCACAGCCAGTGCCCTGCCCCCACTCCCATGTCATCAATGGCGCCCCCAGGTCAGCCAGAATGGAGCAGCAGTTTTCACTGCACCAAATCCACTTACGGCTTACAGGCAATTCCCAACCCCCTCACAGCCCACCATGTCGGCCAGAAAGGAGCCCACTCAGCCTCGCTATTGCTGCTTTTCCTTCCCTCCAGAACCCCGCTTCTCCTGGGCTGCAAGGAGCCATCCCTGGGAAGCCAAGAGGCAGGCACAGGATTCTGCCTCCCAGCAGCCAACCGCACCTCCTCAGGCTTTGCAGAACGAATGGTGGTGCTCTACTAACCCCATTTAGCCGCAATGATGTGCTTAGCTTCTGCCCTGCCTTCCTCAGCTCGACTTTCCTCTTTTGCCCCATTCCTGCCTCCCTTCCTCCTTTGGCAAGTCACGCAGAGGAGGCCAGCAGGAGGAGCCGGCCTCCACCGGCCAACCTCCCAGGGCAGAGGAGGCCAAGCCACAAGCCTCCAAAAGGTGACACGCCGCACTCCTCTAGGTTCTCCAGCCTGACGCCAAGGTGCTTTCTCCACTGCTGTCAGCACCCTCTGTCATGCGGGGGTTGGAGTTATCCCAGGGACAGGCCAATAGGAGAAGGAGGAGGCCTTCCTGAACAGCAAGGGGATCTGGGAAAAGGAAGCCAGCATGTTTCTGCCTGGTTTTGAACCAGGGACCTTTTGCGTGTGAGGCAAATGCGATAACCACTACACTACAGAAACTCCATTCACTTGGTTGTTGCTCACCCTAGCACAGACCGATGGACAAACCTGGAGAAAGTGGTGACAGCCCTTCAATAGGTCAGCTGGCAGAGCAGAGGACTGGAGCCGCGGCTCAGGAAGTCATCCTTACGTCGCCCTTGTGACTCCAGCTTGAGGGAGAGCTTCTTTTTCTTCCCCTTGCTGACAAAGAGCAAGAGAAGAATGAAAGCTCAGGTGGGCCAACTCGGTGCAGAAGCCCATGCTGCCTTTTCCTGCTGCATAGCCTGAAATGAGGGACTCGTGGCAGTTAAAGGAACTGCTGCACTTTCAGAAAACATCCCACCCGTACACAAAGGGGGATAGAAGAGCCTGTTAGTCTAGCACGCTCCCAACTGAACTACTTCAGCAGCTGCTCGGTTTCTTTTTGGCCTCCTGCTTTTCTGTCTGGGATGTTGTTGTCAGCTGTGGCACAGAGAAAGGACGTCATTGCGAGCGGCCCATGAAAACAAGATTCACTTTTGCCTTCCTTGCTCAGCTTTACTTGCTTCTTCGCCCTATTCCTGCCTCAGTTCCTGCGTTACCTGAAGGCGACGGGGGGCCAGCAGTACCAGGAGGAAGTTGGGCAGCTAGACCCTGGTGGCAAAAGTCCTGCCGCCACTTGCCACCCCACTCTCTTCTCCCAGCGTCACATATTGGCCACCAGGGATTTGGGGCCCAGCAGCACAACGGAAGGCAGTGGACAGAGCCACCCTCGCCTTCAAGCTCCGGCTCATTAAACCACATCTTCAGTCGCTGATGGCTAATGAGAGACAGACATCGCTTTGCTATTTTAGCACTTGGAAATGCCATTGGTCAGTCATTGGATCCCAGTAATGCTGTTACAGAACAAAGGAAAATAGAATCTCAGTGTGACACTCTATACCTTTGGGGGAGCGGCTGTAACCCCCATAATCCTCATTTTCATATCATTGAGATCTTACATATAGAGCATGATAGAGGCATAAATATAGATTGGAACATGAAGTGATGGGAGTTACCGTACAAGGGGAGAACCAGTGTTGAAGGCTAATTCAGTCAGGGTGGATGTGGTCCTCTCCCCATAATTGATGGGGAGGTGTCAATACCAAGAGAGGGAAAATTGCTTTTGTCGTGAGCCAGCTACTCCCAGTCCTTATTCAAGCTCAAATTAATGGTGTTGTTTGCAAATCAATTGTAACTCCGCAATTTCTCTTTGAAGTCTGATTTTGAAGTTTTTTTGAATGGCTACTTTGAATTAATGGGTGTGAATGTGTAAAGGTGGTATTGACTATACAAGTCCCATATGGTCTCGTGATTTGAATTCCTGGTTTTCACCCAGGTGATGTGGGTTCAGTTCCCAGTGTGGGAACAGTGCAGAGCTTTTCCTCAGAGGGGAGGCAGGAAATAGAAGGAATGGGAAGGGATCCTGCCAGCAGGGGAGTTGGACAGTGTTGGGAGGGGACCCCAGAAGTGGGAGTGGGGCAGTGGTCTGGGGGGAGATGAGGGAAGGATCCCAGCTCTGTGGGAAGTTGACATTCTGGAGAGCACAGGCCTGGCATGGGGGGTGGGAAGAGTGAGTGTGTCCCTCTAAACTCACCACCAGCAGGCTTGGAAGAATTACGTATTTGTTGGTAAATGTCAATTTCTGTGTAAACGCAGAACCCAATGGCAAAATCTTTCCATCGATAATAATCAAAACTAACAGATGGGCAAAGTAAGAAACATGTTGCTTGAGAACTTATCCTGTTCTAATCCTCTAGGGTTCCTTTGCCTTAGGCACCACCACGTGGGCATTTCATATCCCTCCTCATTTTCACACAGACACACAATTTCCTTTGCACAGATCCATGAACAGCAAAACCTCCCTGTGTCTATTGTCTGAGCCAGGGCATTCGATTCCATTGAAACTTTTTCTCCTGCAATGGCAAAGGTCAGACAGAGGGAATGCGTCCACCTTCCCCCGGCAGTAAGATATTCACTCTCCTCTTCATGCTGCTGTTGTTATTCCATGAGTTATCAAGGATGGAATAAAAAGCTGAGTTTACTCCAGGGTGAGGAAAGAAAGGAGCCACCAACGCCCTCAAAAATCTCAATGCCCAGAGAAAACCTGCCTCTGTTATTGGACTCCCAGAGGTGCTGGTAATACAATGGGAAAAGGGACTGTCGGAATTGCCAGGGCAGGGAATGAACAATCTACAGCAACATCATTAACCACAAACACACCCTCATCATGCTCCAGCCAGTAGGGAAATGGGCAGGAATTCTTGCTGTTCAGCCATGGCCACACGTACAGAGCTGCACAGCAGTGAGTGCGCTGGGGAAGCTGGTCTGAGCAAACAATTTGTAATGACCCTTCAGTGAGAACAGAACCAGAGTGTAAAAAGGCCCCTGTGTTAAGTGGTTGTGGCTGAGGCCTTAGGTAGCTGGGTTAGAAAACCATGGGTGTCTTTCTGTGAAGGTTTGATCCTTGCCAGCTAGGCAAGGCTGGTGTGTGGTGTCTCCATGGCTGTACTTTCAAGGTCTGATCACAACAGTGCCATAGGGAGCCAAGCCTAGACATATTCAGAGGCTAAGGCCAGGTCAATGTTTCAAACAGTGAGTCTATGCTGCTGCAGCTCAGTAATGGAGATGCTCTGTGCCAGAGTTTCTCAAACATCCTTTCACTGCAACCTCCTTCTGCCAAAATAACTTAATACGTAGCCCTGGAAGAGAGACCAAGCCCCTCCACTTGGGGGGGCAGGGGGGAGAGCCAAAGACTGAGCCCCAGTGGGGAGAGGGCAAAACCAAAGCCTGAGGGATTCAGCCCTGGGTTGGGGGGCTCAGACTTTTGGCTTCAGCCCCAGGACCCAACAAGTCTAATGCCAGCCCTGGTGACCCCATTAAAACAGGGTCATGACCCACTTTGCGGTTCTGACCCACAGCTTGAGAACCACTGCTCCATGCTGAGGGGGGGAGAGTTTTCCTGTTGGTGTAGTCAATCCACTTCCCCAGGAGGTGGCAGCTCTGTCATGGGGAGAAGCTATATCAGTGGGGGTGCAAGCTGTGGTGTTGACCACATTTAAGAAGTTTAATCAAACCCCATTTTTAAAACCACCTGTGGTCTGCGAATGACAAAGGAGCTCGATGAGGCAGGGTCTGTCCTTCAAAGTCCTGGAGATCACGATTCCATACTCCTGTTATAATGGGGGTACAGCTCAGTGGTAGAGTGTTTGATTGCAAATCAAGTGGTCCTTTGTTCAAACCCAGGTGCCCTCTTAAAAAAAAGAAAAAAAATTTCTTCTCCATTATGTTCAGGAGCTCCACCATACGAGGATGCTTGAAATGAATCTGAACACTCAACATTTTGCTGTCCAAATGCATAAAAACCTAGCACACCTGTCCATCAGCTGAAATCAGTTCCAAGCCTCTAAGTGTCTAGTTTATGTTTTCATCAGTTAAACAAAGGGATCATTCCCTGAAGCAGAGCACAAGTTTGAAATACAGGCAGCATAAAGCCAATATTCATAATGTCAACTACAAAAAATGATACACATCTAGAGATAGCATCATTATAATCAGCCAATCAGAACCTCTCCATAGACCCCTTACACGACCACTTCTCTGTAATATTGGCTGCAAATATAGAACAGTGGTCACAATGGTGATCTATACAGTTACAGATTATGTCAATAATGTCACAGGAGGTGACACAGCATCAGTGAGACTGATACTGGAATACTGCCTCCACTTTTGGTGTCCTCATTTGAAAAAGATGTTGAGAAATTGGAGCTGGGGCAGCAAAGAGCCACCTAATATTCTGAGGACTGGAAAAAATACCTTCTAGTGAGCTACTGAAAGAGCTCAACCTGATTAGCTTATCAAAAGAAGATTGAAAGGTGACTTCATTGAAGTGCCTTAATGGAGAGAAAAGATTGGGTATTTAAGGGCTCTTTAATCTAGCAAAGAAAGGCATAAGAAGACCCAATGGCTGGAAGGTGAAGAGAGAGAAATTCATATTACAACTAAGGCACAAAAATTCAACAGCGAGGATGATTCACCACAAGAACAAGCTACCAAGGAAAGTGGTGGATTCTCCATCTCTTGATGTCATTTCATGAAGACTAGATGCCTTTCTGGAATGTGTTTACCTCAAAAGTAGCTATTGTGTCCTACAGGAGGCCTGTGATATGCAGGGGGTCAGATTAGATGCTCTAATGGTCTCTTCTGGCCATAAAGTCGACTAATTTCTGAAAAACTGAGTGCAGCATTGGGAGCAGCGTCTGATGTTTCCCTGTCTAGCCGGCTTGCTGCCTAGAACGAACGCTCCTTGAGTGGGGTGATCCACAGGGAGTAGCTCAAACCTCCAAAGTGCCTGGCCAGGGGCAGGACATTGGCACAGCAAGGGAGGGGTGTGGCAGTGACATCACAAAGGCCTTTGGCAGGACCTCAGCCTATTGGTCCAAGGTGGTGGGGAGGTGGTGACCTCACAGAGAGATGCTGACATCAGCCAGGCAGGACAGGGGCGAGGGGCCAGGGAAACCTCAGAGACCCCTGTGGCTTTGCTCCAGCAAGTCTCCTTCTCCAGGTCTCTCTTTGAGGACTGAGAGAGTATTCGGGTTCATGGACGTGAGCGCCAGGAGGAACCTCTTTCGAGTTTTCTCCTTCCCCTTTTAGTGATTTTACTAAAAAACAGCCGTCCCTGTTTAGAAGGTAAGAGCCTCCTTGAGGTTTGAAACCTGTTCAGTCTGATCCATTTGGTGAGAGTTGAATTCTAGGCATGGAAAACAGGAGCTTAAGGAGGCAGAATTTTATTCCACACCTGGGATTTTGTCCCTTAGAATCACTGGGGACATTGGGGTTTGTCCTTTTTGTTTCACCTTTTCCTCCATCCCTCCCCCTCTCTTTTCTCTTCTTCTCTTGCTTCTTTTGTCCTTTCTTCTGTTCCCCTCCCAACACCAGGAGGGGGTGGGGGTGGGGGTGGGTGTGGGTGTTGCGGTGGAGTGCTCTGCAGCTCTCACTGTGGGAGGTCCACCCAAAAATGTGGGGCTGAAATAGTGCTCGGGCAGTGATCCCCACCAGTGACCTGGGCCATCCTTTGGGCTCTCTGGTGAGAACCCTCAGCCTCCCGTCCTCAGTCTCTACCCTGATGGGCTGAGCAGGGGGTTATTGACAGGGAGGAGACTCAGGTTCTTCTTGTTCTCTTTTAAGACCAAGGAAATAAGTCAGAACCAGTTCTATGTTTGATGGATTTTGCTGCTTCTCTGCATTAATGATCTGCTGTCGCTGAGGGGAGCCTGAGCCCTTTAAATCCTGGCCCCCAGCCCAGCCACCAGAGCCGCGGCCGAGATTCAAAGGACTCTGGGCTGCTCGCAGCCTTGGGGAGCTCTGAGCCCTTTCAATCCTGGCCCCAGCCCGGCTGCCGGAGCCCTGGCCGTGGGCAGTCCAGAGCCCTTTCAATCACCGCCATGGAAGCCGGTGTGGTCCAGCACGGCGTACTGGCTCTTGCCGGTACGCCGTACCAGACCAGACCAGCTTACTTTCACCTCTGGGTGGGTGCGGGGTGCTGCAATCCCCTGCTAGAAAGTAATGGTGGTGGGGGACTCTGTGAGCAGCTCAACACCCAACTCTGGTGGCAGACACAGTGTGGGGGAGTCCAGGTATTTCTAGGATCCACTATTTTTACCTGCCTGTAAAGTCCAGCTTTCCCCAGCACATTCACTGCAGTGCAATTGGGTCACTGTTTCCATAGCTGCACAGCAAAGAATCACGCCCAGTTTCCTTTTTATCTGCAGCAGGATTAGTCTGTGTCGGTGGTTAATGATGTGGATCTTGTAATTTGTTATTCATTCCCCACCTTGACAATTCAGACAGTCACTTTCCTACTCAACTCCCCAGCACCTCAGTGACCCCAGTAGCAGGGGTTGGGTTTTCCCTGTGGCCCTGAGATTTTCAGGGTTCTTTTCCCCTCCACCTAGAGTGAACTCAGCTTTTCCCCATCCCAGACAATCCATGAAATAACAACAGGGGCATAAAGAGAGGGGAGGGAACATCTCACGGCCAGGGCTGGATGTGCCCAGAGCCCCCTGCTTGTCCATTGTTTCCATGGAATTTGGCCCCCTACTTTGCACAAGGGACAGAGAAAGATCTTGCTGTTCCTGTGTCTGTACAAAGAAAATTGTGCTTCTGTATGAAAGAGAGGTGGGAAATGGCTTCATGGTGGGACAATATCCTCAGGATTAAGATCTAAGGACTCAGGCTGAGAACTGATTTAACTCCACTCATCTGGGATTTAACAAATTCTCTTCCATGGAGACACTGGGAACTTGTGACATTGATCCAGACTCTGGGGGTTCAGGCTGCTTTAACTCTTGGTAAAAACATGAACTTGATTCCAAGAAGGGAGAGAGAAGCCCGAAGCTGACTTTAGTCCCAGGCCGGGGTCTCCTGGATGGGTGGAAACTTCCTTCCCTGCAACCAGGGGACAGCAGCTACTGGAGACATACCAGGGCTCGTTGGAAGGGGGATTGTTGCATGGACTTTATGCGCACAGGGCCCCACTAACTCTAAATCCTCCACTGTAGCAGGAACTTAGAAAGTCAGACCTTGGTCAACGGTAGGACTGGGGTTTGAAAAAGAGATTCTTTTTTCCTCCCCTTCATGAGAAAGAAAGGAAGAGCTGGCAGCTCAGGTGCAGAAAACCACTTTTTCCTCTGGCTGAGGAGCTGGCAATCAGGTACAGACGACTGGTATCTCCTGAAGGGAGGGGGCACAATGTCCAGGTTCGGCCCCACCCCCCTTATGATCAACAGCCCCTCCCAGCTGTGAACAGTGCAGGGAGAGGAAGCAGCAAAGGCAGCCCCTCTCCACTCACCTCCAGCAGCTGCTGTGCAGGGAGGGAGCCCAGCAGCACCACATGATGTAGCAGGCGATAGCTAACCCAGGTGGGGCACAGGACCCCACACACGCCCTCTGCGAGTGTTGCCTCTGAAATTAGGAAAACTGGTGAGTTCAAAGCACAGCTGCACACCCAGAAGAAAGCCCAGCACGACACGCCCAGGGTGAAGGGGGTGCTAAAGCCTGGTATCAAACCAGAAACCTTCAGATCTTCAATCTAATGCAATCCCAACTGAGCTACTTTGGCAATGACCAGGCCAACCAGGAAGGCTTAATACATGAGCCGCAGCACATGCTGGGAAGATTTAAATCTGGATGTCACAACGCAGGAGACAAGCAGTGGACTTGGCCCGGAGGGGCAGGCTGGGGTTTCCTACATCCCAGTCACTCAAGCCAGCACCTGCCCCCTCGCAAGCTGTCACTGGCACCCCCAGCTCTGGCCCCTGCCTGTCCTCTCACCCCTGTCTGCGTCCTTTGCCTGTAGCAGTGGCACCATTCCCAGCCGTGGACCATGGGGGACATGGAAAAAGGTAAGGGGGGGACATGACCCTGAAGTGTGTTGGCACCACTGATCTCGGTGGTGGGACAAGGGGGTTAAATCTTGGCAGAGACCCCCAAAGGGCAGGTGTGGCTGCTGTCGAGCTGCCTGGGCCCAGACAATGGCCACAAATTCTGTCTCCTAGCAACCGATGGCCGGGGCGCACCTTCTGCAAGAGGCCAGCTGGCCGGGAGCAGTCGGAGAACAAAGAACGAGCTGGAGGCCAGGTGAGCAGGTTGCCAGGGAAACAGAACAAAGGAGAGAAGAGGGGCAAAGGGCCTGGCTGAGTCGGGCTGTTGGGAGCAAGGAGTCTGCTGGGTTTGGGACTCCTCGGGAGAGCCCAAGCTCTGAGTTCGGGGTCTCCCCAAGATGGACGTTGCTGAATCTTCCTGCTTCCTGTGCGAACACAGAACTTTCCCAGGCTGGATTCCAGACCCCTAACGAACCTTCTGTTGTACAGCGCTGGCGGAGAGTCACTGGTGACTGTGGAAGTTGGGGATGCAGGACTCCCCTTCAGGGGGGGTGTAAGGCTTTCCCAGGTGTCCGATTCAGGTGGACTCATGACTGGAAGGTCTTGGGGTGGAACAGGGATGCTGAAAGGTCCAAGGTTGGTCTGAGGAGATGCTGAAGCCAAGGAGGCTTCCCCCAGTGAGAGCATGTGGGAGGAAAGACTTGGACCTGCCAACTTTGGGAACCTGTGAATGTGAAGTGACCAAGTGGTGAGTTAACAATGATGCTGTTGCACAGGATTTGACTGGAACTAGAAAACAAAAAGTCCTTAAAGTGGAACTCTTGGGTGAATAGAATGAGCTGATTTGTATTCAACCTTGGAAGGCAATAGATTGTTACATCCGTCAGACCAGCCTGGTTTGGTTTGGTTGGTTCATGGGTTGGCTGCTTTCCCTAGTAAATTGCAGAGGGTTCAGAGAAGAGCCACAGGAATGATTAAAGGCTTGAGCAGGGAGAGAAGTTTAAAAAAATCCTGAGGCTCTGACAGCCCAGGATAACCTCCCACTGCTGGCAATGGGAATTGAGCCTTTGTAACTAGCTGCTGGTACCTGAGGTCTCAGCTATGGATTAAACTGGTGGCAAATGCAGCTTCGTCCAAAGCAGTGAAGGATGTAAGTCAGGCCTGCAGAAATCGTAAAGTGGCGAGGGCCATATTACTCCAAAGAAAACAGCTGAGGGCCGAACCCCTAGCCCTGCTGACCCCCCCCAGCACCGCCAAGGCCCCCCCAAAACACATCACCCCAGCGCCGCCCAGCCCCCCTGAAATACTCCCCCCCCAGCACCGCCTGCTCCACGGAAACAAACCCTCCTTCCCCAGCGCTGCCCCACCAAAACATTGAACCTTGGTAATAAGTTATAGGGGGCCCCTAAGGTAGTATACTTAAGGTAAAAGAATTTTGTCTCTTTGCTAGAAGTAGAATAAGATCTCCACCCCCCTGGGTACTCAGTCGCCCTGTGGAGTGAATGAGGTGGGACTGAAGAAGGCAGCACCTCCAGACAGCTGCAACCCTTGGAGAGGGGCTGGGAGCCAGACCAGATCAGCAGAACAGGTCAGCCACTGACTCACCATTCACCTCCTCAGCCCCCCACCCTCCCGGCTCGCCTCCTCAGCCCCCGCCACTGCCCCCCCACTCGCCTCCTCAGCTCCCCACCCTCCCGGCTCACCTCCTCAGCCCCACTCCCAGCTCGCCTCCTCAGCCCCTGCCACTGCCCCCACTCGCCTCCTCACCCCCACTCCCAGCTCGCCTCCTCAGCCTGCCACTGCCCCCACTCGCCTCCTCAGCCCCCACCCTCCCAGCTCGCCTCCTCAGCCCCGCCACTGCCCCCACTCGCCTCCTCAGCTCCCCACCCTCCCGGCTCGCCGACTCAGCCCCGCCACTGGCCACCCGCCTCTTCAGCCCCGCTCTCTCACCTGCCACTTGCCTACTCACCTCCCACGGGCCGCACAGTGAGCCCACCCGGGCGCGTGTTGTGCAGGCCTGATGTGTTTAAAGAGCAAAGCTGGCCATCCGGGAAGCTGCTGCAGTCCCGTAACCACAGCTGGATGGGAAAAGAGGAAAAACTCCCTAAAGTGCTGGGAGCAGCCCCGAGAAAAGGAAGTTTGTCAGTGAGATCAGTAACAATAAATGTGAACTGAAGGAGTGCTTTCTCCTCTGTGCCGACAGGTTTGAATTGTGTTACTGTACTATGAGATAAAGCTTTACAATATCTTGCTCTAATTTCAGGAGGGGTCTGTAACCATAATCAGTCTCTGTGGGAAGTGGGACATTCAAAATTCCCAAGGAATTTAAAGGGTGGGGTTCACGGTTGGTCACCTGAGGGCTGTGCAGTTCAAACCGCTGACCAGAGAGGAGAGAGCAGGGATTGTGGGACACCTACCCGAGGCCAGCTGCAGCGCTGTAATCGAGCAGGGTGTCTACACTGGTACCGCGGCGCTGTAGCCCCAGCGCAGAAGCTGTACGCCTCTTGTCAGGGTGGATTTTTACAGCGCTGCAACTGTGCAGTTTCTGTGCACTAAGTGGCTTGGCAGTGTGCACACCTCAGGAGTTACACCACAGAAATCTGGTTTACTGCACAGAAACCTGCCAGTGTAGACAAGGCCGTAGATGGCTTAACTAAGAACCCAAGACTGGTCAAACTGGGTCAGACCAATGGTCCGTCTAGCCCAGTGTGCTGCCTGAGAGTGACCAGTGCCAGATGCGTCAGAGGGAATGAACAGAACAGGCTTGTTGACCTGCAAGATGAGGGTTTTTCACCATTGCCTTTAACTTCATTGTTGTTGATTCCTACTTATCCTATCTCACCACAACTCCCCCAGGGTCTCTGGACAAATCAGGTGTGAACCACTCCTGTGATACAGGCCTCTCCCAATCCAGCTGAATTGAGGCAGACTTTGGGCCAATGTCCGTTTGGAAAAGGCCCACTTAGGCCAGCAGGTTTCTCAAAGTATCTGTTGCTGTGAACAGCATGTAGTGTGGATGTGTGAACCCTAGCATATTAAACATGAAAGAAACACAAGGCCAGCACTGAGGAGGTTTCCAGAGCCAGGCCTGAGGGTGAAACAGCTGGGCTCAAAAGGAAAAGCGGCCTCACCACCTATAAAAATAACTGGTTGCAAAAACAAAACAAAAAATTAATTAAATAAATAAATAAATAAAGATGAAAAATAAAAAAAACAACCCAGAAAAGCTCCTATCACACACCCATCACCACTTCAGATTTTGACATCTCCTGCCTGATGTGACATCTTTGCTTTGCAAACAAGAGACCTGGGAAACTCTGTGGCTGTTACCCTCTAACTGGGTAAAGGCATGTCTTGTCTCAAGTAATTTTTCTCCTAACAGAAGATTTATTTTAAAATTTATCAAAATAAATTCCATTTGAAATACTAATAATACAATTGTTACCGTCTATCCAGGGTCTCTAGTCCCATAAATGCTATTGCTCTCACCTATTCCCCCACTCTAGTTCCTTAGCAAAACTAAGACACCAAATCACAGCCTCGGGACTCAGCATTCATGTATCCTGCAGTCTGAACTTGGAATCTGATACATTCCCCCATTGGCTACCATCATTTGCCCAGCAGGGAAGTGCTCCTTGTCCAACAAGGCAGCCAGATTGGGACCCATAGGCATGGAATGGCTCTGAAGGATTCCGCTGTTTCTCTCTGTGCTTCATCTAACTTTGGAGCCAAATGGTAAAATCACTACAAGGGAAGGAGAAAACTCGAAAGAGGTTCCTCCTGGCGCTCACGTCCGTGAACCCGAATACTCCCTCAGTCCTCAAAGAGACCTGGAGAAGGAGACTTGCTGCAGCAAAGCCACAGGGGTCTCTGAGGTTTCCCTGGCCCCTCGCCCCGGTTCTGCCTGGCTGATGTCAGCATCTCTCTGTGAGGTCACCACCTCCCCACCACCTTTGGCCAATAGTCTGAGGTCCTGCCAAAGGCCTTTGTGATGTCACTGCCACACCCCTCCCTTGCTGTGCTAATGTCCTGCCCCTGGCCAGGCACTTTGCAGGTTTGAGCTACTCCCTGTGGATCACCCCACTCAAGGAGCGTTCGTTCTAGGCAGCAAGCCGTCTAGACAGGGAAACATCAGACGCTGCTCCCAATGCTACACTCAGTTTGTCAGAAATTAGTCGACTTTACGGCCAGAAGAGACCATTAGAGCATCTAATCTGACCCCCTGCATATCACAGGCTTCCTGTAGGACACAAGAGCTACTTTTGGGGCAAACACATTCCAGAAAGGCATCTAGTCTTCATTAAATGACATCAGGAGATGGAGAATCCACCACTTTCCTTGGTAGCTTGTTCCTGTGGTCAATCATCCTCGCTGTTGAACATTTGTGCCTTATTTGTAATATGAATTTGTCTCTTTTCACCTTCCAGCCATGGGGTCTTGTTAGGTCTTTCTCTGCTCGATTCAAGAGCCCTTTAATACCCAATCTTTTCTCTCCCTGAAGGTCCTTCAACACTTCAATGAAGTCACCTTTCAATCTTCTTTTGATAAGCTAAGCAGGTTGAGCTCTTTCCATAGCTCACTAGAAGGCATTTTTCTCCAGCCCTCAGAACCTTTGGTGGCTCTTTGCTGCCTCAGCAGAGCAGTTTGCAGGGACCACTGGAGTGGTTCATGGAACGGCTGGTGGAGTGGAGCGGCTCAGACTCCCTGCTTGCGAGAGGGGAAGTATTGCCTCCTAGAGGCGCCCGGGGGGTGGTATGTAATTGTCCCAGGTCACTGGGTGGGGGCTTGAGCCAGTTTTGCATTTTGTTATTGAAACAGAACCCCTAGATACTGAACCCGGCCCTTGTTGCTGCCAACTCAGAGGGGCAGAAGGGTTACAGGAATTTATCACACAACCCTCCCTGCTCCCCAGAGCCCCACGGGGAGAAGCTAGGGAAGGGGGAGTCATTCCTCCCCTGCGCTCCCAGAAGAGCTGCTAGGACTCCTTCCTGCCAGCTACTCACCCCTGGATCCATCCTCAGCTCCTGGGATCTTCCTGCTCCAAAGGCTCCAGAGGCCTGGGGTGGGGAGGGCGTCACTGCACCGTCTGACACACAAGGGAGGTTTCTGGAATTGAAGGAAGGAGCAGAAAATGGAGAGGAAAGAAACAGAGAGAAAACGCCTCGTCTCTCCCCTCCCCCTCCCAGCAAGAAATGTTACCAAGGACCCGCGTTAGGGGAAACGGTGCCCTGGGCAAAACTTGTACTTTGGCACTTCCCCATCGCCCCTGGACGATCCCCCTGCCCCTTTACCCCCAGCTCCTGCACTCCCGACCCTTGCACCTCCCCCACCCCTAACTCTGCCCCCTCCTGTGCCCCAACCCCTACGCTGTGTCCCCTTTGCCCTTAACACCTGCACCCCCGCCAGTGCCACCAGCCACTGCCCCTCTCCTGCACCCCTTCACCCCAATCCCTGCGCCCCTTCCTGTGCCCCAGCCACTGCCCCTCTCCTGCACCCCTTTCACCCCAACCCCTGCACCCTCTCCTGTGCCACCAGCCACTGCTGCTCTCCTGCATCCCCCTTCACCCCAGCCCCTGCACCCCTCCTTTGCCCCAGCCACTGCCCCTCTCCTGCACCCCTTCACCCTAACCCCAGCACCCCTCCTGTGCCACCAGCCACTGCCCCTCTCCTGCACCCCCTTCACCCCTAACCCCTGCGCCCCTGCTGTGCCACCAGCCATTGCCCCTCTCCTTCACCCCTTCACCCTAATGCCTGCGGCCCCTCCTGTGCCACCAGCCACTGGCCCTCTCCTGCACCCCCTTCACCCCAACCCCTGCACCCCCTCCTGTGCCACCAGCCACTGCCTCTCTTCTGCACCCCTTCACCCCTAACCCCTGCACCCTCCTGTGCCCCAGCCACTGCCCCTCTCCTGCACCCCTTCACCCCTAACCCCTGCGCCTCCTGCACCCCAGCCACTGCCCCTCTCCTGCACCCCTTCACCCCTAACCCCACCCCCTCCTGTGCCCCAGCCACTGCCCCTATCCTGCACCCCTTCACCCCAACCCCTGCACCCCCTCCTGCACCCCCAGCCACTGCCCCTCTCCTGCACCCCTTCACCCCTAACCCCTGCGCCCCTCCTGCACCCCAGCCACTGCCCGTCTCCTGCACCCCCGTCACCCCAAACCCCAGCACCCCCGCCGGTGGCCCCAGCCACGGCCCCTATCCTGCACCCCTTCACCCCAACCCTGTACCCCTCCTGTGCCACCAGCCACTGCCCCTCTCCTGCACCCCTTCACCCCTAACCCCTGCGCCCTCCTGCACCCCAGCCACTGCCCTCTCCTGCACCCCTTCACCCCTAACCCCTGCACCCCCTCCTGTGCCATCAGCCACTGCCCCTCTCCTGCCCCGTCACCCCTAACCCCTGCACCCTCCTGTGCCACCAGCCACTGCCCCTCTCCTGCACCCCCTTCACCCCTAACCCCTGCACCCCTTCCGGTGCCACCAGCCAGTGCCCCTCTCCTGCACCCCCTTCACCCTAACCCCTGCGCCCCCTCCTGTGCCACCAGCCACTGCCCCTCTCCTGCACCCCCTTCAGCCCTAACCCCTGCACCCCTTCCTGTGCCACCAGCCAGTGCCCCTCTCCTGCACCCCCTTCACCCTAACCCCTGCGCCCCCTCCTGTGCCACCAGCCACTGCCCCTCTCCTGCACCCCCTTCACCTCTAACCCATGTGGGGACACTGACCTGTGTGCATAGAGCAGCTGGCATTGCTCCTCCGGGCACCGCTAGGGGCTGTGGGGGAGTGGGAGGTGGGCGAGAAGTGACATCATCCGAGCTCCCTGCATCCAGGTCACTTTCCTCAGCCGGGCTGCGTCAGGGGAGGGCAGAGAGCAGCAGCTTCTGATGCTCCCCTCACAGCCCAGCCCAGGTGGGGAAAGTGACCAGGATGCAGGGAGCACGTAGTGCTGCTCCTCGCTCCCCCCAGCCTCTGTGGGGCCACGGAGGAGCATTGGGGCAGGGGAGAGCAGTGAGCACCTTTGCACGGCCACACGGTGCCCTTTGACCCCCTGGAGCCCTGGGCGGCTGCCGGGGGCCCCACCCCTAAGGCCGGCCGGGCTCCCCAGCACGAACAGCAGAGACACAGGGAGACTGGCCACCCACTGAGCAGAGGTAGCCTGGGCGGCTCGTAATGGAGGCTCGGGGGGGCTCAGCCTCCCCAAACCTTGCGTTGCCAAGGGGACAGTGGGGCCCATGACTAGGGTCCCTGGCCAAATTGGGCCCCCCCTGGGAAAGTCTCCCCCATGTCGGCCCCAGGGCTGGAGGAGCTCCCACTCCCTGCTACGGCCCGGGGGCTGCAGCAGGGGCACAGAGCTTCTCTGGTCTCGGGGCCGCAGTGGGGCCGGGGTAAAGGAGTGACAGGGTGGGGCCCGTGGGGGACGGGGTGGACCAGAGGTGACAGTGGGTGGGGCCGTGGGTGGAAGGGGTGGAAGGGGGCGGAGCCACACACAGAAGTGGGGGGGGGTCATGGTTCCAGTGCTGGGGCCCCTGCACTTGTTCTCCCTTTCCCTGGGCTTTGGCATCACTAGCCCCTGCTGAGCGAGTAGGGGTCAGTGGTCCCCAAAATGTGGGGCGTGACTCCTAGGGGGACACAGAGGAAGATTGATGGGGGCACCTCAGGGCCTGAGCCAGCCCCCATGGAGGGCAGGGAGGGAGCCCCACTCAGCCCCACTCTGTCCCAGCTCTTCCCCCACCCCCCCCACAGCCAGGGCCCCAGGCTCCCCGCCCGGCCGCGACCCCCTTACCCCTGTCCGCACCCCTCTCGCCAGCAAGCACCGGCCCCACTCCCAGCCCCGGTTCTCGACCGCGGCTTCCGAGGGGCCACAGCCATGGATACGAGGGCGCAGTGTGAAATGTTTGGGGCCCACTGGGTTAGGGTGACGTCCTCAATCACTTCTCTGCAGTCCAATGAAAGCGATTCCTCCCCCACCCACCCCTCCGTCAGGACGGCCTAGGTACGTTCTGCTGCCCTTCACTCGTACAGGGAGGAGAATAACATTTCATTCCACTCAATCCTGAAGTGATTTGTTACCCACCACCATCCCAAACTCGTCATTTTGGGGAAGCAGCCCCACCATGCTGCATAGCTAGGCAGAGCAGGGGTGTCTGTGCAAACACGGCCTGTTCCTGAAGTCTTCCCCCAGCTGCTCACTAGATGTGAGGGGGGAGCTCATTCAGACCCTGCTTACGCTTAGTATTTAAAAACTCATTAGTGTCCCTATCTCTGCCGGCCTTAGATTTCTCCTCCTGTCCCTGTGTTAGCTGCTCAGATGAGGTAGCTGAGTGGTTAAGGTGATAGACTGCTAATCTATTGTGCTCTACACGCATGGGTTCAAACCCCCATCCTCATCAGCTGCATTTACTCTTCACTCTCCTTTATAGACAACCATCTCCCCCCTTGGTACAATGACAGATCAAACAAAACCTTTCTCAGAATCTCAGCTGCCTCCCCCTGTTGCTTCAAATAAAATGTCTAAATCCCAGATTTCTAAAAAAATTCTCTAGTCCTGCATTTCTTAGTTTTTATCTCAAAAGGGAACAGCCTCTTAATCTCCCCCAAACACCCTGGGACCTCCCCAAATAATTAAAATACCCCCAACCTGAGCAAGGCCACAACAGTGAACCAGAGCTAGTGTCTAGGCCAAGCTGTTCTGAAGGAGGCAACTCAACCATTTTCCCTCTGCTTCCCTTGGCAAAGTCTGACTGAGAAAACAAAATTCCCCAAACTGAAAATTTTCTGCTGAAAAACCACTACTAGTGTGTTTGGGGACTTTGGTTTGAATGTATTATTATTATTCTCTTCTGATTTCTGAATCAGTTTTGTCATCCAGGTGTGTTTCCAGCTGTTGAGTTGTGGGGGAGAGAGGCCAACTCATAATGTCTCTACCCCACCTGTCATAGTTTCTTCCAACTGGCTAGGAAGTACCTTTGCTAGGATGTGAGTCAAGCAGTGTCCATTGTCGCTGTGCTATCTCGGAGACGTCTGCATTGTACACGGCTCCTGGGATAGTCCTTGGGAGTGTGGATCCCAGCAGCGGTCTGGCTCCTCCCTTGTCACACCTGAAAGGCTGGTGGGGGGCATTTCCCAACCTCATCTCAGTAACACACACAGAGCACAACTTCCCAGCCAATGCTACACACACAATCCCTCACAATATTAATGTTCAACAGAACAAGACTTTTGAAATGACACCTCACCAGGCAGACTTTGTACAAACCGTATCATCATTATAGGAGAGTGGTGAATATGGGGCTTCCAGGGTGCTGCTTTGAGCACAGCGTGCCACCCCTGGGCTGACACTGCAATGGAGACGTACCCTTAGAGTCCATCTCTCCTGGGATAAAGATGGCAGCATGGCTGGCCTGGACCATCTGACATGGGCTCATGAAGCTAAAGCCGAAAGGCTAAAAACTGTGGTGCAGATATTTGTGTTCACACTGAAGCCTGGGTTCGGAAACCCTCACCCCTCGTGGGGTCTCAGAGGTTGGGCTCAAGCCCATCTGTCTGCACTGTAATTTTATAGTCTTGCAGCCCAAGCCGCATAACCCTGAGTCAGCTGACCCGGGCTTTGCGACAGGTGCCCTGGGTGTGTTAATCGCAGTGCAGACATAACATTAGGCTACGTCTCCAGTGCAATGAAACACCCACGACTGGCCCGTGTCACATTAATCAGGGTCATGCGGCTTGGGCTGTAAAGTTGCAGTGTCCGTGTCTCGGCTCAGGCTCAGTCCCCTGCTCCAGGAGCCCAGAAGGTTGGGAGGGGGTTTAGCAAGTGGAAATGGTAAAACCGCAGGGGAGTATTACCCTGGACTCATGGCATTTCTCCATTGGTCTGTCTGCTTTGGGGCAGGGACAATGACACGTCCTGCTGCATTCATCATTTCAAAGGGTGGTTTAGGATTTTCATTCTCAGACACGGTGCACAAAACAGGACTCAACCCTCGGCATAAACGAAACGAGCTGCCCACAGATTCTGGCAGCCACAATGAGCATTTGGTGTGAGAGCTCAGACCTGCCCCTGTCCCAGAGGGACGGGGTCGTCTGTGAGGGGACTGGACCACTGACCTATCAGCTCCTAACTCCCAAACTTTCAGTAACTCTATCCTCAGTGCCTGTGAGTGTAATTTAAACCATAAGAAAAACCACACTAGGCTAGACCGAAGGTCCATCTAGCTCTGAATCTTGTCTTCTGACAGTAGCCAGTACCAGGTGCCCCAAAAGCAACTCAGTAAGGTACCACTGGAACTTGAACCCAGGATCTCCTGTATACAAAACAGTGGTTTTAGCCAGCTAAGCCATGGTGCCTACAGCTGCTGAAGGGATCATGTCTGCACACACCTGACTCTCTGCCAACCTCCATCTGGGCCTGACAAGCTTTGCTGGTGTTTGGATTCAGTAAAGCAGAGGAGCAGGTGAAGTTTTACTCCCAAGGTTCTTTGGACAGGTCTACACTACAAAATTAGATCGGTGTAACTACATTACTCAGGGGTGTGAAAAATTTACCTCCCTAAGCAATGCAGTTATATCAACCTAACCCCGGTGCAGATAGCGCTGTGTCAACAGGAGGGCTTCTCCCATCAACATAGCTTGGGGAGGGGCTTGGTTAGTGAAGATGAAGAGAATAGGTGGCCCATGGCTCTTGCATTTGGGGAGGCTGGGTGTGAGCGCTGGAAGCTCCCTAGAAGTGGGGGGCCCATTGGTGCCAACCATGGCACTGCCCCCACCACCCTTCTCCTCTCTCTGAGGCCCCACCTGTGCTCCCCCCTTGCTCCTGTTTGGCCACTTCCCACCCCCGCTCTTCCTCTTTGGCTGAGGACGGCTGAGCCACCTCTCGCTCGCTCCTCTCCTCCCCCAAGGCCTTCCTGCCTGCTGCTCGTGCCTCTCCACCCCCTACCACAAGGTCTGCCCACCAGCCGCCACCACTCTGACCCATCCCTGCAACCCACCCTGCCCACCACCCACACCTCTCTGCCTCTCCCCTGAGACCTGCCCTGCCCACTGCCCCCACCTCCGAGACCTGCTCTGCCCACCGCTCGAACCTCTCTGTCCCTCCCCTGAGACCCACCGTGTCCACGTCTTTCTTCGGTCATCTGTTGTTATTCCATGAAGCATCAAGAAGGCAATAAAAAGATAGTTTACTCCAGGGTGAGGAAAGAAAGGAGCCACCAACCCCCCGGCATTGCTGCTTTAGTTAAAGTGTTTAGTTAAAACAGCTATTGAATGTCCTCCCTATGCCCCTTGTGTCCCCAGAGCACATCCATGCTAGCAGTTCTTGGATGGCAACAGAGAGCAGTGCACTGTGGGCAACTATCCCACTGTGCAACTGGCTGCACGGTGTTTTGGGAAGGGTTTGCAATGCCTCATGGGCTGGTACAGCATCACATGATGCAGGTTTCTCTATCCCACCATTCCATGGGCATCTTACTAGATTACCAGCTGCTTTTCGACTGCAGTGTGCGTGGCAGGATAGAGACTGTTTGTATGTGGGGAGAGACAGTGTGTGTGTCTTGGGGAAGAGTGAGTGTGTTGAGCTAGGTAGGAGCAGATCATTATTATCCCTACTTAAAAGAGGGAGAAGCTGAGGCTGAGAAAGGAGAATTGAGTTGTCTGAGGTCACACAGCCAATCAGTGGCAGAGTTGGGAATAGGACCCAAAAGCCCTGATTTTCAAACTAACCATCGGATCTTGAATTTCAGACACTGAATAACCTGAAAAAAGTGCTCTCAGATGAGCTCCAGACCAACAACAGTGCACAGGAATTATTCAGCAAGTATTTGAGGAGAACTGCAATGTTAGAGAGAATCATGAACTGCTCAGAGACCATTAATGCAGAGAAGCAGCAAAATTCATCAAACACAGAACTGGTTCTGACTTATTTCCTTGGTCTTAAAAGAGACCAACAAGGATCTGAGTCTCCTCCCTGTCAATAACCCCCTGCTCAGCCAATCAGTGTAGAGACTGAGGACGGGAGGCTGAGGGTTCTCACCAGAGAACCCAAAGGATGGCCCAGGTCACTGGTGGGGATCACTGCCCGAGCTCTATTTCAGCCCCACATTTTTGGGTGGAGCTCCCACAGTGGGAGCTGCAGAGCACTCCCCCGCAACACACACACACACACACACACACTCCTACCTCCTGGTGTTGGGAGGAGAAAAGGAAAAAGGACAAAAGAAGCAAGACACAAAGAGAAGGGAGGGAGGGAGGGAGGGAGGAAAAGGGGAAACAAAAAGGACAAACCCTAATGTCCCCAGTGATTCTAAGGGACAAAATCCCAGGTGCAGAATAACATTCTGCCTCCTTAAGCTCGTGTTTTCCATGCCTAGAATTCAACTCTCACCAGATGGATCAGACTGAACAGGTTTCACACCTCCAGGAGGCTCTTACCTTCTAAACAGGGACGGCTGTTTTCTAGTAAAATCACTGAAAGGGAAGGAGAAAACTCGAAAGAGGTTCCTCCTGGCGCTCACGTCCGTGAACCCGAATACTCTCTCAGTCCTCAAAGAGAGACCTGGAGAAGGAGACTTGCTGCAGCAAAGCCACAGGGGTCTCTGAGGTTTCCCTGGCCCTTCGCCCCTGTCCTGCCTGGCTGATGTCAGCATCTCTCTGTGAGGTCACCACCTCCCCACCAACTTGGACCAATAGTCTGAGGTCCTGTAAAAAGGCCTTTGTGATGTCACTGCCGCACCCCTCCCTTGCTGGGCTAATGTCCTGCCCCTGGCCAGGCACTTTGCAGGTTTGAGCTACTCCCTGTGGATCACCCCACTCAAGGAGCGTTCGTTCTAGGCACCAAGCCAGCTAGACTGAAAACATCAGACGCTGCTCCCAATGCTACACTCAGTTTTTCAGAAATTAGTCGACTTCATGGCCAGAAGAGACCATTAGAGCATCTAATCTGACCCCCCGCATATCACAGGCCTCCTGTATGACACAAGAGCTACTTTTGGGGCAAACACATTCCAGAAAGGCATCTAGTCTTCATGAAATGACATCAAGAGATGGAGAATCCACCACTGTCCTTGGTAGCTTGTTCCTGTGGTGAATCATCCTCGCTGGTGAATATTTGTGCCTTTGTTGTAATATGAATTTGTCTCTTTTCATCTTCCAGCCATTGGGTCTTGTTAGGCCTTTCTCTGCTCGATTAAAGAGCCCTTTAATACCCAATCTTTTCTCTCCATTAAGGCACTTCAACACTTCAGTGTAGTCACCTTTCAATCTTCTTTTGATCAGCTAAACAGCTTGAGCTCTTTCAATAGCTCCTGGAAGGCATTTTCTTCAGCCTTCAGAACATTTGGTGGGTTTTGCTGCCCCAGCTCCAATTTCACAACATCTTTTTCACATGAGGACACCAAAACTGGAGGCAGTATTCCAGTATCAGTCTCACTGATGCCGTGTCACTTCTTGTAATGTTATTGACATAATCTGTAACTGTATAGATCACTGCTGCGACCACGGTTCTATATTTGCAGCCAATATTGTCGAAAGGTTGTCGTGTAAGGGGGTCTATGGAGAGGTTCTGATTGGCTGATTATAATGATGCTATCTCTAGATGTGTATCATTTTGTAGTTGACGTTATGAATATTGGCTCTATGCTGCCCGTATTTCAAACTTGTGCTCTGCTTCCAGGGAACACCCCAGCCAGACAAGTTGGTGTCAGTTCTGCCTAGAACGAACGCTCCGTGAGTGAGGTGATCCACCTGGAGTAGCTCAAACCTCCAAAGTGCCTGGCCAGGGGCAGGACATTGGCACAGCAAGGGAGGGGTGTGGCAGTGACATCACAAAGGTCTTTTGCAGGACCTCAGACTATTGGTCCAAGGTGGTGGAGAGGTGGTGACCTCACAGAGAGATGCTGACATCAGCCAGGCAGGACAAGGGCGAGGGGCCGGGGAAACCTCAGAGACCCCTGTGGCTTTGCTTCAGCAAGTCTCCTTCTCCAGGTCTCTCTTTGAAGACTGAGAGAGTATTCGGGTTCACGGACGTGAGCGCCAGGAGGAACCTCTTTCGAGTTTTCTCCTTCCCTTTTAGGGATTTTACTAGAAAACAGCTGTCCCTGTTTAGAAGGTAAGAGCCTCCTGGAGGTTTGAAACCTGTTCAGTCTGATCCATCTGGTGAGAGTTGAATTCTAGGCATGGAAAACACAAGCTTAAGGAGGCCGAATTTTATTCTGAATTGTATTTGATCCCCACCAGTGAGCTGGGCCATCCTTTGGGCTCTCTGGTGAGAACCCTCAGCCTCCCGTCCTCAGTCTCTACCCTGATTGGCTGAGCAGGGGGTTATCGACTGGGAGGAGACTCAGGTCCTTGTTGGTCTCTTTTAAGACCAAGGAAATAAGTCAGAACCAGTTCTATGTTTGATGAATTTTGCTGCTTCTCTATATTAATGGTCTCTGAGCAGTTCATGATTCTCTCTAACATTGCAGTTCTCCTCAAATACTTGCTGAATAATTCCTGTGCACTTTTGTTGGTCTGGAGCTCATCTGAGAGCACTTTATTCAGGTCATTCAATGTCTGAAATTCAAGATCCGATGGTTAGTTTGAAAATCAGAGCTCTTGGGTCCTATTCCCAACTCTGCCACTGACTGGCTGTGTGACCTCAGACAAGTCAATTCTTCTTTCTCACATAAAGTTTCTCCCTCTTTCAAGGAGGGATAATAATGATCCGCTCCTACCTACCTCACGGTAGGTGGAGGATGGGGATCCATTGGAGAGTGTCACTAGGAGTAGTGCATAATATGAGGTGTCCTATCACATTTACTCAGAGCAGATTATGACATAATAGAATAGCTGAAATACTCTATTTGATTTGGCTTTTTTTAATTTTGAAATTGTTAAGAGCAGCAACGACTTAGCTCAGACTGAAGCATCTTATCTAATGTTTGAGATCGAAGTGTCTCCTCTTTGTGTGTGACGAGAATTTAACGCACTGTGACAAACAGGAGATGCTTTTGTTTTGCAACAAAATATTTTTGCAAAGAACTTTCATCCCACTTGTTATGATTTCGAGAAACAAACTGGTTTAGTCTGAATGGGATTTTCTGACAAACGGTTTCAATGAAATTTCCCCACCATCTCGATTCCTGGGCTCCATCCCTGCCTCTGGGGGTTTGCTGTTTGTTAGAACAGGAGTAAGGACTGGTGGCTTCTCTTTCTGGCTCTGCCACTGCCTTGCTGGCCCTTGGGTAGGTCACTTTCCTTCTCTGTGCCTCAGGCTCCTCCCCATCTGTCCAATGCGAACAGGGACAATTCTCAAGCTCTGGGCAGTCGTGAGCCTGAGTGAGATAAGGGGCGATAAAGCCCTCTTTGAAGGAGAAAGGGGAGTTTCTTGCTGTTTGCACCAAGGAATTCTAAAGTTTGCTAAAATGTCTAGTCTATGGAAACAAGAAATGGTTGGGGCCAAACTTTTTAACCACTGCTTTTTTTTTAAAGTCCATTCAGGGATGTGAGTCCCTGTCTTTTAGGTACCTGGGGTTCTTTGCCAGCAGGAGAGAAGAGGTTCCTGCCTCCATTTTTGTGGCCTTAACAAACCATGTGTTGTGCCCCAGTTCTTGTCTGAGATCCCTGAAAAAGAACATCTTCCCATCCATGAACAAGACAGGACCTATCTTTCAAAGGGGAACAAAGAGACCCCTGGGACTTACAGACTAGCTAGCCTCACTTCTATAGCTGGAGAGATACTGCAATACATTCTTAAACAATCAGTTTTCCAGCAGCACCTACAGGATAATTTGGTTCTTAGGACGAGGGAGCATGGATTTGTCAAGAACAAATCATCCCAAACCCAGCCTCTTTCCTTCTTTGGCAGGGTTCCGGGCCTAGTGGAGGTGGGTAAACAGTAGATAGGATCTATCTCGGGGTTACTAAGCCTTTTGACACAGTCCCGCAGGACATTCTCACAAGCAAATGAGGGAAATGCAGTCTAGATGCAATCAGTGTCATGTGGGTGCAGAGCTGGTTGAAAGCCCAGACTCCAAGGGCCCTTCTCCAGGTTTGGCTGCCCAACGGAGAGGGGGCACCTAGTGGGTCCTGCAGGGATCAGTCTGGGGTCTGGTACTATTCAATAGTTTCATGAATGATTTGGAAAATGGAGTGGAGAGCCTGCTTCCAAAACGTGCAACTGACACCAAGCACTTTGGAGCTCAGGACTGGAATTCAAAACACCCGTAACAAATTGGAGACTTGGTCTTCTTGAGCCAAACCCCATGGCTGGGCCTCTCTCTCTAGACTGGGCTGAAGTGAAATCCCAGAGCCAGACACTCCTCCTCCTGGGCAGTGCGCTCCGACCTTGAATGGTCAGATGCTGCTTAGCTCTGTCAGAGCAGCTTTGGCTGGGGGATTCTCCCAGCACTTTCCAATAGTGGGAAGGTACGAAATCCCCATTTGCCTGCTGGGGACAGAGCCCTAGAGGGGGGGGGAGCAACTTGCCCAGAGTCCCCCAGGAAAAGGAAAACAACCAGCAGTGGAACCAATAGGAAACCCAGCAATGGAACTCAGGAGTCCTGGGGGTGTGCTAGGGTGACCAGATGTCCCAATTTTGGGGTCTTTTTCTTATCTAGGATCCTATTACCCCCCACTCCCTGTCCCGATTTTTCACACTCGCTGTCTGGTCACCTTAGGGTGTAACCATGTGGGGTCCCAGCTGCTCCGTGCCCCCCTCATTGAAGCAGGTGTGCAGGGTTACTGCCCTGGGAAGTGCAGTGGCCATGGGGCTGGCTGCAGGCAGGGCAGGAGCTGGCTGGAGGTAAGGTCTGGCTGCAGGCAAGGGGTGCGGGGCTGGCTGGAGACAGGGGTGTGTGGGGCTGGCTGGCTTCAGGCAGGGATGCAGTGGGGGTGCATCAGGGGTTGGCAGGGCTGGAGACAGAGGAGTGCGGGACTGGCTAGCTTCAGGCAGGGGTGAGTGGCAGGGGGTGTGGCAGGAGTTGGCTGGAGACAGGGCAGGGGGTGTGGAAGGGGCTGGCTGTGGGCAGGGGGTGTAGAGCTGGCTGCAGGCAAGGCAGGGAGGATGTGGCTGGTGCGGGCAGGGCAGAGGGTGCAGGGCTGCAGGCAGGGCGGGGGGTGCGGGGCTGGCCGGAGGCAGGGGCTGGCTGTGGTCAGGGCAGGGGGTGCGGGGCTGGCTGCAGAGGGGCTGGCTGCGGGCAGGGGCGGGGGGGCGGGGCTGGCTGCAGACAGGGGCTGGCTGCAGGCAGGGCAGAGGGTGCGGGGCTGGCTGCTGGCAGGGCCGGGGGGTGCTGCTGGGTTTGGCTGGAGCTGGGACTTGCGCGGCTGGCTGGAGACCGGGGCTGGTGCGGGCAGGGCAGGGGGTGCGGGGCTGGCTGCAGACAGGGTCTGGCTGCGGAAAGGGCATGGGGTGCGGGGCTGGCTGCAGACGGGCTGGCTGCGGGCAGGGCAGGGGGTGCGGGGCTAGCTGCAGATGGGCTGGCTGCGGGCAGGGCAGGGGGTGCGGGGCTGGCTGCAGACAGGGGCTGGCTGCAGGCAGGGCAGAGGGTGCGGGGCTGGCTGCAGGCAGGGCAGGGGGGTGCAGCAGGGGTTGGCTGGAGCTGGGACATGCGCGGCTGGCTGGAGACAGGGGCTGGTGCGGGCAGGGCAGGGGGTGCGGGGCTGGCTGCAGACAGGGTCTGGCTGCGGAAAGGGCATGGGGTGCGGGGCTGGCTGCAGACGGGCTGGCTGCGGACAGGGCAGGGGGTGCGGGGCTAGCTGCAGACAGGGCAGGGGGTGAGGGGCTGGCGGCAGACAGGGGCTGGCTGCAGGCAGGGCAGGGGTGCGGGCCTGGCCGCAGACAGGGGCTGGCTGCGGGCAGGGCAGGGGGTGCGGGCCTGGCCGCAGACAGGGGCTGGCTGCGGGCAGGGCAGGGGGTGTGGGGCTGGCAGCAGATGGGGCTGGCTGCGGGCAGGGCAGGGGGTGCGGGGCTGGGGGTGCGGGGGTGGCAGCAGATGGGGCTGGCTGCGGGCTGGGGGTGCGGGGCTGGCTGCGGGCAGGGCAGGGGGTACGGGGCTGGCTGCAGGCAGGGCAGGGGGTGCAGGGCTGGCTGCAGGCAGGGCATGGGGTGCGGGGCTGGCTGCGTGCAGGGCAGGGTTGCAGAGCTGGCTGCAGGCAGGGCAGGGGGTGCGGGACTGGCTGGAGGCAGGGCAGGGGGGTGCAGCAGGGGTTGGCTGGAGCCGGGGCATGCGGGGCTGGCTGGAGACAGAGGCTGGCTGCAGGGAGGGCAGGGGGTGGAGGGCTGCTGAAAATGTACTGAGAGGTATTTTAAGGTGAAGATAACACCATGGTTACCAGGTGACTGGCACATCCTGGGTTAAAGAAAGGAAGGGACCTGGAGTTAATACTCTGAAGTATTTGTGTTACCAACCCTGTCACTGTCTGACCCCCCTTCAGTGCGGAGCAGGTGTGTACGTTGCTGTGTGGAACGCACAGACTCCTGCAGAGCGGGGGCAGCTGTTTCCATGGCAGAGAGCCTGGCACTTAGGAGACTTTCTTGACTTGCTGTTTTGAAGCAATTCAGTAAAATAAGGGTGGAGCTACAATGTCCGGTCCAAAATTTCAGCCCCCCTGGTGCAAAAACGCTATTTTAGGATCTAAACAGGAGGCTTCCAGCGCTAGGACACCTGACCAGAGAGCTCAGTGGGGGCGTAACAGCTGCTGACTCTGAGGGTCCTGGGCAAAATCCACTTGCAGGTGGAGGCGTTTCAATTTATTTGATCGATAATGAGGAAGGCGAAGATTTAATCACGGGTATTTTTAGTAAATGTCATGGTCAGATCACGGGCAAAACCCAAAAGCTCATTGCCCATGACCCGGCCATGACTTATACCATAAATACCCCTCATTGAGTCTTGGGGAGGGAGGCCCAGGGGGTCCGTGGCACCAGCTGTGGGCGCAGGGAGTCCAGGGGGCCCGTGGCACCATGTACGGGGGGAGAAGCCCTGGGGACCCACTGCCACTCCAGATGCTGCCAGGTCAGGGGAGCCCCAGAGGCCAGCCCTGCTCCGGCCACCTCTGGACAGGTGCCAGGAGCCACTGAGCTGTGGCTGCTCCTGCCACCCTTGGAACCACTGCTCAGGCTGCCCCCAGGCCAGCTGCTGGGGCAGCCACGGAGTCAGCCGCAGTGGCCACTGCAGAAGTCACAGAATCTATGACTTGTGCAGCCTCCATGACACAGAGGGATCCCTAATAAAGAGACAAACCCCTCCCTGCTGTGACTGCAGCTCCTGGAAGGAAAGAGAAGAGAGAAGGAGAGCGAGAGACTCCCTGTCACCTCTCTCCCCTGCTCCCTCCCCCTTGTATTCTGTAACCCCATCTCACTGGGTTCCTGTGCTGATGCCATGGGGGTGACTCTAGAGTTCTGGGGATTTGGGGGAGGAAGGGGCTCTTCACTTCTCAACATTTCACACAAATTTGTCTTTGGGCTGAAATTTCTCCTGTTAGGCCTCTCAGTCAGAGCTGTACCCACCCTGTTTGGGGCGAGGAAGGGAGGGAGATGTAAATTGCAGAGCAGGCAGAGAAGTCGCCCATAAAGGGTCATATTGATCTGGTGACTGGCTCTGACCTGGGGTCACACGTCCTCTGACACAGGCTCATGTGCAGAACATGGGAGCTCTGGCTTGTCCTAAATGCTGTAGAGTGTGAGTTCCTGGAAAGGGCAGGGGAGAGGGAGCAAGAGGAGAAAGGCAGAGACATTGGGGGGAGGAATTGGGGGGAGAAGAAGGAGAGAACAGAGAGACAATAAATCAGGCCTGCACAACTCGTAAAGCGGCGAAGGCCACATTCCTCCAAAGAAAACAGCCAAGGGCTGAAATCTCCCAGCCGGAGGAAACACCCCGCCCCAGGGCCACCCAGCCCTGCGGAAACAAACCCTCCTTCCCCAGCACCGCCCCACCAAAACAGCTGTGGGCCAAAAAGGAAGGTTGGGGTGGGGAGGTGATGCTTTATTTTAAATCAACCAGGGGCTCCCAGCTAAAGAGGTGGCTGGGAGCCCTCAGGGTCAAATTAAAGGGCCCGGGGCTCCGGTTGGGGAACCCGGCAGGGCCGGCTCTAGGTTTTTTGCTGCCCCAAGCAAAAAAAATTGTGGCTGTCCCCCTTCCCAGCCCTGGGCTCCCCCCGTACCCTCCTGCTGCCCCAGTCCTGGGCTCTCCCCCCACCCACACACACACCCTGCCACCCCACCCCAGGGCGTCCCCCCGTCATCCCCACCAGTGCCCACCCAGCACCCTGCTGCCCCAGCCCTGGGCTCCCCCTCACCAGTCCCCCCCGACACCTCCTGCTGCCCCAGCCCTGGGTCACTGGTAACTCGCTCCCAGGGCGGGTCATTCAGCCGGAATTTTGGATGTGCACAAAACACAGACAGGATTGGTTCCCATATGGTTACAGAGCTGCAGTAAAGTGGAACAATTTTCAGCTTGTGTGATTGGAGGAGATCTGGGTGCATATTATAAGACTGTCCTCCATAAATGAGGAAAAGTTGAGGTGCCTTTATTATTCTTTTGTTCCACTCTTTCTTTCTATGGGGAATTTGCCAATGCAATATCACTGTCTTCCTTTCAAACAAACAAAAAGGCAATGGCTGTTGAAAATAGCAATTCCAGCCCTGGGAAGCATTTCTTGCTCAATTTTATCCTACTTTTCTACAGCAAGTTACAGTGGATCAGTATATTTGATTTGGGAGAAATGAAGAAACAGCGGCCCAAACTGAGCTTGAGCACTCCTTAAGTTTGAGGTGTTAAAATCTGGAACGCTGGGGCTGGGGGTGGGGGGGCGCCAGGGGGGAGCATGGCAGCAACTGTCTGGCGCTGCACAGAGCCAGACACGCTGGTCTGAGTGGCACAGTAAGCAGTTTGGGGTTTGGAGAAGGGTAGGGGTTCTGGGGGCAGTCAAGGGACAAGGAGCAGGGGGTTGGATGGGGCAGAGGTTCAGAGGGGCAGACAGGGGCCAGGCAGCACTTGGATAGCCATGGGCGTCCAGGAGGTTTATCAGGGGACTGGTAGGGGGTGGGGTCCTGGGGGGAAGTTGGGTGGGGTCTTAGGAGGGGGCAGTTGGGGACAAGGAGAAGGGAGGCTTAGATGGGGCAGGGGTCTCGGGAGGGTAATCAGGGGACAAGGACCAGTGGTGCTTAGATAGGGGTGTAGTTCCTGGGGGCAATTGGGGCAGGGGTCTGGGAGGGGGCAATCAGCGGCCAGGGCTGGAATTCAAAGGGCTCTGGGCTGCTGGCAGCCGCGGGAGCCCAGAGCCCTCTGATTCCCGGCTGCGGCTGGGATTTAAAGGCTCTGGGCTCCCAGCCACAGCGGCAGTGCAGAGCCCTTTGAATCCCGGACCGCTGAGATTTAAAGGGCTCTGGGCTCCTTGTTCCTGCAGGCAGCCCAGAGTCCTTTGATTCCCTGCCGTGTCTGGGATTCAAAGGGCTCTGGACTGCCCGAGCGCCGGGAATTTAGAATCTCGGCGGGCCGCACAGTGAGCTCCGCGGGCGCATGTTGTGCAGGCCTGTGATAGAGGTATATAAAATTACGAGTGATGTGGAGAAAGTAGATAAGGAAAAGTTATTTACTTACTCCCATAATACAAGAACTAGGGGCCACCAAATGAAATTAATAGGCAGCAGGTTTAAAACAAATAAATGGAAGTTCTTCTTCACACAGCGCACAGTCAACTTGTGGAACTCCTTGCCTGAGGAGGTTGTGAAGGCTAGGACTATAACAGGGTTTAAAAGAAAACTGGATAAATTCATGGAGGTTAAGTCCATTAATGGCTATTAGCCAGGATGGGTAAGGAATGGTGTCCCTAGCCTCTGTTTGTCAGAGAGTGGAGATGGATGGCAGGAGAGAGATCACTTGATCATTGTCTGTTAGGTTCACTCCCTGGGCTGCTTCTGCTCTACAACTATAATTGTCTTTTTACACCAAAATCACTAACTTGAGCACCCAATTCCATGTACAGTCCTAGTGGATGTAAGGCACAGGTAACTTTTGCCTCAGGGTAGCTTATTGGCATCAACCCTCTCTCCCGCACCTGGAGCTGATGAAATTCCTGGCTGGAGGGACACACGCTCCTACAAGTCAAAAGGAAAGGAGCTGATAGAAAAGATCACAGGACTGACCCCAAAGAAGGGTGAACTGCAAAAGTCAGAAGCAGGCAACTCATCCGGCAGAGCTGAGAGACCACAGTGAAGATGGTGCAAAGATCACTATATTGGAATTAGCAACAAATCTTTGAGAAGCCCTAATAAAGGCATTTCTTACAGTTCTCTCCCATTTGGATTTTCTGATCTCTAATAGGGAATGACATCTGATTGAAGCTTTTCCCAAATGCAGAGCATGTATAGGGTCTCTCTCCACTGTGGATTCTACGATGTCTGACAAAGTCTGAGTTCTCAGTGAAACTTTACCCGCACTCAGAGCATGTGTAGGGGATCTCTCATGTGTGGATTCTCTGATGTCTGATAAGGTTTGAGCGCCGACCGAAGCTTTTCCCGCACTCAGCGCATGTGTAGGGCGTCTCTCCTGTGTGGATTCGCTGATGTGTGATAAGGGCAGAGCGGTGACTGAAGCTTTTCCCGCACTCAGTGCATGTGTAGGGCTTCTCTCCTGTGTGGATTCTCTGATGTGTGATAAGGATTGAGCACTGATTGAAGCTTTTCCCACACTCAGAACATGTGTAGGGCTTCTCCCCTGTGTGGATTCTCTGATGCGTGATAAGGTGTGAGCGCCGATTGAAGCTTTTCCCACACTCAGAGCACGTGAAGGGATTCTCCCCTGTGTGGATTCTCTGATGCGTGATAAGGCGTAAGCACAGACTGAAGCTTTTCCCACACTCAGAGCATGTGTAGGGCAGCTCCCCTGTGTGGATTCTCTGATGTCTGATAAGACTGGAGCGCCAACTGAAGCTTTTCCCGCACTCAGCGCACGTGTAGGGCGTCTCCCCTGTGTGGATTCTCTGATGTGTGATAAGGTGTGAGCGCCAAGTGAAGCTTTTCCCGCACTCAGAGCACGTGCAGGGCGTCTCCCCTGTGTGGATTCTCTGATGTGTGATAAGGTGTGAGCGCTGATTGAAGCTTTCCCCGCACTCATGGCATATGTAGTGTGTCTCTTCCAAGTTGATTCTCTCATGTATAATAAGGGCTGAGTGGCTACTGAAGTTCTCCTCTGGCCTCTGCTGAGTCTCAGAGGCTTTTACTTTTTCTTGGAGTGCACAACTCCTGGAAACATTCCTTTTGGGTCTTCCTGATAATGTCTCATATGGTTCTCCTTGCTCAGCATCTTCCTGCTGGGGTTTCTGCTCCTCAGTCTCACGCACCATCCTATCACCTGATGGGAGACAGAGAGAATCCAGGCATAGGTCACTCCCTGTGCCTGAGAGAAAGGAAATGTCAGAGACAGGAATTTCAAAAGGGATGAACAAACCAAAATATGTGCAGGAGAGATCAAACCTATCAGGAGCTGATTTTCCCCAAAGGAGAGAGCAAGGGATCAGTTTTGGTCTGCATTTCACCAGAACATGCAGGGGAAACTGGGATCAGATAGGGATCTGCTGCCAGTTGTTAGTCAGGATAGGTGGGAAGCCATGAGTGACATCTGCCTAATTATTCCACATCTGCAGGGAACAATCCTGAACTTGGAGAGCTCACAAAGTCTTTGTAGGGCATCCCGAATGTTTCCTGTATTCACGGACAGTTTTTGACTTGCTTTAACCAAGTCCTCACCTGTGCAGGCAGCTCTTGGAAGCACTTCTTTCTCAGAACCCTGGAGGTCCAGGACCCACGGCTCTTCCCCTCGTTCAAGCTGTGAGACCACATCAGGTTTGGAATTTAGAAACCCTATGCCAGACAAAGAAAACAAGGGAGGCAGGTGGAATTTGTGGGATACTTGTCACAAAGAATAGTCCATGGTTTTAAGCTCAGATCATTTTTAAGCAGTAACATCCCAAGACCAGCTTCCTTGGCTCCAAGTGGCAGGAGAGTTATTATTATTATTAATCATACGCATTACCTAAGTGCCTAAGGACCAACTAACAGTGTGTCTCCATTGTGCTAGGCACAGTACAAATGCAGAATAGTAGATGGCCCGTGCTCTGAAGAATTTACAGTCTAAATAGACAAGACAGACACAGCATGGGGGAAGGGTAGAACCCTCTGTTAGAATGGCGATATTCAGGCCTGCCTGCAAAGCCTTCCCCACACACTTAGGTGTATTTTTATCAGTTAGCTAGTTACAGGAGTATGAAAACAAAGAATCAAAATCACAGTGTGCCTGTGTCTGGGCCTTCTCTCACTAGGACAGCCTGAGGCCTTGTTCTTAGGCTAAGGCCTTTGGCTAAGCAGCAGGGGCAGCCATAAGCTGGGAAGCGAAGGGTCACATCCTCACATCCCAAACCAGTCACACTGAAATAAGGTGCTATTGGGCTGTTAGGAAGACAGTCCTGTCTGGATCTTAAGATGGTTAAAGAAACCTTAATTTGATAGCATTCTGTCTGGCAAGAAATCACTTATCTATGGTTGTGGTTGTGAAACCCTCATTTCTGTATTGCTTTATCTTTATGGCCACCACTTTTACATTGTTAATCGGTCTGGTTCTCTAATTGTTTCTCTCTCCTGTATAATTAATGTTGCCAGGTGTAAGTTAATTAGGGTAGTGGTTTATAATTGGTTAGAGCAGGAGTAGGCAACCTATGGCGGCACACAAGCTGATTTTCAGTGGCACTCACACTGCCCAGGTCCTGGCCACCGGTCCAGAAGGCTCTGCATTTTTAATTAATTTTAAATGAAGCTTCTTAAACATTTTAAAAACCTTACTGACTTTACATACAATAGTTCAATTATGTATTATAGACTTATAGAAAGAGACTTTCTAAAAACGTTAAAATGTATTATTGGCACATGAAATCTTAAATTAGAGTGAATAAATGAAGACTCAGCACACCAATTCTGAAAGGTGGCCGACGCCTGGGTTAGAGAATTATGTCACAATATGTTAGAATTGGTTAGTTAAATTTCAGCACAATTATTGGTTAAGGTATAGCTGAGACTATTACTCTATAAATGGGGTCAAACTGGAGGGGGGAAGGAAATTGGAATAATAGAATATCAGGGTTGGAAGGGACCTCAGGAGGTCATCTAGTCCCACCCTGCTCAACGCAGGACAATCCCCAACTATATCATCCCAGCCAAGGCTTTGTCAAGCCTGACCTTAAAAACCTCTAAGGAAGGAGATTCCACCACCTCCGTGGGGAACTCATCCCAGGGCTTCACCACCCTCCTAGTGAAATAGTGTTTCCTAATATCCAACCTAAACCTCTCCCATTGCAACTTGAAATCATTACTCTTTATTCTGTCATCTGCTACCACTGAGAACAGTCTAGGCCTGGTCTACACTGGGGGGGGAGTTCGATCTAAGGTACGCAACTTCAGCTACGCGAATAGCGTAGCTGAAGTCGAATACCTTAGTTCGAATTACTTACCCGTCCTCACGGCGCGGGATCGACGTCCGCGGCTCCCCCGTCGACTCCGCCACCGCCGTTCGCGGTGGTGGAGTTCCGGAGTCGACAGGAGCGCGTTCGGAGTTCAATATATCACGTCTAGATGAGACGCGATATATCGAACTCCGAGAACTCGAGTGCTACCCGCGATCCGGCGGATAGTGAAGACGTACCTCTAGATCCATCCTCTTTGGAACCCCCTTTCAGATAGTTGAAAGCAGCTATCAAATCCCCCCTCATTCTTCTCTTCTGCAGACTAAATAATCCCAGTTCCCTCAGCCTCTCCTCAGAAGTCATGTGTTTCAGTCCCCTAACCATTTTTGTTGCCCCCCGCTGGATGCTTTCCAATTTTTCCACATCCTTCTTATAGTGTTGGGCCCAAAACTGGACACAGTGCTCCAGATGAGGCCCCATGAATGTTGGTTAGGGGGCGAACGGGAACAGGGACACAGGCAAGGCTCTGCAGCATCAGAGCTGGGAAGGGAACAGACTGTATCGGCGTATAGAGATAAGCCCGACTGGTGTGAAGGGCTTGAATATGTAATCTTATAGGTGTAAAAATTGTACAGACTATACCAGCCTGTGACATCATCAACGAAGTGCCCATTTGTGCCTGGGTAGGGGCCCTGCTCTGGGAGGGAGGATGCAGCAAGGACTCAGGATCGGTGGCCGGGGTCTCTGTGCACAGAGATGGGGAGGTTATGTGAGGAGGGGGGTAATGAGTGGGAGAGGGAGGTCAAGTGTTAAAATAATAATATTTGGGGGAAAAATGTATAATAAAGTGAAACTGAACAGAAATAAAACTGGAGTGGAGGCTCTAAAGCAACAAGGCTTCGGTAGGGATTTGGGGTTAAAGGTCTGGGATCCCCCACAGCTCCAGATCCCCAAACCTCTCCTCCCTCCCACTGACCCACCCACCCCACTTCCTGGGTGCCCTTCCTCCACATTCCCCTCCGCTTCTTCCCATTACTCTCAGCCAGCACCACCTCCCGGCACCTTGAGAACTTCTTGTATTTTCTCCTCGTCTCTCACAGCCTCCTACCTCCCTGCTGCTTCTTAGCTCTAAGCCTGCACACACCCGCCCCATGTCCTGGCATATCTACTACCCCCCGTCTCCGTCCCTCCCACGGCTCGCTTATCCCTTCACCCATGGGATCCTGAACGGCAACATTACACGCTCTCCTAAAAGAGCTCATCTGACTGTCACACAAGCCAGGCATGAGTCACACACCTATTTACTCAATTTAGAATTCTACAGGCAGCATATTTTCCTCTTAAAATGAGGAAAAGGCATGTAAGCTGCAGTTATTAATGTAGTTATGAATGTATTCAATAAGGATACATTCAATGCAATTTTAAAATGACTGACGGCACCAAAAAGGCACATATCCAAAAATGATACTAGTGGGTGGGAGATAAGGCAAAAAAAGGGGGGGCAAGGAAACTTGTCAAAACTTGTATGACGAACAAATGTATACAGTTATTACTACTCAGGTTCTTCAGAGACCCCACAGCTTCTAATAACCCAGGGACAGGACTCCTTACCCAGCGAGGTCACCGTCTCATAGTTCTCCTGCATGACATCCCTGTAGAGGGCTCTCTGAACAGGGTCCAGTAGTGCCCATTCCCCTTGGTGAAATACACAGCCACCTCCTCGAAGGTCACTGGCCCCTGAAAGAGCAAGAGTCCAACACTCAGTACCTGCTGCCCCACTCACAACCCCACTATTCACGGAACAGCAGCACCAGGGAAATGGAAGCTCCGGGAGGCACATGTTAACAGAGTCCCACCCCACCTTGCCTAGAACAAACAGGCGGCATCAGAGGGTAGAAAGAGAGAACCTTTGTGTCTCCCAGCTGACAGACAGAGGCAGGGTCTTCACGTTTATCACATACCTACTAGCCAGAGCTTGATATAGGAGATGGGGCTGGCTCTGGACCCTACTAATGGCTCCCTGGTAGGAAACACTCCCCAAATAAAATATAAGAAAGAAAAGGAAGTCAGTAGTAAAGAATATTAGTTAGAACAGGGTAGGCAACCTATGGCACGGGTGCTGAAGGCAGCACGCAAGCTGATTTTAAGTGGCACTCACAATGCCCGGGTCCTGGCCACCAGTCCGGGGGGCTCTGCATTTTAATTTAATTTTAAATGAAGTTTCTTAAACATTTTAAAAGCCTTATTTACTTTACATATAACAATAGTTTAGTTATATATTATAGACAGAGAAAGATCTTCTAAAAATGTTAAAATGTATTACTGGCACTCAAAACCTTAAATTAGAGTGAATAAATGAAGACTTCTGAAAGGTTGCTCACCCCTGAGTTCGAAGGTCAGAATTGTAGAAAATTGGTAAGGGAAGTGTGACGTTACTGATATAAATTGGGACCATATAGAACATGGGTTGCAACCAAGGTCCTGTAGTGGCACCAAATCTGATATAAAGGGGGTCAATATGAGGTGTCTAAGACCAGGTTATGGGTTGCTGGTTATGATTATGCTGTCTGTATGTATGTATCATTTTGTAGTTGAAGTTATGAATATTAGCTCCATACTGTCTGTATTTCAAGCTGGTGCTGTGCTTCTGGGAGACATCCCAGACAAGTTGGTGTTAGTTCTGCCTAGCCTGCTTGATGGCCCATTAAGGACCATCAGCTACACAACTGACCCATGGAGAGAAGGCAGACACCCCTTGTGACTCAGCAAAGTATGCAGGGACTGGCCCATGTGACCTCAGACTCCATTTTGCTGTAATTTTCCACAGTAAGGACAAAGAGGTTCTTACACCTGGAAAAGCCTATATAAGGCTAATGCCTCATCTCCATCTTTTCTTCAATCCTGCTTCTACCTCTGGAGGGACTTTGCTACATGCTGAAGCTCTACACAAGGGACTGATGACCCATTCCAGCGGGGGATGTTCTCCAGAGACTTGATTTGAACCTGCAGTTTATGCCATCACTGCTACAAGCCTGAACTAAGAACTTTGCCATTACTGTATGTAATTGATTCCATTTAACCAATTCTAGCTCTCATCTCTATCTTTTTCCTTTTATGAATAAATCTTTAGATTTTAGATTCTAAAGGATTGGCAACAGCGTGATTTGTGGGTAAGATCTGATGTGTATATTGACCTGGGTCTGGGGCTTGATTCTTTGGAATCGAAAGAACCTTTTTCTTTTATTGGGGTGTTGGTTTTCATAACCATTCCTCCCCGGGACGGGTGGCACTGGTGGTGATACTGGGAGACTGGAGTGTCTAAGGAAATTGCTCGTGTGACTTGTGGTTAGCCAGTGAGGTGAAACCAAAGTCCTTTTTGTCTGGCTGGTTTGGTTTGCCTTAGAGGTGGAAAACCCCAGCCTAGGGCTGTGACTGCCCTGTTTGAGCAAGTGGTCCTGAATTGGCACTCTCAGTTGGGTCCCGCCAGAACCGCCTCGTCACAGGAAGCTATCAGAAATCAATGACCAATCAATGAAAATAAGAAGGAAGTTTTGAAAAGTATATTAATCCTAACAATGGTAGTGATAAATTACTAGACGGAAATGGCAGAATTATCAAAAATAATGCAGAAGAGGTAAAAGTGTTCAATAAGTGTTTTCTCCTGGATTTGGAGAAAAACAGATGCTGTACTCGTATCATAAGATGTTGACGATTTACACTCCTTCCATTCCAACAAGAACTCACAAGGACATTAAACAGCAGCTATTACAGTTAGACATGTTTAAATAAGCAGGTCCAGATAACTTATATCCAAGAGTTTTTAAAGACCTGGTGGAGGAGCGTGGTGGACTATTAATGTTGATTGTAATTAGGACTTGGAACACTGGGGAAATTCCAGAAGACTGGAATTAAGCTAATGCTGTGCCAATACTAAAAAGTGTAAAAGAGATTACCCAGCTAATTACAAGAGAGTCAGTCTGATATCAATACTGAGCAATATAACGGAGCAGTCGATACTGGATTTCGTTAATAAAGAATTAAAGGAAGGTAATATAATTAGTACCTATTAACAAAGGTTTAGAGAAAATAGATCCTATCAAACTAACTGGATATCCTTATTAGATGAGATCAAAAGTTTGGTTGCAGCTAATATTATTGATGTAATATATCTAGACTTCTGTAAGGCATATGACTTGATTCAGCACAATATTTTGACTAAAAAACTAGAATGATACAAAATAAACACAGCATACATTAAATAGATTAAAAACTGGGATTGTAAATGGGGAGCCATGGTAGAGTGGATTTCTTTCTAGCGGGTTCCCACAAGGATTGCTTTTTGCCCGTGTGCTATTTAACATTCTTATCAATGACCTAGAACAGAATATAAAATCATCACGGATAAAGTTTGCAGTTACCACAAAGATTGCGGGTGGTGGTAACTAATGAAGTGCCAGTAGATTCAGGCTACAGCACTGGGAGTCTGGGAAGTTGTCCCAGCCCTGGCTGGAGGGTTATTTCCTGTTCCACAAAGAGGAGAAGTTCCATTCCCAAATCCTGTGCCTTGAAATTAGGCCCTATCTGACACTACACCCCATATTCAGCATAGTGGTATGGTTATAATATGATTAGGACATAATTATGATGCATTTTGTGCAAGATGCGTCATGTGCTGAATATGATTATCCTATTTGTGTGCATGGATCATGTTTGTATCTGAAGTTATGGATATTGACTCTGTATCTGTATTTCAAATGTGCTTACTCTGGGTAACACCCACAACGAGCCTTTCAGGTACAACAATGAAGAAGCCAGACAGAGCTGATGGCTCATCAACAAAGATAATGGACCATGGAAGAGCTTAGCCTTCCTGTGATTGTTTCAGCCAGCTTAAGAGTCACGGCTACTATGACTCAGCAGGACATGTGACTAGACCACATGACAACGAACTCCATTTTGGTACCTGTAGTTTTTCACAAACTGGACTGGGAACTTAGTTTGGAACAAATGGTTCCCGCCATATGGAAAAGCTACATAAGGTGGGGTGTGACATCATCTCTTGGCCTCATTCCCCACACAAGCAAACTCCTGGAAACACCTGAGGAACAAAGACTGAACTGCTGCTCCCAGGGTAAAGGGATTTCTAGCTTGTGTATGGAAACTTGGGGGACTGCTTGTACCATCAGTCAGGGTGAGAAATTGCTAATTCAAATTCTATCCATCTAGTATGTTAGGCTTAGAATTGTTGGGATACGTTAGGGTTCAGTAAAACAGCTGGGAAGCTGCTAATGTGCTGACATGCATTGGGGACAAAGGCATAAGCAGGCAGTAATTCTTTGCTTAACAAATAAGTTGCCATATTTTTCCTTTCCCTGTTGCTTGTAAGAATTGACATTGATGCAGCTGCATGAGAAATGTAGTTGCTGGAATGAATGTCCTTTGTGTGAAAGAAAGTAAAAGAAATGTTATCTCCCCCTCCCCCTTCTTTCCCAGCTACATAAACAAGCCCTGGCTTATGGCCCCTTCCTCCCTCCCCGAGAACTGCTCATTGACCCTTCCTCCATACCCTGAGAACTGCTGTTTAGGGAAATTTGTGGCAACACGTTATTGCAAAGAACGGTATTTTCAAGGTAAAAATGCCTCTATGATATGTGTAATACTGTGATAGTGGATAGGGGTGGGTATACTAATTGTATGAGTGTTTACTACTTAATGAGTAGTTTTGGGGTGTTGTAATGGATGTAGGTGTTTACATACAAACTTAGATAAAAGGCATGTGATGTAACTAATCCAGTGCTTACTCGATAGTTGGGTCAAGGGGAACAAGTAACACAATAAAGAAGCCTGTATTCATATCCGCCTCTGGATCAACCGGCTCCTTTTTGTTCTAACAATAATTACTTAAAATCTACCTTTCTGCCATTAATAAACTTGTTTTATGCTTTATCTTAATCAGTGCATTTTGAATAAAGTGTTTGGGGAAAAGCTGAGCTTGGTTAGCACAGGCTTGTTGTGCACATCTTTCCTATATCGAGGGGAAGGCGAACTATATTAATGAGCTTACATGATACAGATCCCTGTGCACTATAAGATGGTATAATTCTGAATTTATACTACAGCAGGTGTGCAAGGTTGGGGAGCTGGGAAATTGGCTGTTGTCGTCTCTCTGTCCTTGAGTGGCTCAGGTAAAGCACTCAGGTAGCTTAGTTGGATGCATGGCGCCACCTGCTGTCGTGTTGGGTGATAACAGGGCCTGGAGAGGCTGGCTGAATCTCCAGCAAAGCAGTGTGAGAAGGGCCAGCCCAGCTTGAGGGTTAGAGGGCACAGCGGTTCCCAGAACCATCCCAGACTGCACCCCGGGGTGACAACCCATCACACCCTAGAGTACACAAGTCTCAGCAGGTTTGTCACATCCTGTCCCCTCCCTTTCTCCACCCGAGATATTTCCTGCCTCCCACCACCTCCAGCAGCTCCTACCCTCCTATGCATTTACTGCTCCTCTCCTCCAAGCAGAACCCACCACCAGCTCCCTGGTAATCCCTTACCTGAGCCAGCTCCATTGCAGCCATTTCCTTCCCTTTGGGAGGATGAAATGATCTGGAGCAAAACGTGGACGTTAATCTGTAGCCTGCCAGGACGAGAAGGGCAATGTGAGAGAATGCAGAGGGGGCTTTTATCCATTCCACATGCTGATTCCCCCCCTGATTTTTCCCTGCTAATGGACACTCTAGGTTCTGCCACACTGTGAAGCACAGAGTGACCTTATTCCAGTAAAGGCCTAGCCCCCTCGCACCAAGGTGTAACCCTCTGAGACACGGTGAAACCCGCCCAGTAACATCCTCTGTTATACTTACCAAGTTTGCAGACAATACCAAGCTGGGAGGGGTTGCAAGTGCTTTAGAGGCTAGGCCAGGGAGGGAGAGCTCAGTGGTTTGAGCATTGGCCTGCTAAACCCAAGGCTGAGAGTTCAATCCTTGAGGGGGCCATTTGGGGCAAAAATCTGTCTGGGGATTTGTCCTGCTTTGAGCAGGGGATTGGACTAGATACCTCCTATGGTCCCTTCCAACCCTGATCTTCTATGATTAAAATTCAAAATGATCTGGAGAAAAGGACTGAAGTAAATAGGAAGAAATTCAATTAGGACAAATGCAAAGTGCTTCATTTAGGAAGGAACAATCAGGTGCACACGTACAAAGTGGGAAATTCCTGCCCAGGAAGGAGCACTGCGGAAAGGGAGCTGGGGGCCATAGTGGATCACAAGCTAAGTATAAGTCAACAGTGCAAAAGGGCAAACATCATTCTGGGATGTATTTGAGGGAGTACTGTAAGCACGACACAAGTAGTAATTCTTCCACTCCACTCTGTGCGGATTAGGCCACAACTGGAGTACTGTGTCCATTTGTGGTTGCCACATATGAGGAAAGATGTGGACAAATTGGAGAAAGTCCAGAGAAGAGCAACAAAAATGATTAAAGGTCTAGAAAACATCACCTATGAGGGAAGATTGAAAAAAATTGGGTTTGTTTAGCCTGGAGTAGAGAGGACATGATAATAGTTTTCAAGTACATAAAAGGTTGTTACAGGGATGTGGAAGAAAAAAATGTTCTTAACCTCTGAGGATAGGACAAGTAGTAATGGCCTTAAACTGCAGCAAGGGCAATTTAGGATGGAGATTAGGAAAAAACTTCCTAACTGTCACAATGGTTAAACTCCAGAACAAATAGCGTAGGGAGGTTGTGGAATCTCCATCATTGGGGATTTTTAAGAGGAGGCTGGACAAACACCTCAGGGATGGTCTAGATAATACTGAGTCCTGCCTTGAGTGCAGGGGACTGGACTAGATGACCTCCCAAAGTCCCTTCCAGTTCTATGATTCTATGAACCAAAGGCCAGTGAAGAGCAGAATCAAAGGAGTCACTCTGGGGATTCTCCCTGTCACTGTCCCCAAGGCAGCTCTCTCAGGTTAACTAAGTTGTTTGATGCTTTAGCCTTTGTAGAGTCTCTCCTGGCAGTGCCCCCTTCTTGGGCCGGGCCTAGTTTTAGCTTTTGACAAGCGTGACCCCGGGGGCTCTGAGACTGGGCCTTCTTGCCTCAGCACATCTTGTTCCTTTCTGTGGCTCCCCAGTGAGTCCCAATGAGTAGATACTCCTCATACAGACTGTGAACATAAGAAGGGCCCACTGCATCAGAGCAATGGTCCATCTAGACTGGAGTGTCTAAGGGAATTGCTTGTGTGTCTTATGGTTAACCAGTGGGGTGAAACCAAAATCCTCTTTGTCCTGCTGGTTTGGTTTGGTTTGCCTTAGAGGTGGAAAAATCCCAGCCTTGGGCTGTAACTGCCCTGTTTTAAGCGATTTGTCACTCTCAGTTGGGTCCCATCAGAACCGCATCGTCACAAGTATCATCTGCAAACTTTGCCACCTCACTGTTTACCCCTTTCTCCAGATCATTTATGAATACGTTGAATAGGATTGGTCCTAGGACTGACCCTTGGGAAACACCCCTAGTTACTCCTCTCCATTCTGAAAATTTACCATTTATTCCTACCCTTTGTTCCCTGTCTTTTAACCAGTTCTCAATCCATGAAAAGATCTTCCCTCTTATCCCATGATAACAATTTATGTAAGAGCCTTTGGTGAGGGACCTTGTCAAAGGCTTTCTGGAAATCTAAGTACACTATGTCCACTGGATCCCCCTTGTCCACATGTTTGTTGACACCTTCAAAGAACTCTAATAGATTAGTAAGACATGATTTCCCTTTACAGAAACCATATTGACTTTTGCTCAACAATTTTTGTTCTTCTATGTGCCTGACAATTTTATTCCTTTACTATTGTTTCAACTAATTTGCCTGGCACAGACGTTAGACTTACCGGTCTGCAACTGCCAGGATCGCCTCTAGACACCTTTTTCAATATTGGCGTTACATTAGCAATCTTCCAGTCATTGGGTACAGAAGCCGATTTAAAGGACAGGTTACAAACCATAGCTAATAGTTCCTCAATTTCACATTTGAGTTCCTTCAGAGCTCTTGGTAAATACCATCTGGTTCCAGTGACTTGTTACAGTTAAGTTTATCAAGTAGTTCCAAAACCTGCTCTATTGACATTTCAATCTGTGGCAGTTCCTCAGATTTGTCACCCACAAATGGTTTGGGAATCTCACCAACATCCTCAGCCATGAAGACTGAAGCAAAGAATCCATTTAGTTTCTCCGCAATGACTTTATCATCTTTAAGGGCTCCTTTCGTATCTCAATCGTCCAGTGGCCCCACTGGTTGTTTAGCAGGCTTCCTGCTTTTGTTATTACCTTTTGAGTTTTTGGCTAGCCCCTTCTTCAAACTCCTCTTTGGCTTTTCTTATTACATTTTTACACTTAATTTGGTAGTGTTTATGCTCCTTTCTATGTACCTCACTAGGATTTGACTTCCACTTTTTAAAAGATGCCTTTTTATCTCTCACTGCTTCTTTTACATGGTCGTTAAGCCACGGTGACTCTTTTTTAGTTCTTTTGTTGTGTTTTTTAATTTGGGGTATATATTTAATTTGGGCCTCTAATATTGTGTCTTTGAAAAGTGTCCATGCAGCTTGCAGGGATTTCACTCTAGTCATTGTACCTTTTAATTTCTGTTTAACTAACCCCCTCATTTTTGCATAGTTCCCCTTCCTGAAAATAAATGCCAGTGTTGAGCTGTTCTTCCCACCACAGGAATGTTAAATGTTGTTATATTATGGTCACTATTTCCAAGCGGTCCTGTTATAGTTAGCCCTTGGACTAGATCCTGCGCTCCACTCAGGACTAAATCGAGAGTTGCTTCTCCTATTGCAGGTTCTTGTACCAGCTGCTCCAAGAAACAGTCATTTAAAGTATCCAGAAATTTTGTCTCTGCATTTTGTCCTGAGGTGACATGTACCCAGTCAATATGGGGATAATTGAAATCTCCCATTATTATGGATTTCTTTATTTTGATAGCCTCTCTAATCTCTCTTCGCATTTCATCCTCACTATCACTGTCTTTGACAGGTGGTCGATAACAGAGCCCTATTGTTATATTCTTATTAGAGCATGGAATTACTATCCATAGAGATTCTATGGAACATGTGGTTTCATTTAAGATTTTTTACTTCATTTGAGTTTACATTTTCTTTAACATACAGTGCCACTCCCCTCCCCACCCCCCGAGTATGACCTGCTCTGTCCTTCCGATATATTTTGTACCCTGGAATGACTGTGTCCCATTGATTGTCCTCACTCCACCAGATTTCTGTGATGCCTATTATGTCAATATCCTCCTTTAACACGAGGCACTCTAGTTCACCCATCTTATTATTTAGACTTCTGGCATTTGTGTACAAGCACTTGAAAAACTTGCCACTGTTTATTTGTCTGCCCTTTTCTGATGTGTCAGATTCTTGTGTGTGTGAATGCTTCTCGTCTGATCTGGCCCCTACTTTATCCTCTTCCAGCCTCTCTGCCTGACTAGAACTAGAAAATCTCTATCACTAGACTCTCCTCTAAGACAAGTCTCTGTCCGATCCACGAGCTCCTCTGCAGCCATTGGCTTTCCCCCATCTCTTAGTTTAAAAACTGCTCTGCAACCTTTTTAATGTTAAGTGCCAGCAGTCTGGTTCCACGTTGGTTTAGGTGGAGCCCATCCTTCCTGTATAGGCTCCCCCATCCCCAAAGTTTCCCCAGGTCCTAATCAATCTAAACGCCTCCTCTCTACACCATCATCTCATCCACCCATTGAGACTCTGAAGCTCTGCCTGCCTACCTGGCCCTGTGCGTGGAACTGGAAGCATTTCTGAGAATGCCACCATAGAGGTCCCAGATTTCAGTCTCTTTCCTCGCAGACTCAATTTGGCCTCCAGGACGTCTCACCTACCGTTCCTTATGTCATTGGTGCCTACACGTACCACGACCACCGGCTCCTCCCCAGCACTACACATAAATCTATCTAGATGCCTCAAGAAATCAGCAACCTTTGTACCAAGCAGGCAAGTCACCATACGGTTCTCCCGGTCATCACAAACCCAGCTATCCTTGTTTCTAATGATCAAATCTCCCATTACTAACAGCTGCCTTTTCTTAATGCCTGGGGTAACCTCAGTGCAAGAGGTTACCCCAACACCATCTGGGAGGAGGGTCCCAATTATGGGAAGGTTTCCCTCTGCTCCCATTGACAGCTCTCCTTCCCTGGGCCTTTCATTCTCCTCAACAGCGCAGTGGCTGTCTGACCGGAGGTGGGAGAAATCTACAGTGTCCCGGAAAGCCTCATCAACATACTTCTCTGCCTCCCTTAGCGTCTCCAGTTCCACCACCCTGGCCTCCAAAGCCTCCACGCGGTCTCTGAGGGCCAGGAGCTCCTTGCACCGAATGCACACGTAAGCCACCCGCCCACAGGGCAGGTAATCACACATGCTACATTGAGAGCAATAAACAGGATAGCCCCCACTCTGCTGCTGGGCTCCTGCCTGCATTCTCTCTTACAGCTACCTAGGTTAACAACAGCGGTTTTGTTTCAATCAAGAAGTTTGTATTATAGCTTAAGTGTTTTAAAGAATGGCAAGAGTACCTCGCCCCTTCCCACTCCCCTTCCAAACTCCCTCACGAAACTCCCCATTAGCAGCCCTGTTTGAAAAGCTCCCTGGTCACTTGATCACTGCTTTACAAAGCACTCCCCTATCACATATCCCCCTGCCTCCAGCCCCTGCTTGAGCCACTCAGGGTAGGGGGCTGGGAGCACCCCCAGTACCCCAGCCCACCCTCTCAGCCCCAAGACCTGACTCCTGCATCCCCTCCCACATAACGAGCCCTCACACCCCATGCTCTGACTCCTGCACCCCCCCCCACATCCTCACCCGCACCCTGAGCACCAAATGGGAAGTCCTGCACCCCCCCCTCTACATTGCCACCTGCACCCCTCACACCACATGGGAGCTGCCCCAGGTAAGCACTTCACACCCCAACTTCCTGTCCCAACCCTGAGCCCCCTCCAGCATCCTAAAACATGGCCAGACCCTGCACCTCAATCTCCAGCTCCGCCTGCACCCCAACACCCGCCCCGCCCCTGCACCCCCCCCCCTGACTCCCGCCCCCTGAACACCCTGCCCTCCCCGACCCCTGCACCCCCGCCCACCCCCCGCCCTTACTCCTTCACCCCTCTCACACCCCCCCCAGTTCCCTGCCCTCCCGGATTCCTGCAACCACCCATAACCACTTATACCCCACCCCTGCCCATCACACACCCCAGCCCTGACTACTGCACCCCTCCCACACATCCTCCTGCCCACCATAACTCCTGCCCCCCTACATCCCCACCTGCATTGCTCGCATGAAACAGGAGCTGCTCCAGGTAAGTGCTCCACACCCCAATTCCCTGCCCCAACCCTCAGCCCCCTCCCACACCCTAACTCCTGGCCAGACCCTGCACTCCAACATTTTTAATTTTTAATAAAGGGCTCTTATCCAAAGCGCTTTAAAATAGTTAGCTAACGGCACAAACAATATATGGAAAGATCATTAAGTGGTGCACCAAGACTCAGCGATTTTCAAGTGGTCTGTGGAAAAATCGGTTAGACGACAAAAACAATCAATGTACCTCACTTTATTTTCATTTACTTCCTATTACTTATAGGAGGAGGAGGAAGGAAAAAAAGAATGAAAAATGGGGGTGGGAGGGAAATGAGAGAATGTTCTTTTTCTTGCCTATGTCCCAAGGAGGGACCCCTAAAATGAAGCTAAGCACAGGGCCCCACTCACGCTAAATCCACCACTGAGCTTCCTTCTCTGGATACCCCCAGCCAGCATTCAAGGACACACGGAGTGTCTGTGTGATAAGTGACCCTGGACCAGCAGCTCTGACTCCAGCAGCCTGCTTGTTACACCCCAAGCATTATTGTGGTCTGGGTGGAGAAAGCTCAGGGTTTGAGAGGTCAGGGGTAGGAAGCTTCCTAACCCTGTTTTACTTGAGCAAACAGGAGATATTTGACACTGTGTGATACTGCTCCTGTGCTCTGTTCCCAAAGCGTTCTGCAGCAGGGGAGGGTCTCCGGCAGTGTGTGTGTGTCACTGGCATATCGGGGTGATGCTGAAACAGGACAGAGTAGAGGTGGCATTGTGGGGCTGGCGTGAACCATCTCTCTTCTTTTCCCTTCCAAGAACAGAGGACAGGAACCCTTACCCAGCGAGGTCACATTCTCATAGTTCTGCTGCATGACATCCCTGTAGAGGGCTCTCTGACCAGGGTCCAGCAGAGCCCACTCTCCCCTGGTGAAATACACAGCCACCTCCTCGAAGGTCACCGGCCCCTGAAAGAGCGAGAGTCCAACACTCAGTACCTGCTGCCCCACTCACAGCCCCCCCATACATGGGGGACAGGAGCCAAACAGAAACTCTGGGTGGATTGCAGTCAACAGAGTCCCACCCCCACCCTGCTCAGAGCATCCAGGAAACACCAGGGGGAGGGGACGAAGCGAGAGCCCCTCCTCTCTCCCAGCAGAGCCATCACCCCCCTACTAGCCACAGACTGATTCAGGAGATGGAGCCCCTAGCAGGGTCCAGGGAGAGCTCGCTGGCAGGGAGTCCAACACCCTCCCCATTCTGAAGAGCTGGATGGGAAGGGAGGGGAATCTCCCCTAAGCCTCACTGGTGGGTGCCCCCTTCATATCTCACAGCAGCCGCTGGTTAGTCAGGTCAGGCTCCAGCACTATGAGTCTGGTCAGTTTTCCCAGCCCCATGCAGCTGGGTTATTTTCTGTTCCACAGACTAGAGCATTTCCACTGCCGAACCTCCTGGGTCTGTTCCTAGAATCTAGGCCACATATTAAATAACTCCCAGCAGGTTTAGCACACCCCTGTCCTCCTCCCTTTCTCCACCCTGTGCATTTCCTGCAAACCAGACTGCAACCTCCAAACCAGCCTGTGCAAACCTTCCCATCTCCCACGTATTTGCTGTCCCTCTCCCCACATGGAGGAACCCACCAGCAACCCCCTGATAATACCTACCTGAACTGGCTCCTCTGCAGCCATTTCTCTCCCCTGTCCAACGAGAGGACGGGATGAACTGGAGCGAAACATGGACGTTATTCCGCAGCCTGGCAGGGCGAGAAGGGCAGTTGTGAAGGTTTCAGAACAGGCTTTAACTCATTTCACAGCATGATTCCCTCAGGCCCTTTTCCCCGCACACAGACACCCTAGAGTCTGCCATACTGAGAAAGGCTTGATCTCTTTGTACAGTGTAGACCTGGCCTCTCCTGCCAGGCTAAGCCCACAGTGACATTTTTAACCTCCCGTCTCCCTCCCCTCACCCCGTAACAAAGTCTCTGAACACAAGGCTAGAAAAAAGCAGAACCAAAGGAGTCACTGTGGGGGATCCCCTCAGACACTGACCCCATGGCAGCCACACCCCAGCAGGAGGGATATGGAGTCAGGAACTGGATTTTCCTCTGTCTGATTCTCATCTTTTCCACAGGAAAGTGACTCTATCCAGGGTGCAGTAATACATCTGTCTGGGTAGATTAGAGATCTGGAAATCTCTCTCCAAACTCTTCTCCCCCATAGCCCCTTTCAGTCTCTCTTTCTCCTTCTATCTCCTTTTCCCCTCTCCCTGCCCATCTGGTAGGAAAGTCCCATTCCTGGGTAGTTTGCTCCCCCAGGGCTGGATTTGCTCCTGCAATTGTTAATTGGGTGAGAAATGAGGGGGGGTCTGTTTGTGTAGAGTCATTTTAAGGCCAGACCCCAGCATTTTCCCTTCGTTTCTTTCAGTTACCTGGAGACTCTGGCTCAGAATTTAGTATTAACAGGGCCCAGGGCTGCCCTAGGGGGCTAGGACCAGCTGGAGAAAGTCATCCCCTGGGCCGGGCAGAGAAGCAGCTTTAATTCAGGTCACTTCCCAGCACAGAACCCCGCTGGGGGAGCAGCAGCTGCTAAGCCTGGTCTCCCAGATCACTATGGAGGCTGCAGCGTCTGACCCAGGAAGCTGAACCCCAATATCCTGAGCAGAGAGGGACAGAGCGTCTGAGCAGCTTCCCTCCTTTAGCTCTCTGGGGAGAGCAGCTAATGAGAGCCCCTCCTCACAGGGAGAATTGCTGATCTCATTTGCCCCACTGTCCATCTGGAGTCACTCCTTGTCCTTCCATACAGTGACTCTGGATTAACATTGGTCTCAATGAAACCAGATTTCAGAAAGAATGAGTCCAGAATGCTGTGGAAGAGACCATCGTGTGGCAGTGCTGACCCCCTTCCTACCTCCCTCATACCCCAGATCTAGGACAAGGACTGGGGGGCACAATTTTCCAAATGGAACTGAAAGTTCCTGCAGTTTTCAAAAGAGGAGAAAAGCAAAATCTGTGATTTCACACTAACAGTGACTGATAAATGGATAGAAAGTTATCACAGTGACAGGGCATGTGACTGGGGAATGCCCAGCAGTGCTTGGAGCCAGGACTCTGACACAAGTTGATCAGAGAGAAGGATCATGGTTAGTAGTAGCCCCCAGACATTGCCCAGTACCCAGAGCCCAGACCCCACAGCCAGGGGCAACAGACACCCCCTAGCCAGGGTCCCACCAGATATTACCTGGGACGCAGCTCCCAGAATCCCTGGCCAGGGACCCCAGATACCCCTCAAAGCCCCACCAGCCAGGGAATCCCCACCAGACCATGACTGTCAGGTTGGGAATCCCAAAGGGTTCCCCCCACCAAGAGCCCCCAGCAGCCAGGGACACCCCGCCAGGAACTCAGTCCCTCACTGCCTGCCTAGGACACCCCCGATTTCCAGCAGGATCTGCCATGTCGTTTGTCTGGGACCCCCTCCTCTGCCCTGATGCTTTTCAGTGGGACCCTTCACTTTGCTTGCCTGGCATCCCCTGAGCTAGTGCCAGAGCTCCGCTCCCCCCCCCCCCCCACCCCGGGCCCGGCCGCGCTCCCAGGAGTCTGCGGGGGAAGCCCAGACAGAGCCCCGGGCCCAGCACCAGGCTCCCTCTAACCCCCTGCCCCACCCTCAAGAGATGCCCAACCCCACTGTTCTGCAGCCAACAGCGACACCCACCTCCAGGACCCAAAGCCTCAGGGCTGGGCACATCAGAACCAACCCCCCCAAACCTCCAGAACCCACCAATTTGATTAGGGTCCCACCTGCCCAGTCACCTAAACAACTCCCACTACCACAACACCCCTTCAGCTCCAGCTGAAATCTCCCCACACAGACACCCCTTCCCCCAGTGCAACACTGTTACCTCACAGTGCCTGAGAAGTGGATAGAAAGTGACCACCGCCCCCTGCTGGCCAGTCACACAGGCAGAGGGAGCCCTGGGGGATGTCTCTTGAACAGGAGAATGGAAGGCCTGGAGGGACAAAATAGGTAAGAAATGTTCATGCCTGTTACTAACAAATAATGGCCACCATGGATCCACCCCAGAGGTGGCTGCATCTTAGCACTGTGGGAATCAACCTCTCACAGAGACCATTTGCTATGGGGTTTGGGATACTTCTGGACCCACACTGCACTGAGTGACCTCCTCATCCCGTGCCAGCTGGAGAAAAGAAAAGGGTCCAGCCAACTCTCCCGTTACCAGCTGGGAACCACTGATCCCCGAACAGGGGGAGGCCTCGAGCTTTGATGTGTATTAAAGATGTGGCTGGTCTCTTTCATCAGCAAACATTTTAACACAGATAAAGGGGGGAAGAAATGGTTCTCAAAGGAGAGGGGAAAGATCAACACTGGGAAATTTAACCCCCTGCAACTTCCAGGATGGACAGTGATTCAGGGCAACAGGTTTCCTCCAAGAAAGGAGAAGTTGCTGGGATTGAGAAACATGGGGAACAGCCCCAAACATGAAAGGATTTTCAATTGATATTTGATAATAACGTAGAACTGAAAGAGAAAGACTGGAAATCTGAGAGATTTTGGCTCTATTTTTGCAAATAATAGAGAGGAAAGTGGAAAATCAAAGGGATTTTATATCAGTTTATATCTGATATGCAGTAAAATGTCAGTGTTTCACATCAGTATTTGTTAAATGAATAGAGAGGAAATGGGCAACATTTGCAAACATTTTATATCTATGGTCAAGAAGCTGAGAAAAGGGGTAAATCTGAGATTTTCTTGTTATTTTATAATTGGAGAGGGGGGGAATCTCAGGGCATATTCAATTAGAAACAAACAACTAGAGAGAAGTGGGGCAAATGTTTAGGGTATTTTATATCAACCTTTGAGATTTGCAGAAAAAACATGTCACAAACTATGCAACTGGAGGTGGAAAATCAGACTCCTGGAGAGACCGGGGGGAAATGGGGGAGACGGGAGAGCGGCTCGTTGGCGGGGAAAGGGGCGAATCTCCCCGGATTTTACAGCCCGTGTGAGACACTGAGCGAGAAAAGGGGCAGAACTGGAGAGAATTTGTATCGGGGGCGAGAGGCAAGTGGCACCAACAGGGACAGGATCCAATTAACCCCCCTCCCCTTCGCCCGCCCGCTCCCGGGAATTTCCTGGCTGCCCAGAGACAGTTCAAACCCCCGCGTCCCACCGACCTTCCCTCCCCGCAACTCCGGCTTCTCCCGCCCGACACCCCCATCTCCCCACCACAGGGGATCCCCTGCCAGGCCCCAGTCTCTGCCCCCAAATCCCAGCGGGGGCGGATCCTGCTGCGGCTCCGCTGGGGCCGAGGCGGCCCGAGGCTTCTCCCGGGTTCCCGGGCAGAGTCACGTGCCCGCCCCCGGGGTCTCTCACTCCCGGGGCTCCGGGCGGGGCTGGGGCGGCAGAGCCAGGGCTGCCCGGGGCGGGGCCCAGCTGGAGAACCCCCGGCCGGGCCCCGCACAGACCCGCCCCGGGGAGCAGCAGCGGCTCAGCCCGGGCCCGGCTAACGCGGAGGCGGCGGCAGCAGCTTTGTTCTCCCGCCCGCAGCGGGGCTCGCACGGAGCATGCGCGATTTTACCTGCTGAAACCCTCCGTTACCTGGGCTGGAGAGAGCAGAAGCGGCCCCGGGGCAGGCTGGGAGATGTAGTTCCTGGCTCTCCCTGGAACGGAAGTGACGTTGGGGGGAGAGACCCCCCCCGCCGAGTTGCAAACGCGCGCAGGCCCCTGCGGCTCTGCTTGGCTCGCGCGGGGCCGTTGGAGCCTCTCTGCCCGCCCCAGCCCCGGTGCGTGAGAGACCCCGGGGGGCGGGCACGTGACTCTGCCCCGGGGAACCCGGGAGAAGCCTCGGAGCCGCCCCGGCCCCAGCGGAGCCGCAGCAGGATCCGCCCCCTCTGGGATGGGGGGGGCCGGGGCCCGGCGGGGGGTGATGGGGGGCGAAGCTGGAGCTGGGGGGGGGGAAGGGCAGTGGGGCGCGAGGGTGGAGGGGGGTTAATTGGCTCCTGTCCCTGTTGGTGCCACTTGCCTCTCGCCCCGATACAAATTCTCTCCAGTTCTGCCCCTTTTCTCGCTCAGTGTCTCACCCGGGCTGTAAAATCCGGGGAGATTCGCCCCTTTCCCCGCCAATGAGCCGCTCTCCCGTCTCCCCCATTTCCCCCTGGTCTCTCCAGGAGTCTGATTTTCCACCTCCAGTTGCAGGTCGTGACACGTTTTCTCTGCAAATCTCAAAGGTTGATATAAAATACCCTAAACATTTGCCCTGAAATTCTCCCCCCTCTCTAATTATAAAATACCAAGAAAATCTCAGATTTACACCTTTTCTCAGCTTCTTGACCATAGATATAAAATGTTTGCAAATGTTGCCCATTTCCTCTCTATTCATTTAACAAATAGTGATGTGAAACACTGACATTTTACTGCACATCAGATATAAACTGATATAAAATCCCTTTGATTTTCCACTTTCCTCTCTATTATTTGCAAAAATAGAGCCAAAATCTCTCAGATTTCCCCCCTTTCTCTTTCACTTCTACGTTATTATCAAATATCAATTAAAAATCCTTTCGTGTTTGGGGCTGTTCCCCCTGTCTCTCAATCCCAGCAACTTCTCCTTTCTTGGAGGAAACCTGTTGCCCTGAATCACTGTCCATCCTGGAGGTTGCAGGGGGTTAAATTTCCCAGTGCTGATCTTTTCCCTCTCCTTTGAGAATCATTTCTTTCCCCCCTTTATCTGTGTTAAAATGTTTGCCGAAGAAAGAGACCAGCCACATCTTTAATACCCATCAAAGCCAGAGGCCTCCCCCTGTTTGGGGATCAGTGGTCCCCAGCTGGTAACGGGAGAGTTGGCTGGACCCTTTTCTTTTCTCCAGCAGGCACGGGATGAGGAGGTCACTCTGAGTGCAGTGTGGGTCCAGAAGTATCCCAAACCCCATGACAAATGGCCTCTGTGAGAGGTTGATTCCCACAGTGCTAACATGTAGCCACCTCTGGGGTGGATCCAGGGTGGCCATTATTTGCTAGTGACAGGCATGAACATTTCTTACCTATTTTGTCCCTCCAGACCTTCCATACTCCTGTTCAAGAGACATCCCCTGGGGCTCCCTCTGCCTGTGTGACTGGCCAGCAGGGGGCGGTGGTCACTTTCTATCCACTTCTCAGGCACTGTCAGGTAACAGTGTTGCACTGGGGGAAGGGGTGTCTGTGTGGGGAGATTTCAGCTGGAGCTGAAGGGGTGTTGTGGTAGTGGGAGTTGTTTAGGTGACTGGGCAGGTGGGACCCTAATCAAATTGGTGGGTTCTGGAGGTTTGGGGGGGTTGGTTCTGATGTGCCCAGCCCTGAGGCTTTGGGTCCTGGAGGTGGGTGTCGCTGTTGGCTGCATAACAGTGGGGGTGGGCACCTCTTGAGGGTGGGGCAGGGGGTTAGAGGGAGCCTGGTGCTGTGCCAGGGGCTCTGTCTGGGCTTCCCCCGCAGACTCCTGGGATCGCTGCCCTGCCCAGTGCACAGGGGTGGGGGAGGGAGCGGAGCTCTGGCACTAGCTCAGGGGATGCCAGGCAAGCAAAGTGAAGGGTCCCACTGAAAAGCATCAGGGCAGAGGAGGGGGTCCCAGACAAACGACATGGCAGATCCTGCTGGAAATCATGGGGGTGTCCTAGGCAGGCAGTGAGGGACTGAGTTCCTGGTGGGGTGTCCCTGGCTGCTGGGGGCACTTGGTGGGGGGAACCCTTTGGGATTCCCAACCTGACAGTCATGGTCTGGTGGGGCTTCCCTGGCCAGTGGGGCTTTGAGGGGTATCTGGGGTCCCTGGCCAGGGATTCTGGGAGCTGTGTCCCAGGGAATATCTGGTGGGACCCTGACTAGGGGGTGTCTGTTGCCCCTGGCTGTGGGGTCTGGGCTCTGGGTACTGGGGAGTGTCTGGGGGCTGCTACTAACCATGATCCTTCTCTCTGATCAACTTGTGTCAGAGTCCTGGCTCCAAGCACTGCTGGGCATTCCCCAGTCACAGGCCCTGTCACTGTGATAACTTTCTATCCACTTATCAGTCACTGCTAGTGTGAAATCACAGATTTTGCTTTTCTCCTCTTTTGAAAACTGCAGGAACTTTCAGTTCCATTTGGAAAATTGTGCCCCCCAGTCCTTGTCCTAGATCTGGGGTATGAGGGAGGTGGGAAGGGGGTCAGCACTGCCACACAATGGTCCCTTCCCCAGCATTCTGGACTCATTCTTTCTGAAATCCGGTTTCATTGAGACCAATGTTAATCCAGAGTCACTGTATGGAAAGACAAGCAGTGACTCCGGATGGACAGTGGGGCAAATGAGATCAGCAATTCTCCCTGTGAGGAGGGGCTCTCATTAGCTGCTCTCCCCAGAGAGCTAAAGGAGGGAAGCTGCTCAAACGCTCTGTCCCTCTCTGCTCAGGATATTGGGGTTCAGCTTCCTGGGTCAGACGCTGCAGCCTCCATTGTGATCTGGGAGACCAGGGTTAGCAGCTGCTGCTCCCCCAGCGGGGTTATGTGCTGGGAAGTGACCTGAATTAAAGCTGCTTCTCTGCCCGGCCCAGGGGATGACTTTCTCTAGCTGGTCCTAGCCCCCTAGGGCAGCCCTGGGCCCTGTTAATACTAAATTCTGAGCCAGAGTCTCCAGGTAACTGAAAGAAACGAAGGGAAAATGCTGGGGTCTGGCCTTAAAATGACTCCACACAAACAGACCCCCCCCCTCATTTCTCATCCAATTAACAATTGCAGGAGCAAATCCAGCCATGGGGGAGCAAACTACCCAGGAATGGGACTTTCCTACCAGACGGGCAGGGAGAGGGGAAAAGGAGCTAGAAGGAGAAAGAGAGACTGAAAGGGGCTGTGGGAGAGAAGAGTTTGGAGAGAGATTTCCAGATCTCTGATCTGCCCAGACAGATGTATTGCTGCACCCTGGGTAGAGTCACTTTCCTGTGGAAAAGATGAGAATCATACAGAGGAAAATCCAGTTCCTGACTCCATATCCCTCCTGCTGGGGTGTGGCTGCCATGGGGTCAGTGTCTGAGGGGATCCCCCACAGTGACTCCTTTGGTTCTGCTTTTTTCTAGCCTTGTGTTCAGAGACTTTGTTACGGGGTGAGGGGAGGGAGAAGGGAGGTTAAAAATGTCTCTGTGGGCTTAGCCTGGCAGGAGAGGCCAGGTCTACACTGTACAAAGAGATCAAGCCTTTCTCAGCATGGCAGACTCTAGGGTGCCTGTCTGCAGGGAAAGGGCCTGGGGGAATCATGCTGTGAAATGTATTAAAGCCTGTTCTGAAACCTTCACAACTGCCCTTCTCGCCCTGCCAGGCTGCAGAATAACGTCCATGTTTCGCTCCAGTTCATCCCGTCCTCTCGTTGGACAGGGGAGAGAAATGGCTGCAGAGGAGCCAGTTCAGGTAGGTATTATCAGGGGGTTGCTGGTGGGTTCCTCCAGGGCGGGAGAGGGACAGCAAATCCGTGGGAGATGGGAAGGTTTGCACAGGCTGGTTTGGAGGTTGCAGTCTGGTTTGCAGGAATGCACAGGGTGGAGAAAGGGAGGAGGACAGGGGTGTGCTAACCCTGCTGGGAGTTATTTAATATGTGGCCTAGATTCTAGGAACAGACCCAGGAGGTTCGGCGGTGGAAATGCTCTAGTTTGTGGAGCAGAAAATAACCCAGCTGCATGGGGCTGGGAAAACTGACCAGACTCATAGTGCTGGAGCCCGACCTGATTAACCAGCGGCTGCTGTGAGATATGAAGTGGGCACCCACCAGTGAGGCTTAGGGGAGCTTCCCCTCCCTTCACATCCAGCTCTTCAGAATGGGGAGGGTGTTGGGCTTCCTACCAGGGAGCTGTCCCTGGACCCTGCTAGGGGCTCCATCTCCTGTATCAGTCAGTGGCTAGTAGGTGTGTGATGGGTCTGCTGGGAGAGAGGAGGGGCTCTCGCTTCGTCCCCTCCCCCTGGTGTTTCCTGGATGCTCTGAGCAGGGTGGGGGTGGGACTCTGACTGCAATCCACCCAGAGCTTCTGTTTGGCTCCTGTCCCCCATGTATAGGGGGGCTGTGAGTGGGGCAGCAGGTATTGAGTGTTGGACTCTTGCTCTTTCAGGGGCCGGTGACCTTCGAGGAGGTGGCTGTGTATTTCAGCAGCGAAGAGTGGGCTCTGCTGGACCCTGCTCAGAGAGCCCTCTACAGGGATGTCATGCAGGAGAACTATGAGAATGTGACCTCGCTGGGTAAGGGTTCCTCTCCCCTCTATTCTTGGAAGGGGAAAAGAAGAGAGATGGTTCACGCCAGCCCCACAATGTCACCTCTACTCTGTCCTGTTGCAGCATCACCCCGATATGCCAGTGACACACACACACTGCCACAGACCCTCCCCTGCTGCGAACGCTTTGGGATCAGAGCACAGGAGCAGTATCACACAGTGTCAAATATCTCCTGTTTGCTCAAGTAAAACAGGGTTAGGAAGCTTCCTACCCCTGACCTCTCAAACCCTGAGCTTTCTCCACCCAGACCACAATAATGCTTGGGGTGTAACGAGCAGGCTGCTGGAGTCAGAGCTGCTGGCCCAGGGTCACTTATCACACAGACACTCCATGCATCCTTGACTGCTGGCTGGGGGTATCCAGAGAAGGAAGCTCAGTGGCGGATTTAGCGTGAGTGGGGCCCTGTGCTCAGCTCCATTTTAGGGGTCCCTCCTTGGGACATAGGCAAGAAAAAGAACATTCTCTCATTTCCCTCCCAACCCCATTTTTCATTCTTTTTTTCCTTCCTCATCCTCCTCCTATAAGTAATAGGAAGTAAATGAAAATAAAGTGAGGTACCTTGATTGTTTTTGTCGTCTAACCGATTTTTCCACAGACGACTTGAAAATTGCTGAATCTTGGTGCACCACTTAACGATCTTTCCATATATTGTTTGTACCGTTAGCTAACTATTTTAAAGCAGTTTGGCTAAGAGCCCTTTATTAAAAATTAAAAATGTTGGAGTGCAGGGTCTGGCCAGGAGTTAGGGTGTGGGAGGGGGCAGGGGGTTGGGGTGTGGAGCACTTACCTGAGCAGCTCCTGTTTCATGCGAGCAATGCAGGTGGGGATGTGGGGGGGCAGGAGTCAGGGTGGGCAGGAGGCTTCTGGGAGCGGGGCAGGAGTCAGGGCTGGGGGTGTGTGATTGGCAGGGGGTGGGGGATAAGTGGTATGGGTGGTTGCAGGAATCAGGGAGGGCATGGAACTGGGGTATTTGAGAGCGGTGCAGGAGTCAGGGCTGGGGGTGCAGGGTCTGGGAGGGAGTTAGGGTGCAGGAGCAGGCTGGAGATTGGGGTGCAGGGTCTGGCCAGGTTTTAGGATGCAGGAGGGGGCTCAGGGTTGGGGCAGGAGGTTGGGGTGTGAAGTGCTTACCTGGGGCAGCTCCCATTTGGTGTGAGGGGTGCAGGTGGCAATGTAGAGGGGGTGTGCAGGAGCTCCCATTTGGTGCTCAGGGTGCGGTTGAGGATGTGTGTGGGGGGGTGCAGGAGTCAGAGCAGGGGGCGTGAGGGCTCGTTATGTGGGAGGGGATGCAGGAGTCAGGTCTAGGGCTGGGAGGGTGGGCTGGGGTACTGGGGGTGCTCCCAGCCCCCTATCCTGAGTGGCTCAAGCAGGGGCTGGGGGCAGGGGGGTATGTGATAGGGGAGTGCTTTGTAAAGCAGGGAGCAAGTGACCAGGGAGCTTTTCAAACAGGGCTGCTAATGGGGAGTTTCATGAGGGAGTTTGGAAGGGGAGTGGGAAGGGGCCCAGGTACTCTTGCCATTCTTTAAAACATTTAAGCTATAATACAAACTTCTTGGTTGAAACAAAACCGCTGTTGTTAACCTAGGTAGCTGTAAGAGAGAATGCAGGCAGAAGCCCAGCAGCAGAGTGGGGGCTATCCTGTTTATTGCTCTCAATGTAGCATGTATGATACCTGCCCTGTGGGCGGGTGGCTTACGTGTGCATTCGGTGCAAGGATCTCCTGGCCCTCAGAGACCACGTGGAGGCTTTGGAGGCCAGGGTGGTGGAACTGGAGACGCTAAGGGAGGCAGAGAAGTATGTTGATGAGGCTTTCCGGGACACTGTAGATTTCTCCCACCTCCAGTCAGACAGCCACTGCACTGTTGAGGAGGATGAAAGGCCCAGGGAAGGAGAGCAGTCAATGGGAGCAGAGGGAAACCTTCCCATAGTTGGGACCCTCCTCCCAGATGGTGTTGGGGTAACCTCTTGCACTGAGGTTACCTCTCCGGGGAGGGAACCCCAGGCATTAAGAAAAGGCAGCTGTTAGTAATGGGAGATTTGATCATTAGAAACAAGGATAGCTGGGTTTGTGATGACCCGGAGAACCGTATGGTGACTTGTCTACCTGGTGCGAAGGTTGCTGATTTCTCGAGGCATCTAGATAGATTTATGTGTAGTGCTGGGGAGGACCTAGTGGTCGTGGTACGTGTAGGCACCAGTGACATAAGGAACGGTAGGTGAGACATCCTGGAGGCCAAATTTAGTCTGCGAGGAAAGAGACTGAAATCTGGGACCTCTATGGTGGCATTCTCAGAAAAGCTTCCAGTTCCACGCACATGGCCAGGTATTCAGGCAGAGCTTCAGAGTCTCAATGGGTGGATGAGATGATGGTGTAGAGAGGAGGTGTTTAGATTGATTAGGAAGTGGGGAAACTTTGGGGATGGGGGAGCCTATACAGGAAGGATGGGCTCCACCTAAACCAAAGTGGAACCAGACGACTGGCACTTAACATTAAAAAAGTTGCAGAGCAGTTTTTAAACTAAGAGATTGGGGAAAGCCAATGGCTGCAGAGGAGCTCGTGGATTGGATAGAGACTTGTCTTAGAGGTGAGTCTAGTGATAGAGATTTTCTAGTTCTAGTCAGGAAGAGAGGCTGGAAGAGGATAAAGTAGGGGCCAGATCATTCTCTCACACAAGAATCTGACACATCAGAAAAGGGCAGACAAATAAACAGTGACAAGTTTTTAAAGTGCTTGTACACAAATGCTAGAAGTCTAAATAATAAGATGGGTGAACTAGAGTGCCTCGTGTTAAAGGAGGATATTGACATAATAGGCATCACAGAAACCTGGTGAAGTGAGGACAATCAATGGGACACAATCATTCCAGGGTACAAAATATATCAGAAGGACAGAGCAGGTCATAAGAACATAAGAACGGCCGTACCGGGTCGGACCAAAGGTCCATCTAGCCCAGTATCTCTCTACCAACAGTGGCCAATGCCAGGTGCCCCAGAGGGAGTGAACCAAACAGGCAATGATCAAGTGATCTCTCTCCTGCCATCCATCTCCATCCTCTGACGAACAGAGGCTAGGGACACCATTCTTTACCCATCCTGGCTAATAGCCATTTATGGACTTAGCCACCATGAATTTATCCAGTTCCCTTTTAAACATTGTTATTGTCCTAGCCTTCACACCCTCCTCAGGTAAGGAGTTCCACAAGTTGACTGTGCTCTGTGTGAAGAAGAACTTCCTTTTATTTGTTTTAAACCTGCTGCCTATTCATTTCATATGGTGACTCCTAGTTCTTGTATTATGGGAATAAGTAAATAACTTTTCCTTATCCACTTTCTCAACATCACTCATGATTTTATAGACCTCTATCATATCCCCCCTTAGTCTCCTCTCTTCCAAGCTGAAGAGTCCTAGCCTCTTTAATCTTTCCTCGTATGGGACCCTCTCCAAACCCCTAATCGTTTTAGTTGCCCTTTTCTGAACCTTTTCTAGTGCTAGAATATCTTTTTTGAGGTGAGGAGACCACATCTGTACACAGTATTCGAGATGTGGGCGTACCATGGATTTATATAAGGGCAATAATATATTCTCAGTCTTATTCTCTATCCCCTTTTTAATGATTCCTAACATCCTATTTGCTTTTTTGACCGCCTCTGCACACTGCGTGGACATCTTCAGAGAACTATCCACGATGACTCCAAGGTCTTTTTCCTAACTCATTGTAGCTAAATTAGTCCCCATCATATTATATGTGTAGTTGGGGTTATTTTTTCCAATATGCATTACTTTACATTTATCCACATTAAATTTCATTTGCCATTTTGTTGCCCAATCACTTAGTTTTGTGAGATCTTTTGAAGTTCTTCACAATCTGCTTTGGTCTTAACTATCTTGAGCAGTTTAGTATCATCTGCAAACTTTGCCACCTCACTGTTTACCCCTTTCTCCAGATCATTTATGAATAAATTGAATAGGATTGGTCCTAGGACTGACCCTTGGGGAACACCCCTCTCCATTCTGAGAATTTACCATTAATTCCTACCCTTTGTTCCCTGTCTTTTAACCAGTTCTCAATCCATGAAAGGACCTTCCCTTTTATCCCATGACAGCTTAATTTACGTAGGAGCCTTGGGTGAGGACCTTGTCAAAGGCTTTCTGGAAATCTAAGTACACTATGTCCACTGGATCCCCCTTGTCCACATGTTTGTTGACACCTTCAAAGAACTCTAATAGATTAGTAAGACATGATTTCCCTTTACAGAAACCATATTGACTTTTGCTCAACAATTTTTGTTGTTCTATGTGCCTGGCAATTTTATTCCTTTACTATTGTTTCAACTAATTTGCCTGGTACAGACGTTAGACTTACCAGTCTGCAACTGCCAGGATCACCTCTAGAGCCCTTTTTAAATATTGGCGTTACATTAGCAATCTTCCAGTCATTGGGTACAGAAGCCGATTTAAAGGACAGGTTACAAACCATAGCTAATAGTTCCCCAATTTCACATTTGAGTTCCTTCAGAACTCTTGGTAAATACCATCTAGTCCCGGTGACTTGTTACAGTTAAGTTGATCAAGTAGTTCCAAAACCTGCTCTATTGACATTTCAATCTGTGGCAGTTCCTCAGATTTGTCACCCACAAAAGGTTTGGGAATCTCACCAACATCCTCAGCCATGAAGACTGAAGCAAAGAATCCATTTAGTTTCTCCGCAATGGCTTTATCGGCTTTAAGGGCTCCTTTTGTATCTCAATACTCCAGTGGCCCCACTGGTTGTTTAGCAGGCTTCCTGCTTTTGTTATTACCTTTTGAGTTTTTGGCTAGCCCCTTCTTCAAACTCCTCTGTGGCTTTTCTTATTACATTTTTACACTTAATTTGCTAGTGTTTATGCTCCTTTCTATGTACCTCACTAGGATTTGACTTCCACTTTTTAAAAGATGCCTTGTTATCTCTCACTGCTTCTTTTACATGGTCATTAAGCCACGGTGACTCTTTTTTAGTTCTTTTGCTGTGTTTTTTAATTTGGGGTATATATTTAAGTTGGGCCTCTAATATTGTGTTTTTGAAAAGTGTCCATGCAGCTTGCAGGGATTTCACTCTAGTCACTGTACCTTTTAATTTCTGTTTAACTAACCCCCTCATTTTTCATAGTTCCCCTTCCTGAAATTAAATGCCAGTGATGAGCTGTTCTTCCCACCACAGGAATGTTAAATGTTGTTATATTATGGTCACTATTTCCAAGCGGTCCTGTTACAGTTAGCCCTTGGACTAGATCCTGAGCTCCACTCAGGACTAAATCGAGAGTTGCTTCTCCCATTGCGGGTTCTTGTACCAGCTGCTCCAAGAAACAGTCATTTAAAGTATCCAGAAATGTTGTCTCTGCATTTTGTCCTGAGGTGACATGTACCCAGTCAATATGGGGATAAGTGAAATCTCCCACTATTATGGAGTTCTTTATTTTGATACCCTCTCTAATCTCCCTTCGCATTTCATCCTCACTATCACTGTCTTTGACAGGTGGTCGATAACAGATTGTTATATTCTTATTAGAGCATGGAATTACTATCCAGAGAGATTCTATGAAACATGTGGTTTCATTTAAGATTTTTACTTCATTCGAGTTTACATTTTCTTTAACATACAGTGCCACTCCCCTCCCCATCCCCCAAGTATGGGGGGATCCAGTGGACATAGTGTACTTAGATTTCCAGAAAGCCTTTGACAAGGTCCCTCACCAAAGGCTCTTACATAAATTATGTTATCATGGGATAAGAGGGAAGATCTTTTCATGGATTGAGAACTGGTAAAAAGACAGGGAACAAAGGGTAGGAATAAATGGTAAATTTTCAGAATGGAGAGGAGTTCCCCAAGGGTAAGTCCTAGGACCAATCCTGTTCAACGTATTCATAAATGATCTGGAGAAAGGGGTAAACAGTGAGGTGGCAAAGGTTGCAGATGATATTTGTGACGATGCGGTTCTGGTGGGATCCAATTGAGAGTGACAAATCGCTTAAAACAGTGCAGTTACAGTTCAAGGCTGGGATTTTTCCACCTCTAAGGCAAACCAAACCAGCCAGACAAAGAAGACTTCGGTCTTACCCCCCTGGCTAACCACAAGTCACACAAGCAATTTCCTTAGACACTGCAGTCTCCCAGTATCACCACCAGTGCACTCGTCCTGGGGATGAATGGTTATGAAAACCAACACCCCAATAAAAGAAAAAGGTTCTCTCGGTCCCAAAGAATCAAGCCCCAGACCCAGGTCAATATACACATCAGATCTTACCCACAAATCACGCTGTTGCCAATCCTTTAGAATCTAAAGGTTTATTCATAAAAGGAAAAAGATAGAGATGAGAGCTAGAATTGGTTAAATGGAATCAATTACATGCAGTAATGGCAAAGTTCTTAGTTCAGGCTTGTAGCACTGATGGAGTAAACTGCAGGTTCAAATCAAGTCTCTGGAGTACATCCTCCTCTGGGATGGGTCAGTCAGTCCTTTGTTCAGAGCTTCAGTTTGTAGCAAAGTTCCTCCAGAGGTAAGAAGCAGGATTGAAAACAAGATGGAGATGAGGCATCAGCCTTTTATAGGCTTTTCCAGGTGTAAGAACACTTCTTTGTTCTTACTGTGGAAAATGACAGCAAAATGGAGTCTGGAGTCACATGGGCAAGTCCCTGCATACTTTGCTGAGTCACAAGGCGTATCTGCCTTCTCTCAATGGGTCAGTTGAATAGCTGATGGTCCTTAATGGGCCATCAAGCAGGTGAGGCAGAGCTAACACCAGCTTGTCTGGGATGTCTCCCAGAAGCACAGCATAAGTTGGAAATACAGACAGGATAGAGCCAATACTCATAACTTCAACTACAAAATGATACATACATATAGACACCATAATTATAACCAGCAACCCATAACCTGGTCTTGGACACCTTATATGACCCCCTTTACATAAGATTTGGTGCCACTACAGGACCTTGGTTGCAACCATGTTCTGTATGGTTCCAGATTATATCAATAACGTCACAATACTAAACTGCTCAAGATAGTTAAGACCAAAGCAAACTGTGAAGAACTTCCAAAAGATCTCACAAAACTAAGTGACTGGGCAACAAAATGGCAAATGTGTATAAATGTAAAGTAATGCAGATTGGAAAAAATAACCCCAACTATACATACAATATGATGGGGGCAAAATTAGGCTAATCAGGAAAAAGATCTTTTTGTCATTGTGGATAGTTCTCTGAAGACATCCAGCAGTGTGCAGCGGAAGTCAAAAAAGCAAACAGGATGTTAGGAATTATTTAAAAAGGGATAGACAGTAATGCAGAGAATCTTATTGCACGTGTATAAATCAATGGAAATCACTAATTTAGACCCCATCGTTTTATATGTATATTTGGGATTATGTTTGCCAATGGGCTGCAATATGTGTTATCCTGACATCTAGCACTGCTGAGATCCTGCATTCAATAATATCCCTGCCCTTCCTGTTCCCGTTCTGCACTGAACCCCACGCTTATGTTTCCTGCTTTCCCAGGACTCTGTCTCTGGACCCATCTGTCAGCAAGAAGCAGTGCCAGGGAGACTTTGATTTCTGGGATGTGGATTTACTTTCTGTGTGTTTTAGGAGAGTCTTTGAAATTGAGTGTCTGTGACATTAAGCACAGTACAATGTGGACTGTTAACAGCTGTGGCCCCTCAGTTCCCCAAGCTGGGGTGCCTTTTACACTGCTCTACTGTGAGAGCAGCCACTCCTGGGCAGTTCACACGCATTCTCCAGCATGTAACTCGCTCCCAGCTACACAGTATTGAGTGCTGCTAGTCAGTGACTCACAAATTACAGTACCCCACAGGAGAACCCCAGAAAATTCTCTGCTCCCAGACTTCCCCCAGAAATGTGCATCTTGCACTGTCCAGCACACTCCTGAACAATGGGAGCTCATATGAAATCTGTTGTTTCATCAGTGGAAAATGACATGCACTAGCCTTCCAAATGGAGTTTCCAACACACTTTAATCCAAACACACTGGTTTGATTAAAAAAAAAAAGGAAATAAAATTAACTACTGAAAAAAAAGATTTGAAGTGACTACAATAATGAGGCATAAACGTCAGAATTGTTTACCAAAGAAATGCAAAGATAAAACATAAACTAATGTTTAATTTAACAAGCTAAAAGGGATTTAAAACAAATGTTTCTCTCACCATCTGCTGAGACAGGCTGGTTTTCCTTTCAGCCAGGACTCCCCCTAACCTGCCCCTGCCGCCCACATTCAGTTCTTCAGGAGTTGTCATGAGCAGAGGGAAAGGGGGGAGAGAGAGAGAGAGAGAGACTTATGCATTTTCCTCACCTCTTTTTATAATTCAGTCCTTTGTACTAGAAACCACTTCAGTTCTCAGCTGAGTCATGGTGACAGGCTGTCATAGATATGAGCTTCAAGTGTCCCTGTGATGGAATGTAAATGTCATCTTCACACCTTCCCCCTGGTGGAGAATGGCTATTTGACCAGCTGTTTGTCTTGCTGTCTCCTGAGGAACTTAGGGTTAGGGTTGCAGCTTTTTCAGTAATATCATACCATAAAATCTCATCACTTTCCATACAATGTTGCTACACAGTTTAACAGGAGGCTATTCAGTAGATTATGTCTTTTCAAATGGTACCTCACAAGCCCTACAGTGATAAATGAAGGGGAGGGGAGGGATCTCCCTTTTATAAACACCCAGCCAGCCAGCCGGCTGTAAAATCCCTGTTGGTGCGAGTTCTCTGCTTGCTTTACCTCTAAAGAGTTAACAAGCCAACAGGGTTTAAAAAAAAAAAAGGATTGGGCACCTGACCAAAAAAGCCAATGGAAAGGCTAGAACTTTTTTAAATGGGAAAGTAACTTTCCCTTTGTCTGTTGTTCTCCGGAGAAGGCGACACGGAGTAGCAATGCTGTGTATGGCTTGAAGCAGGTATGAAAATTCATCTTCCATACGTAGGAGAAATGATTTGGCTAGGGAATGTTGAGACAGACACAATCAGGTTTATTTTTTACTTTGGCTTTTGGATCTACTCGGTGCTATCCCAGATGCTTTTGTTTGCTTGTAAGCTTTAAGCTGAACGCCCAAGAAAGCTATTTTGGGTGCTTACAAAATTTTTCTTTTAAGATCTAGCAAAAGCCTAAGTTCCAGATGTATTGTTTTCCTTTTCAATTTTAATAAAATTTACCTCTTTTAAGAACAGGATTGGATTTTTGGTGTCCTAAGAGGTGTGTGTGTGTTGTTTGATTAGCTGGTAGCCACAGCTAATTTCCTTTGTTTTCTTTCTCGGCTCTTTCCCGGAGGGGAGGTGAAAGAGCTTGAGGGTGCCCCAGAGGGAAGAATTCTCAAGTGCTCCTTCCTGGGTCCAAGGGTTTGGGGGGTTTTTGCCTTTGGGTGGTGGCAGCATTTACCAAGCCAAGGTCAGAGAAAAGCTGTAACTTTGGGGCTTTAATACAAGCCTAGAGTGGCACAAATTAATTTGTAGAATCCTGTCGGGCCCCCACTTTCTGCACTCAGGTGACAGAGTGGGGATTCAGCCCTGACACATACTATGAACAAACTTGATCATAATTTTCTAGAAGAGTGAACATAGGGGTACAGACTAGCACAGTGTCTGTGTGTTCCCAACATATATGTGGGTATTATAGTCCTGCACAAGCAAGGTGTTTGGCATCTTCAAACACCTGAGGAACCGGTCCTGGGAATTCACTGGTTTATTAAGTGACTCTGTATGGAATTGAGAGACACTTTATATTATTATAAATACTGTTGCAAATTGCCGGTACTGTTATGCTGGGTCTCGCGCTTTCTCTTCTTTGGGGAAGGTTCAGGGCGCCATTGCTTGCCTCCTAATCGGTATTTTAATTACCCCACTAGTGTCCTAGAGGAGGGGAGTGGAGAGGGAGGGACCTGGTCCCGCCATCTTCTCCAGGTCCTAACCCAGGGGCCCTGAGGTTAGTGGTGAACCACTTGAACTGGCTACAACCCTGGGCTACTTCCCTCTCCTGCCCTTCAGCTTGTGGAGGGGCTTCTTGCCCTCCTTCTACACAAGCCAGGTGCCCCTTACCTAGGGTTTTTGGATTTCTCAGCCCACCGCAGCACTCCTCCAAACTTTCCTTTTGTCTCTCTTCAAAACTGTTCTCTGCTCCAACTCCTTCAAACTGCTCTCTGCTCCAACCAAACCTTCCTGCTCCAACTCCCACACTGTCTGACTGAAGGCAGGGGGGTTTTATAACCTGACTGACTGCTGGTGCTCTAATTGGCTTCAGGTGCTCTAGTTAATCTGTAGCAAACCTTCCTCCCCTTGTAGGGAATAAGGCTCCCTGCTAACACTCTCCTGCTGCCCTCTGGCCATGCTGTATCACATATCCCCCCCCAGCTCAACACCAAGGGGTTGGGCTACTTGGGACGAGAGGCAGTGCCATCGCGATAGGCCATCAGCGTTGCCATGTTGGCTTCCAGCCCTATGCTGGACCCAGAAATGGAAAGCCTGCAGAGAGGAACCACCTCGTCACTCTAGCGTTCCTCTCCTTGTTCCTGTGCATCCACTGGAGTGGGGCATGTCTGTCACGAGGGTAAACCGCCGCCCCAGGAGATAGTAGCGGAGAGTCTCCATAGCCCATTTTATCGCCAGACATTCCTTTTTGACAACAGCGTACTTTTGTTCCCTGGGGAGGAGCTTCCGGCTGAAGTACAAGATGGGGTGCTCCTCCTCCCCTACCATCTGGGAAAGGACGGCACTGAGCCCCACCTCCGAGGCATCCGTTTGTAGGATGAATTCCTTCTCGAAGTCTGGGGCTATGAGTACTGGATGGCAGCATAGGGCTGTCCGTAAATCTGCAAATGCTTCTTCAGTTGCATCAGTCCACTTCACTATCTCGGGGCCTCGAGCTTTTATCAGATCCATCAATGGCCCTGCTCTTGTGGCAAAATGAGGGATGAATCTCCGATAGAATCCTACTATCCCTAAAAACGTTCTGACCTGCTGTTTGCAGATTGGTCGAGGCTAACCTTGTATTGCCTCCACTTTGTTCCATTGGGGTTTTTCCAAACCTCTCCCTACTACATGCCCGAGGTATCTGGCCTCAGCTAGTCCTATCACGCACTTGAGAGGGTTAGCAGTGAGACCGGCCTTTCGCAGGGCGTCCAGCACTGCTTCTACTTTTTCTAGGTGCGTTTCCCAGTCAGGGCTATGGATGACTGTCGTCTAGATAGGCGGTGGCATACTTGGCATGGGGTTGTAGTAACTTATCCATAAGTCGTTGGAATGTTGCAGAGGCCCCATGGAGTCCGAAAGGGAGGACAGTGTATTGAAACAGGCCATCGGGTGTAGAAGGCAGTCTTGTCCTTGGCATCCTTGGCCAGGGGAATTTGCCAATGACCTTTAGTCAGAACCAGAGTGATTAGGTATCTGGCCTTGCCTAACTGATCAACTAGCTCGTCAATGCGTACTGGGTAGGCATTGAAGTGGGATACTACATTCAATTTCCGGAAGTCGTTACAAAACCTCAGGGTGCCATCAGGCTTGGGGACTAGGACGATTGGACTGGACCACTGACTGTGGGATTCTTCAATGACCCGAGTTCCAGCATCTTCTTCACTTCCATCCTAATTTCTTCCCTTTTAGCTTCCGGTATTTGGTATGGTCTTATCGTCACCCTTACTTTGGGGCTGGTGACAGTATGATGTTGGACTAGTGTCGTTCATCCCGGTTATGTACAGAATACGTCCTGGTTCCGGTGGATCATTTCAATGACCTCTGTTCGTTGTTCTGGGGTTAATTCTGGAGATATATTTACCTGTCTCCGTGGGTCGTCTGTCTGAGGGTGGAGCTCCTCGAATGACCAGACACGTCTCTCGTTCATGCCAGGGCTTCAGTAAGTTGAAGTGGTAGATTTGCTCTGGCTTTCGGTGGTCTGGTTGTCTAACCTTATAGTTCACTTCCCCAATGGCTTCCACTATCTCATATGGTCCGTGCAAGCTGGCTAGAAGTTTGCTTTCTGCTGTCGGCACTAACACCATCACCCGTTCCCCTGGCTGAAATCTCCGTTCTTTCGCCCGACAGTTGTAATATGTCCGCTGGGCCTCTTGTGCTTTTTCCAAATGTTCCCGTACTATTGGAGTTACTCGAGTTATTCGCTCTCTCATCTGTGTCATGTGCTCAATGACATTCTTTCCTGGGTTGGGTTGTTCCTCCCAGTCTTCCTTGGCGATATCTAATGTCCCGCATGGGTGGTGTCCATATAATAGTTCAAAGGGAGAAAAACCCGTGGACGCCTGGGGGACTTCCCGTATAGCGAACATTAGATACGGTAGAAGGGTATCCCAGTCTTTTCCATCCTGTGCTACCACCTTCCGGATCATACTTTTAAGGTACGATTAAATCGCTCGACCAGTCCATCTGTTTGTGGATGGTAGACTGAGGTCTGTATGGCCTGGATGCGGAGGAGGGCACATAAGTCTTTCATTAGTTTTGACATGAATGGGGTTCCTTGGTCTGTCAGGATCTCCTTAGGGATGCCCACTCTGGTGAATACCTGTAGTAGTTGCTTTGCTATTGCCTTGGATGCGGGGTTTCTTAAAGGAATGGCCTCTGGATACCGCGTGGCATAGTCAAGGATGACTAGTGCGTTTCGGTGGCCCCGTGCCGATTTTTCTAATGGGCCCACTATGTCCATGGCTATCCTCTCGAAAGGGACGTCAATAATAGGCAAAGGTACTAATGGGGCCCGCAAGTGAGGTCGGGGGCTATGCAACTGGCATTCAGGGCTGGAGGCACAATAACGCTGGACTTCTGCTCGTATCCCTGGCCAATAAAACCTTCTTAGGATTCTATCCAGTGTCTTGTCTACCCCTAGATGTCCCCCAAATAGATGGCTGTGAGCTAACTCTAGTACTGCCCTTATGTGTTTCCGTGGGACTAAGAGTTGCTCTACTTCTTCCCCTCGTATTTGCTCTATCCTGTACAAAAGATCGCGTTTGAGCACATAATATGGCCTTGGGCCTTTGATCTTTCCTTCCACAGGCACACCATTCACTTCCACTACCTCCTCCTTCATGTTTGCATATAACGGATCATCGGCCTGGTCCTGCCCAAAAGTCTCACATGCAGCACCCAACTGACCTAATTCTAGGGGGCCTATTTCTACTCTTCCCCCTGGGGTGCTCCCACTTGGGCTAGGAACCGCCTCCGAGTCTTCCTTGGCCTGAATTATCTCCTGCTCTCCTGAGCGGGTTCGCCTACCCACAAGGGAAGTTTTTTGATTCTCTGCTAGAATCCTGGTCCCTAATCTTTTATCTGCCCTTTGTTCTCACCTACACTTTCGGGGTTTCCCAGGGGATGAGAATAACCCTGGAGCAAATTTGGCAAACATTGGGGTGAGGCTATCTGTAGGTGCCTCCGTCTCAGCCTGGGGGTTGCTACCCTCCCCTGGCTCTATTGGGGTAAGTAAGCTCTTAAACCTGGGGAAGTCTACCAATTAAAACAAGGTAGGGGAGCTTGGGGACCACCCCTGCAGAAACCCTGGTAGTATTCCCCTGGATCTCAATCTGCACCGGGATTGTAGGGTAAAAATTCACAGTGCCATGTATGCACGTTACCCCTGTGTTTTTGGCCCGGGTTAGTTGGTCTGTTCCCACCAACTTCCCTGAGACCAGCGTGACAGCACTCCCGGAATCTATTAATGCTATGGTCTTTATACCATTCATTTTTACTGGTCTGGTATATCCATATGAGGTCATTGTGACCCCTACCAGACCGATTAGGCCACATTGCTCCCCGTAATTCCCCAGATTACACTGCATAGGTTCTTCCTTGTTAGGGCATTGGGCTGGTATATGCCCCAATTCCCCACACTCATAACACCGCCCCCTTATTCCGGTTGTCACCCTCTGCCTGGGACTGTTTGGCCGGCCCCCCACCTCTCTTCCCAAACCCCCAAGGTCCCTTCCTGGCCTCGAGCCATTCCTCGGTGTCTTTCCTCCCGGTTACAGTTCTCCTATAGTTCTCGAAAGCCCAGGGCCTTGGGTTTGGGGTTGGCTTCCTGCATTGCCGTGACTCCCTGCCTGGGGTCTGGAACAGTTCGCGGGCTGCCAGCTGTCTTTCCACGAGGGAGACCAACTCATCATAGGTAGAGGGATCATTCTGGCCAACCCAAGACCTGAGACCTGGTGGTAGCCCCCTCATATACCGGTCCAATACCAGAACCTCCATCATCTTCTCAGAGCTAAGGGCCTCAGGGCGCAGCCATTTCTGGGTCAGGTGTATCAGGTCAAACAATTGTGATCGGGGTGTCTTGTCCTCCGTATACCGCCACTCATGGAACCTCTGGGCTCGCAATGTCGTTACTCCGAACCTGGCCAGGATCTCTGCCTTCAGCTGGGAATAATCTGCTGCAGCCTCTGCAGCCATATCGTAATTGACCTTCTGGGCTTTCCCACACAGGAATGGGGCAAGGATACCAGACCACTGATCTCGGGGCCAGGCCTCCCGCAGGGCTGCTCTTTCAAAAGCCAGGAGGTTTGCCTCCACATCATCCTCCCGTGTCATTTTCTGTAGGCAATGGCTAGCCCGTACGGTCCGGGTCCCTTTACAGTTGCGATTCTGCTCCATAAGGGCCTTCATCTGGTTCACCAGGTCTTTCAGCAGGGCTCGGTCTTGAGCAGCCTGACTCATCAACAGATGATTGGTCCTGCTGCATTCTAGTCACCTCCTGTTGGGCGGTTGCTTGGACTCGGGCAGTCTCCTGCTGGGCCGCGGTGGCTTGTATAAGGGCCTTGACCACGTCGTCCATCTTAAGGATGGGAGGGTTTTGCCTAACCGTGGTCTAAGTCCCCAGCGCGCAGATCCCACTTCTGACACCACGTGTGGCAAATTGCCAGTACTGTTATGCTGGGTCTCGCGCTCTCTCTTCTTTGGGGAAGGTTCAGGGCGCCATTGCTTGCCTGTGAATCGGTATTTTAATTACCCCACTAGTGTCCTTGAGGAGGGGAGTGGAGAGGGAGGGACCTGGGCCCGCCCTCTACTCCAGGTCCCAGCCCAGGGGCCCTGAGGTTAGTGGTGAACCACTTGAACTGATGGTTCCTTCCCCTAGGCTACTTCCCGCTCCTACCCTTCAGCTTGTGGGGGCTTCCTGCCCTCCCTCTGTACAAGCCAGGTGCCCCTTACCTAGGGTCTTGGACTTCTTAGCCCACTGCAGCACTTCTCCAAACTTTCCTCTGCTTCCCTTCAAACTGTTCTCTGCTCCAACACCAATCCCCTCTGCTCCAGCTCCTTCCCTGTCTGATTGGAGCAAGGGTCTTTATCAGGTGACTGACTGCTGGGGCTCTAATTGGCTTCAGGTGCTCTAGTTAATCTATAGCAAACTTTCTTCCCTCTGCAGGGAATAAGGCTCCCTGCCAACCCTCTCCTGCTGCCCTCTGGCCAGGCTGTATCACACTGTGTACTGAGAACTCCAAGGCTTTTCCATGCCATGTGCTGTGAAGCTTGTGTTTGGGACACAGGAATTAGAAGCCACTTGGCAAAAGGAATATAAAGGGCAGCTGCATCATCTCCATTTTGTCTTCAATCCCCCTTCCTACCTCTGGAGCAACTTCTCTACAAACTGAAGGCTTGAACAAAGGACTGAATAATGTGGATGTGTACCAGAGAGCCTTTCAAGCCAGAAACTCACCAATACTGCTAAGAACCAGATGTATAGATTTCTGAATGTGTCTGACTGCTTTCCCATTTAACAACTCCCTTTTTCTTTTTCTTTTATAATAAACCTTTAGTTTAGATGCTTTCTTGCTTATAAACCTTTAGTTTAGATGCCAATGATTGGCTGGCATCGTAGTATTTTGAGTAAGATCCAAACCTATACTGACCTGGTGATGTGGCTGACTCTGGGGTCAGAAGAACACTTTGTTTATGTGAGCAGAGTTTTTAAATAACCTCTCACTGTGCTGGACGTAGGTGCTGATTAGGAGTCAGAGAACTGGCATGCAATAAAGGGGGCCGTGTGATTTCTTTTTTCAGTTTCTCGATAACCAGTGTGGGGGATCAGAAGCACAGTTGGTGACTGGTCGGTGAGTTTAACTTCTGTGTTAACCACCAGTTTGGGGAGCCTCTGCTCTCCCTTTTTCAGCCTGCCCTGGTCTTGGCATTTTCAGTGAGGACTATCCCAGGCACACTGGGTCACACTAAGTATTAAAGTTAAATTAATAGAATGTTTTTTTATGAGAAAGTTTTATGAAATCAACGGAACTCCTTTGTTTTCTTTCATCTGAGCAGGGTTTCCATTTTCCAAACCTGATGTGATCTCCCAGCTGGAACAAGGGGAAGAGCCGTGGGTCTCAGACCTGCAGGGTTCAGAGGGAAAACATACCCTGAGATCTTCCTGCAGAGGTGAGGAAACATTAAACCAACTCTGAGTGTGAAAGTGCCTGAAGGAAACATCTGGGATGCCCTACCAAGCCCTTGACAGGTCTCTCAGTTCATTATTGTTGCCAGCAGGGGTAATATTCTCAGGGTAATTATAGCTCATGGCTTCCCGTAGATTCTAGCAGACACCAGGCAGTAGCTTCCTCCCTTCCCCCTGAGAATTTGGATGGCATTTGAAAGCCAAATTGATCCCCTCCTCTCTCCTGTTTTGGGGAAGAGTATGGGGGAGTTCAGTTTGTGATTTTTATTTGACCTCCCTCCAGCACTTAGGTTGTTTTAGCTTTTCACTTTTCATCCCTGTTTGATGTTTCTGTCTTTTTCACCGCAGGTGATGCAATGGCATGTGAGAAAGAGGAGCAGAATTCTCAGCAGAAAAATGTTCAGCAAGTGGATAAACACAGAGCATTATTGCAAAGATCAAAAAGCAATGTGTCCAGGAGTCATGAGGAGGAAAAATCCTGTGAGATTCAGCACAGACCAGAGAGAGAACAAGGAAACCAGCCGGGGGTGAAAATGGGTAAACGTATTTCCTCTGAGGGAACTCAGAAGGACCTCAAGGAAACCACAACAAAGCAGGAAATCATCATTGGAAAGAGAAAAAATACATGCACAGAGTGTGGAAAAAACTTATGTGACTACTCAGCCCTTCTTAATCATCAGAGAATCCACACAGGGGACAGGCCCTACGAATGCTGTGAGTGTGGGAAAACCTTCAGTCGCCGATCAGACCTTTCTAAACATCAGAGAATCCACAAAGGGGACAGGCCCTACGAATGCCGTGAGTGTGGGAAAACCTTCACTAGCAGCTCACACCTTTTTAGACATCAGAGAATCCACACGGGGGACAGGCCCTACGAATGCAGTGAGTGTGGGAAAACCTTCAATCGCAGATCAGCCCTTTCTGTTCATCAGAGAATCCACACAGGGGACAGGCCCTACGAATGCCGTGAGTGTGGGAAAACCTTCACTAGCAGCTCACACCTTTTTAGACATCAGAGAATCCACACGGGGGACAGGCCCTACGAATGCAGTGAGTGTGGGAAAAGCTTCACTAGCAGCTCACACCTTTCTGTTCATCAGAGAATCCACACAGGGGACAGGCCCTACGAATGCCGTGAGTGTGGGAAAAGCTTCACTCAAAGATCAAACCTTTCTGAACATCAGAGAATCCACACCGGGGAACAGGCCCTACGAATGCCGTGAGTGTGGGAAAACCTTCTCTTGGCACTCAGCTCATATTAGCCATCAGAGAATCTGCAAGGGCAGTGAACACCATAAAACCCTCTAGGGCTATCAATTTTTTTTCTTTCATACTTTTCCTGATTCCCACATAATAACTTTTTTAATCTGTTTGAACTGTTTGCAGCACTGTTATCCCTCAGCTTGGCCAGATGAGTGGCCCATTTATGCCTTTTGTAGTTTGCCTTCTTTTGAGGTGGGCCCATTTGTCCTTTCTATCAACTCAATTATCCCACAAGTAACTGGAGTGTGCCCTTCTTATGAGGAACCAGAGAGCATCACATTTATACCTTTCCTCCTATTGCAAAGTGATTGTTAGAGTCGCCAGTGATACAGATTGAATCCTTGCCAGTTGTTCTCACGTTGCTCTGGGTTGTGCTAAAGAGCAGTTACATTGGGAATTTTTCATGTTATAGTTAAATAAAGAGGAGCAGGGGAAAAAAGTGTCATTTCAGCCTCTGTGACACTGGAAGGAGATGGGGTGGTTCAGAAATTCCCTCCTTCCCCATCACTCCAGAACTGTTACATTTTGGCTTCTCTGTGCAGAGTTTATTTTCATCACGTTCTATCCCTCCACTTCTCAAAATGTCATATGAGGAAGAGTTCTCAGCTGTCCGTGCTTGGAGATGATGCTTTGATTTCTTTCCTCCTATATCAGAGTCGCTATGACTGGAGATGAAAGTGTCAAAGACCTGGAAAGGGAATTTAAATGAATCCCAAACATAGTGTGATTATTTGGCATTTAAATTCCAGGTTTCATCTATTGGTAAAGCCACTTCTGGCAAGAGGACTATTTTGTCCCCCATTATGGGATGCTGGGATGCTTACAATTTTGTAAATAATATAACTGACTATTGAGAGAGTGCTGAGTGAAGCTGCTTTGAATGGATCAGAGGAGAATGTGATGGGAGAATCTCTTGTCCTGATTCTAACTAATCAGATGTAACCTGCTCTGGAATTTCTCTTGATACTTTCATTGTCATGTATTCTGTCTCTCTGTGATGTGGGTTTCTCTCTTTCCTGAAGGCTGTTTGCTCACCCAATTGGATATTAGTTCAGTTCGATAGGACGTAGCTCAGATTTCTTGGAGAATTGAAGACAAATGACCATTTCCTAAAATCCTCATTTGTCACTTCAGCTTTGCTTTTTCCCACCCCTCCATGATGACAGTTCAAGTGCAGTTCTGTCAACAGTGGAGAACTCTCCAATTTACTGCACATGCTAACAAAGAAACAGCAGTGATTTAAAATCTCTATTCGGAAATGGTGAACAACAGCAGAAGCCCAATTAACTGAAGGAAGTGTATATGATCACAGTGGAGTTCAATTATTTAAGTCAGTATTTTCTCAGATGATTTGGGGAGAGAATTCCACATTAAGTGATTTTTAACTTGGCAAAGTGCCCATGTATTTGGTTCCCGAAGCATTTTTGTAACCCATGCCCCACAGAAGATCTTTCCTATTCGGAATGCTCCCCTTCATGATGCAGGTGTTGAGGAAAGAGAAGTGGTATTTTTGTTCAATTTATCCTTAATAGATGCAAAAAATGTGTATAAAATGAAATCAGTGTTGGAAATCTAATAGCAGCAGAAAAATAGCTATTTTTAAATAGAAATTCTAGCTCTGGTAATGAAGATTCTGATCCAGGCCTGTATCCAGTCCCTTGCCTGGACCCGTGTCACCAAATTAAAGAAAAGCTGGGCATGTTTCCGGAAGCCATTGCTTACGACACAGCTGAGATTTTGAGTGGTTTTGTAAAGGATTCTACTTCTGAGAAGTGTAAATTTACCCTAAAAAGGGCAAGGAAACAAAGGGCATCAGGAATGTATGTTTTTTCGGATGAGGCAAGAAAAGGGAGTAGCATTGTCCCCCTTGGGTAGCCCCTGTTCAATTCCAGGTCAGAAAGCAAAACTCTTCTGCAAGAATATCCAAAAAATATTGTGTTTCACTTCACTTCATAAGTACAGTTGTATGGCAATTAAATGATGACCCTAAAATTTCATAAAAGCAAAGAACGCTGAACGAAAGTGTGGGAAATACGGATGTATCTGAGAAAATGGCTTGGAATGAAGGAAGACAAAAATTGATCGGTTGAGAGAAAAGACCCTGTTTCCCCCTAGTTTGGAACTTCTCTCACAATTACTGGAATAGAAAAGCTAAACAAATGGTGTTCTATTGTTGCAAAGGAGATTGAAGTGAGGCCATTTTCTCCAGATAAAAGAAAATGGTCATGTCAGGAGTGGGATTTGAAACCACGTCTCTATGCAGAAACCAGAACACCCAAGAGAGAGGAAAAAAGAGTCTTAAAATGGGCACTTTGGACCAGTCCCAAATCCTAACGCTACAAAGAATGTGACTTATCAACCCTAGTTTTCATCATATTTGATGACACTCTTTAGGGAGGCCAAGATGGCACATCTCTTTCAACTCCTAGAGACCTTCTCCAGCACAGCTGATTTTTAGGCACACTCACCCGGACCTAAAGTTACACGTTTCCTGGAGTTCCATGAGTTCTGCAGTGTTGGAATCTCCCTGCTCACGTTTTAAGCAAACAAAAGATGGGTGCTGGCATTCTGAGACCCTCAAAATCCTGCCCTGGGGGCCAGACAGTTAAGCAACCAGCATCCACAACCTCTACCATGATAGCATCCTGTCTGGCAACAACTCACTTATCAATAGCTGGGGTCTGAAATCCTCATTTCTTTGTTGTTCTATCACTGTAGTTTCCACTTTCCTATTGCTTGTCTGTATATTATTTTATCGAGATTCAAATTTCTTGGTCAAGGTATAGTCCATGTATGGACGCCAGAGAAAATAATACACTGAGGATAAGAAGAATATAGAAATATTTTGCAGTCACTATGGGCATAACTATGATAATTGTTTTGTGTTTCACTCTTTATATATGGCACCACCTTCCTTCCCTTTAGACTTCTAGTTTACCAAGGGTAAAACTAAACATCTCTTCAGATAGCAGGGAGTGTTTGTGTTCATTCCTGCTAGCTACACAGGGATTTGATGTAGCTGCTTTCAATCCTCCGGCTCTGCCGGGATAAGTAACGTTTCAGGCTGTCACTGAACTGAAGGAGGGAGATCATTTTGGGATAGGTTACGTCTCCTCTTGTCATAGAATCAATTCCCCAATGTAAGCGGGGGCAGACGCACCTGACGGCGCCTCCTGCTGGTCTTCTTGGGAATTAGCTCTCCAGCCGTCAGAGCGCCCTCTGCAGGCCGGTGATCTGCCTTACCGCAGCTGGCCCCCTGTCCCTCCCAGGACCCCGGTGCCCCTTTTACCCTGGCAGTACCCCCTGGCAGAACCCCCCCAGTTCTGGGTCTCCCCCTCCCACTATCCCCACGTCACCTCAGTCTCGGCTACTGCCCAGTCTCCATCCAGCCCCCGTTCACTGGGGCAGACTGCAGTATGAGCTACTCATCACAGGCAAAGGGGTTTGGACCTGCTGCCTCTGCTTCCCCCTGGGCTGCCCCATTGCAGCCCTGCACCTATTCAGCCTATAGTCAGGCCTGCAGCCTGGGGCTTTCCAGGCCAGAGCTCCCAGCTCCTCTGGCCCTTCCCCATCCCTGCTCCCACTCTAGGTGTCTTGCTTGGGTCCCTGCAGCCAGGCCCTTCTCTCGCTACAAGCAGAGGGAGACTGACTGGGCTCCTGGCTCACAGCCTCTTATAGGGGCCAGCTGGGCCTGACTGGAGCATGGCCACAGCTGAGCCTGCTTCCCCCAATCAGCCCAGGCTCCTTGCTCCAGCCCCAGCCCTCTCCTGGGCTGCTTCAAGCCCCGCAGGGCAGGAGCAGGGTAAGCACCCCACTGCCGGGAGTACTCTGTGTCCCTGGGCTGCCCTGCTGGCTGGGTGCTCCCCCCTTCTCTGGCTGCCCTGCTGGCTGGAGCTCCCTCTCCCTGGGCTGCTGCTGCTGGCTGGACTGCTCCTTCCTGGGCTGCTGCTGCCGCTGCTGCTGAGCGAGGGGTGGGGGGGGCCTTGCTGGCCTGCCCCCCCTCCCCCACTGCTGGAGGAGAAGCCAGGACCCCTCCACCACTGCAGCTAACACCTGGGGGGGTCATTCCTGCCTGGCCATCGGGGCTGCTGGCGGAGGAGCTGCTGCTGCTGGAGCTGTGTTTGCCCTGGGGAGCTGCTGGAGCCTGGAGGAGGAAGAGGACTACGAGGACCACTGGCTGCTGGGGAGCGCACAGGACTCTGGAGACCACTGTGGAGGGGGCCATCGCAGACTAAGTAACTCTCTAACTGTGCTCTAGTGGTGGGGTTCAGACTGTGTGTGTGGGGCACACAGGGGGTGTGGCATGGAGCCTGCCCCCTGGTCCATCTGTGTCCCCCCCCCAGCCCCACCACCACCGCTGCCCCCTCCACCACCTCCGCAGGCCACTTACCATCTGCCTCTGGGACTCAGCTGCTCGCCTGGCCTGCCACTCCCTATTGCCACCGTTTGGACCTCCAGCAGCAGCCAGCCCCATATTGACTTTGCACGAGTGCTCGTGGGTTCACATACCGCCCCGCCCCCGGACTGACCCCTTCCCCTCTGCAACTGGCCCCCTGGCTTTGCCCCTTGTTGCCTGCCCCGTTCGCCCCTCGTAACCTCCCCCCACACCCAGCTTCAGTTTGTTGGCCTGCCCCACCCATCTCCCTTTGCAGCTTTGTTTGTCCTGCCCCAGCCCTGAAGCCAGCCCCTTGGTCCCTCTGCCCCACTCCCAGCCTGGTTGCTCCCCTCCCTCCGCGGCCCCTCACCCTGATTAGCCCCTCCCCTCGTGCACCCCTGCTTCTCCCTGTTTGAGTTTGCCCCTATTGCACTGCACCCCCCATTGCTCTTGCTTCCCTCCCCCTCCCCTAGTGCAGCTAGGAGCCGGATTTCGATCCTGTATTGGTGACTGACCCCCCCTCCGCCCAGTCCTTGATAGTTCCCCTATCTGCCCCTCCCATCTTGGCACCCTCCTCCCCTGCCCACAGCCTAGCAGGGAGGAGTGGTGACCTGTTTCCCCTTCCCCCTCCCTCTCTCCCTCCCTACGCAGCATGGCGGGAGACGCAGCGGGTGGGACCCCTGGAACAATGCCTGTCCCCCCTCCCCCACCTGCTCCCCCCCAAAAAAACCCTAGTCTCGACCTCAACTGCCGCTGCCAGACCACCTGCCACCACGCCCGCTGAGGCGCCGCCAGCAGCGGGCGACGGGGTGCCCTCTGCTGCTGCCACATCCCTCGCCCCTTCTGCCTCTGGGGGAGCCCCCCCAGCCGGCGGAAAGGGCCAGGGCAAAAAGAAGGCAAAGGGCCCCGCTAGGAAGACTAAGCCCTCCATGGCGGAGCCTGCCACTGCTGCCGCGGCCCTGCCACCGGCCACGGCGCCCCTCCCCGCTGTCCCCTCCACCAGCTCTGTGGATGCCCTTCCCCTTGCCCCCAGAGCGTACGCCCAGGTGGCGGCGGCCCGCCGCCTGCCGCTATGTCATCTCCCTCGACCGCCGACTCCGGTACCATCTACAGCGGCCGGAGCCCCTTCCCCACCTTGACCCGGAAGCACGGCGTCCGCTGCCTCCTGGTGCCTGCCTCGCCCCACGTGGAGACCTACGTGCGGGCATTGGCGAGGGTGGTGGGGCCCACGGCCATCGTGTCAGCCTCCAAAATGTACGGCAAGGTGGTCGTCTTCCTTGCCTCGGAGGCCGCCGCCCAGGAGGCGATGGAGAAGGTCGTGGCAGTGGGGGGGCGTGTTCGTCCCCCTAGAACAACAGGAGGACCTGGGTGTCCTTGTGGTCCTGACCTCCATCCCTCCCTTCCTTCCCAATGCCGCCCTGTTACCCGCCCTCTCTAACCTGGGGAAGCCCCTTTCTGTTATGAGCCCTCTCCCCTTGGGCTGCAAAGACCCTGCCCTCTGTCACGTCCTCTCGTTCCGCCGGCAGGTGCAGCTTCAACTGCCGCCGGCGGTGCGTGGCAGAGAGGCACTCGAGGGGTCTTTCCTGGTCCCCTATCAGGGGGCCCATTACCGGGTGCATTACTCCACGGGGGAGGCCCGGTGTTACCTCTGCCAGGCGACGGGGCATGTTCGGAGGGACTGCCCTTTGGCCCGGCACGGAGGAGCACCCAGGACCCCTGAGCTCTGGCAGGGTGCCGGCCCCGTCATCGCCGGCACCCCCTGCCCGCCCGGTGCCCAGAGCCACCCCTCCTCCTCCTCAGCCCACCACTGCTCCTGCGTCTGCTGCCTGCACTCTGGCGGGGCCTGTGGAGGAGGGTGCGGCAGGGGTACTGCCGGGTGTGGGAGGGGGCTTTCCCCAGGGGGACTCTTCCCACCCTCCTGCTGTCCCACTTGTGCCTCTCCGAGCCCCCAAACCATCATCCCTGCCCCCTGACCCAACCCCTGTTGAGCAACCCGCAGGCGATGCCATGGAGGGCTGGACCCGGGTACAGGGTAAGCGGGGCAAGCGGCAGGCTCGGGCTCCACTCGTGCCACCGGACACGGAAGCCCCCCGCAAGACCAGAAAGGGGGCTGCAGACACCGAGCCTTCCACCTTGCCCACGGGGTCGGCCCATCTGCCAGTGCCGGCTGGGGAAGATGTGGCAGCACCGGAAGGTACCACCATCCCTCCTCCGCAGTCCCTCCCTGCAGAGGCCTCCGATGAGGCCCCCCTGTTCCCTTGCCGCCTGTGCCCCCTGCAACGCCCGATGTGAGCGCTGCCTCGGGCGCGAGTGGGGGAGGACCCTGGGGTGGTGGGGGGTGAGATCCCTTCTATCTTTGAGGAGATTGAGGCCCTGGGTCTGACCCCGGTCACCCTGGGGGAGGACGACATCCTGCCAGCAGGCCTCGACCTGGCCGACCTCACCCCAGCTCCCCTTCCCCGAGCTCCAGCGTCCCTCCTGCTGCGCCCGCTCCCGCCTCCAAGGGTCCCTTGGAATCCTCAACCTGCCCAGCTGTGGACGGCACCCTGCTGATGGCCGCCCAACCTGTCGAGGCGACGGCCGGTGCTTTGTGGCTGGGACCCGAGCTACCGGGGTGTCCCTCGTTGGTGCGGGGGGACCGTGTTCCTTCCCGGGCGGGGGCCCCACCGAAGGTTCTACATCTCCTGATGCCGCGGCTCTGACACCTGCCATTGAGCCTGGGCCCAGCGTCACTGGCCAGGGGCAGGACATTAGCCCAGCGAGGGAGGGGTGTGGCAGTGACATCACAAAGGCCTTTTGCAGGACCTCAGCCTATTGGTCCAAGGTGGTGGGGAGGTGGTGACCTCACAGAGAGATGCTGACATCAGCCAGGCAGGACAGGGGTGAGGGGCCAGGGAAACCTCAGAGACCCCTGTGGCTTTGCTGCAGCAAGTCTCCTTCTCCAGGTCTCTCTTTGAGGACTGAGAGAGTATTCGGGTTCACGGACGTGAGCGCCAGGAGGTACCTCTTTCGAGTTTTCTCCTTCCCTTTTAGTGATTTTACTAGAAAACAGCCGTCCCTGTTTAGAAGGTAAGAGCCTCCTGGAGGTTTGAAACCTGTTCAGTCTGATCCATCTGGTGAGAGTTGAATTCTAGGCATGGAAAACATGAGCTTAAGGAGGCAGAATTTTATTGCACACCTGGGATTTTGTCCCTTAGAATCACTGGGGACATTGGGGTTTGTCCTTTTTGTTTCACCTTTTCCTCCCTCCCTCCTTTCTCTTCGTCTCTTGCTTCTTTTGTACTTTCTCCTGTTCCCCTCCCAACACCGGTAGGTATGTGTGTGTGTGTGTGTTGTGGGGGAGGGCTCTGCAGCTCTGTATCTATTGGGTTTCCGGGAAACGGGGCGGGCGGAAGCCCGCCCCATGCTAACGGATCCCCCCCCCAGCCTAAGGGGAGGTTCAACAGGGCATCAGAAACCCACTAATTGGGGGGACAACTAATAAAAGAACAGGGACAGGAGTGCGGTCAGAGGGTCATAAGAAGGGATCCTGACGGGGACACCGAGCAGAGAACCCCAGACAGCGCCCACAGCCCCTCGAAGGCATCAAGGCAGCCAGCGGATGCCGCCCAGAGGAACTCCGCCCGGAGACGGGAACGGACTAAGGATCGGAAACAAGCCCCACAGTCGCAGGAGTCCCCATTGGCCAACTGCCTCTCCCTGGTCACGTAGATGGCCATTTTTGCCAGGGCGAGGAGGAGGTTGACCAGGAGGTCTCACAACTTTCTGGGGCCACGGATAGGGAGTGCGTGGAGAAGGAGGTGAGGGGAAAATCGCAGCCAGAAACGCAACAGGAAATTGGAGAGGAGCCAGTATAGGGGCTGTGTTGGGGGGTGGTGGTTACCTGCTCCTGCCCTTTGGGGCTTAAAACAGGCCAGGAGAGGGCTGGGGCTGGGGCAAGGAGCCTGGGCTGATTGGGGGAAGCAGGCTCAGCGGGGGCCAAACCCCAATCAGGCCCAGCTGGCCCCTATAAGAGGCTGTGAGCCAGGAGCCCAGTCAGTCTCCCTCTGCTTGTAGCGAGAGAAGGACCTGGCTGCAGGGGGCTGGACAGAGGGTACTTGAGTGAAGCAGGGCTGGGGAAAGGCAGAGGAGCTGGGGAGCTCCAGCCTGGAAAGCCCCAGGCTGCAGCCTAGCAAAAGGCTAATAGGTCCTGGGGGTTGCAGAGGGCAGCCCAGGGGTAGGCCAAGGCAGCAGGTCCAAACCCTCCTTGCCAGTGATGCGTGGCTGATACTGCAGTCTGCCCCAGGGTGCAGGGCTAGACAATGACTGGCAGTAGCCTGGTACTGAGATGAGGTGGGGATAGTGGTTGGGGGTTCCCCTGGCAAGGGGAGACCCTGAGAGAAAGGGGTGACTGCCAGGAGGCAGCATTTCAGATAAAGGGGCACTGGGTCTTGGGTCTTGGCATTGCAAACCCTTCCCAAAACACCCTGCAGCCAGTAGCACAGTGGGATAGTTACCCACAGTGCACTGCTCTCTGTTGCCATCCACGAACTGCTAGCGTGGATGTGCTCTGGGGACACAAGGGGCATAGGGAGGACATTCAATAGCTGTTTAGTTAAAACACTTTAACTAAAGCAGCAATGCCAGGGGGTTGGTGGCTCCTTTCTTTCCTCACCCTGGAGTAAACTCAGCTTTTTATTCCATTCTTGATGTTTCATGGAATAACAACAGACGACCGAAGAAAGACGTGGACAGGGTGGGTCTCGGGAGGGGCAGAGAGTTTCGAGCGGTGGGCAGAGCAGGTCTCGGAGGTGGGGGCAGTGGGCAGGGCAGGTCTCAGGGGAGAGGCAGAGAGGTGTGGGTGGTGGGCAGGGTGGGTTGCAGGGATGGGTCAGAGAGGTGGCGGTGGCGGCTGGTGGGCAGACCTTGTGGTAGGGGGTGGAGAGGCACGAGCAGGAGGCAGGAAGGCCTTGGGGGAGGAGGGGAGCGAGCGAAAGGTGGCTCAGCCGTCCTCAGCCAAAGAGGAAGAGCGGGGGTGGGAAGTGGCCAAACAGGAGCAAGGGGGGAGCACAGGTGGAGCCACAGAGAGAGGAGAAGGGTGGGGGGCAGTGCCATGGTCTGGGCATCAATGGGCCCCCCACTTCCAGGGAGCTTCCAGCGCTCACACCCAGCCTCCCCAAATGCAAGAGCCATGGGCCACCTATTCTCTTCATCTTCACTAACCAAGCCCCTCCCCAAGCTATGTTGATGGGAGAAGCCCTCCTATTGGCACAGCGCTATCTGCACCGGGGTTAGGCTGATATAACTGCATTGCTTAGGGAGGTAAATTTTTTACACCCCTGAGTAATGTAGTTACACCGATCTAATTTTGTAGTGTAGACCTGTCCAAAGAACCTTGGGAGTAAAACTTCACCTGCTCCTCTGCTTTACTGAATCCAAACACCAGCAAAGCTTGTCAGGCCCAGATGGAGGTTGGCAGAGAGTCAGGTGTGTGCAGACATGATCCCTTCAGCAGCTGTAGGCACCATGGCTTAGCTGGCTAAAACCACTGTTTTGTATACAGGAGATCCTGGGTTCAAGTTCCAGTGGTACCTTACTGAGTTGCTTTTGGGGCACCTGGTATTGGCTACTGTCAGAAGACAAGATTCAGAGCTAGATGGACCTTCGGTCTAGCCTAGTGCGGTTTTTCTTATGTTTTAAATTACACTCACAGGCACTGAGGATAGAGTTACTGAAAGTTTGGGAGTTAGGAGCTGATAGGTCAGTGGTCCAGTCCCCTCATGGATGACCCCCTCCCTCTGGGACAGGGGCAGGTCTGAGCTCTCTCACCAAATGCTCATTGTGGCTGCCAGAATCTGTGGGCAGCTCATTTAGTTTATGCCAAGGGTGGAGTCCTGTTTTGTGCACTGTGTCTGAGAATGAAAATCCTAAACCGCCCTTTGAAATAACAAAAGCAGCAGGACGTGTTTCTGTCCCTGCCCCAAAGCAGACAGACCGATGGAGAAATGCCATGAGTCCAGGGTAATACTCCCTTGCGGTTTTACCATTTCCACTTGCTAAACCCCCTCCCAACCTTCTGGGCTCCTGGAGCAGGGGACTGAGCCTGAGCCGAGACATGGACACTGCAACTTTACAGCCCAAGCCGCATGACCCTGATTAATGTGACACGGGCCAGTCGTGGGTGTTTCATTGCACTGGAGACGTAGCCTAATGTTATGTCTACACAGTGATTAACACACCCAGGGCACCTGTCGCAAAGCCCGGCCAGCTGACTCAGAGTTAAGGGGCTTGAGCTGCAAGACTATAAAATTACAGGGCAGACAGATGGGTTTGAGCCCAAACTCTGAGACCCCACGAGGGGTGAGGGTTTCCAAACCCAGGCTTCAGTGTGAACACAAATATCTGCACCACAGTTTTTAGCCTCTCAGCTTTAGCTTCATGAGCCCACGTCAGATGGTCCAGGCCAGCCATGCTGCCGTCTTTATCCCAGGAGAGATGGACTCTAAGGGTACGTCTCCATTGCAATGTCAGCCCAGGGGTGGCTCGCTGTGCTCAAAGCAGCACCCTGGAAGCCCCATATTCACCAGTCTCATATAATGATGATACCGGTTTGTACAAAGTCTGCCTGGTGAGGTGTCATTTCAAAAGTCTGGGTCTGTTGAACATTAATATTGTGTTGGATTGTGTGTGTAGCATTGGCTGGGAAGTTTTGCTCTGTGTGTGTTACTGAGATGAGGTTGGGAAATGCCCACCACCAGCCTTTCAGGTGTGACAATAGAGGAGCCAGACTCGCTGCTGGCCCATTAAAGGGATCCACACTCCCAAAGACTATCCCAGGAACCGTGTACAATGCAGACTTCTCCGAGATAGCACAGCGACAATGGACACTGCTTGACTCACATCCTAGCAAAGGGACTTCCTAGCCAGTTGGAAGAAACTATGAAAGGGGGGGTAGAGACATTATGAGTTAGCCTCTCTCCCCCACAACTCAACAGCTGGAAACACACCTGGATGACAAACACTGAACTGAAATAATTCAGAAATCAGAAGAGAATAATAATAGTACATTCAAACCAAAGTCCCCAAACAGACTAGTAGTGGTTTTTCAGCAGAAAATTTTCAGTTTGGGGAATTTTGTTTTCTCAGTCAGACTTTGCCAAGGGAAGCAGAGGGAAAATGGTTGAGTTGTCTCCTTCAGAACAGCTTGGCCTAGACACTAGCTCTGGTTCACTGTTGTGGCCTTGCTCAGGTTGGGGGTATTTTAATTATTTGGGGAGGTCCCAGGGTGTTTGGGGGAGATTAAGAGGCTGTTCCCTTTTGAGATAAAAACTAAGAAATGCAGGACTAGAGAATTTTTAGAAATCTGGGATTTAGACATTTTATTTGAAGCAACAGGGGAGGCAGCTGAGATTCTGAGAAAGGTTTTGTTTGATCTGTCATTGTACCAAGGGGGGAGATGGTTGTCTATAAAGGAGAGTGAAGAGTAAATGCAGCTGATGAGGATGGGGTTTGAACCCATGCGTGCAGAGCACAATAGATTAGCAGTCCATCACCTTAACCACTCAGCTACCTCATCTGAGCAGCTAAGACAGGGACAGGAGGAGAAATCTAAGGCCGGCAGAGATAGGGAAACTAATGAGTTTTTAAATACTAAGCGTAAGCAGGGTCTGAATGAGCTCCCCCCTCACATCTAGTGAGGAGCTGGGGGAAGACTTCAGGAACAGGCCGTATTTGCACAGACCCCCCTGCTCTGCCTAGCTATGCAGCATGGTGGGGCCGCTTCCCCAAAATGACCAGTTTGGGATGGTGGTGGGTTACAAATCACTTTAGGATTGAGTGGAATGAAATGTTATTCTCCTCCCTGTATGAGTGAAGGGCAGCAGAACGTACCTAGGCCGTCCTGACGGAGGGGTGGGGGGGGAGGAATCGCTTTCATTGGACTGCAGAGAAGTGATTGAGGACGTCACCCTAACCCAGTGGGCCCCAAACATTTCACACTGCGCCCTCGTATCCATGGCTGTGGCCCCTCGGAAGCCGCGGTCGAGAACCGGGGCTGGGAGTGGGGCCGGTGCTTGCTGGCGAGAGGGGTGCGGACAGGGGTAAGGGGGTCGAGGCCGGGCTGGGAGCCAGGGGCCCAGGCTGAGGCTGAGGGTGGGGTTGGGGAAGAGCTGGGACTGAGTGGGGCTCCCTCCCTGCCCTCCATGGGGGCTGGCTCAGGCCCTGAGGTGCCCCCATCAATCTTCCTCTGTGTCCCCCTAGGAGTCACGCCCCACATTTTGGGGACCACTGACCCCTACTCGCTAAGCAGGGGCTAGTGATGCCAAAGCCCAGGGAAAGGGAGAACAAGTGCAGGGGCCCCAGCACCAGAACCATGACCCCCCCACACACTTCTGTGTGTGGCTCTGCCCCCTTCCACACCTTCCACCCACGGCCCCACCCACTGTCACCTCTGCTCCACCCCCTCCCCCACTGGCCCCACCCGGTCACTCCTTTACCCCAGCCCCGCTGCGGCCCCGAGACCAGAGAAGCTCTGTGCCCTGCTGCAGCCCCTGGGCCGTAGCAGGGAGTGGGAGCTCCTCCAGCCCTGGGGCTGACATGGGGGAGACTTTTCCAGGGGGGCCTAATTTGGCCAGGGCCCCTAGTCATGGGCCCCACTGCCCCCTTGGCGACAAAAGGTTTGGGGAGGCTGAGCCCCCCCGAGCCTCCATTACGAGCCGCCCAGGCTACCTCTGCTCAGTGGGTGGCCAGTCTCCCTGTGTCTCTGCTGTTCGTGCTGGGGAGCCCGGCCGGCCTTAGGGGTGGGGCCCCCGGCAGCCGCCCAGGGCTCCAGGGGGTCAAAGGGCACCGTGTGGCCGTGCAAAGCTGCTCACTGCTCTCCCCTGCCCCAGTGCTCCTCCGTGGCCCCACAGAGGGTGGGGGGGAGCGAGGAGCAACACTATGTGCTCCCTGCGTCCTGGTCACTTTCCCCACCTGGGCTGGGTTGTGAGGGGAGCATCAGAAGCTGCTGCTCTCTGCCCTCCCCTGACGCAGCCCGGCTGAGGAAAGTGACCTGGATGCAGGGAGCTCGGATGATGTCACTTCTCGCCCACCTCCCACTCCCCCACAGCCCCTAGCGGTGCCCGGAGGAGCAATGCCAGCTGCTCTATGCACACAGGTCAGTGTCCCCACATGGGTTAGGGGTGAAGGGGGTGCAGGAGAGGGGCAGGGGCTGGTGGAACCGGAGGGGCAGGGGTTAGGGTGAAGGGGTGCAGGAGGGCAGTGGCTGGTGGCACAGGAGGGTGCAGGGGTTAGGGGTGAAGGGGCAGGAGAGGGGCAGTGGCTGATGGCACAGGAGGGTGCAGGGGTTAGGGGTGAAGGGGTGCAGGAGAGGGGCAGTGGCTGGGGCGCAGGAGGGGCGCAGGGGTTAGGGGTGAAGGGGTGCAGGAGAGGGGCAGTGGCTGGGGGCACAGGAGGGGTGCAGGGGTTAGGGGTGAAGTGGGTGCAGAAGAGAGGCAGTGGCTGGTGGCACAGGAGGGTGCAGGGGTTGGGGTGAAGGGGTGCAGGAGAGGGGCAGTGGCTGGTGGCACTGGAGGGGACGCTGGGATTAGGGTGAAGGGGTGCAGGAGAGGGGCAATGGCTGGTGGCACAGGAGGGGGTGCAGGGGTTAGGGTGAAGGGGTGCAGGAGAGGGGCAGTGGCTGGTGGCACAGGAGGGTGCAGGGGCTGGGGTGAAGGGGATGCAGGAGAGCAGCAGTGGCTGGTGGCACAGGAGAGGGTGCAGGGGTTGGGGTGAAGGGGTGCAGGAGAGGGGCAGTGGCTGGGGGCACAGGAAGGGGCGCAGGGATTGGGGTGAAGGGGTGCAGGAGAGGGCAGTGGCTGGGTGTGTGTGTTGGAGGTGCAGGGGTTGGGGTGAAGGGGTGCAGGAGAGGGGCAGTGGCTGGGGGCCCAGGAGGGGGCGCAGGGGTTAGGGGGGAAGGGTGGCAGGGGAGGGGCAGTGGCTGGTGGAACCGGAGGGGGCGCAGGAGTTAGGGGTGAAGGGGGTGGAGGAGAGGGGCAGTGGCGGGGAGCACAGGACGGGGTGCAGGGATTAGGGTGAAGGGGAAGGAGAAGGGCAGTGGCTGGGGCACAGGAGGGGCGCAGGGGTTAGGGGTGAAGGGTGGCAGGAGAGGGCAGTGGCTGGTGGCACAGGAGGGGCGCAAGCATTAGAGTGAAGGGGGTGCAGGAGAGCAGCAGTGGCTGGTGGCACAGGAGAGGGTGCAGGGGTTGGGGTGAAGGGGGTGCAGGAGAGGGGCAGTGGCTAGGGGCACAGGAAGGGGCGCAGGGATTGGGGTGAAGGGGTGCAGGAGAGGGGCAGTGGCTGGGTGTGTGTGTTGGAGGGTGCAGGGCTTGGGATGAAGGGGGTGCAGGAGAGGGGCAGTGGCTGGGGGCACAGGAGGGGGCACAGGGGTTAGGGGTGAAGGGTGGCAGGAGAGGGGCAGTGGCTGGTGGCACAGGAGGCGCAGGGGTTAGGGGTGAAGGGGTGCAGGAGAGGGGCAGTGGCTGGTAGCACAGTACGGGGTGCAGGAATTAGGGTGAAGGGGGAAGGAGAAGGGCAGTGGCTGGGGGCACAGGAGGCGCAGGGGTTAGGGGTGAAGGGTGGCAGGAGAGGGGCAGTAGCTGGTGGCACAGGAGGGGCGCAGGGGTTAGGGGTGAAGGGGTGCAGGAGAGGGGCAGTGGCTAGTGGCACAGGAGGGTGCAGGGGTGAAGGGGGTGCAGGAGGGCAGTGGCTGGGGGCACAGGAGGGTGCAGGGGTTAGGGGTGAAGAGGGGCAGTGGCTGGGGGCACAGGGGTTGGGGTGAAGGGGTGCAGGTGAGGGGCAATGGCTGGGGGCACAGGAGGGGTGCAGGGGTTAGGGGTGAAGGGGGCAGGAGAGCGGCAGTGGCTGGGGGCACAGGGTTAGGGGTGAAGGGGGTGCAGGAGAGGGGCAGTGGCTGGTGGCACAGGAGAGGGTGCAGGGGTTAGGGGTGAAGGGGGTGCAGGAGAGGGGCAATGGCTGGGGGCACAGGCGGGTGCAGGGGTTAGGGGTGAACGGGGCAGGAGAGCGGCAGTGGCTGGGGGCACAGGGTTAGGGGTGAAGGGGGTGCACGAGAGGGGCAGAGGCTGGAGGAACAGGAGAGGGTGAAGGGGTTAGGGGTGAAGGGGGTGCAGGAGAGGGGCAGTGGCTGGTGGCACAGGAGGGGGCACAGGGGTTAGGGGTGAAGGGGTGCAGGAGAGGGGCAGCGGCTGGTGGCACAGGAGGGTGCAGGGGTTAGGGGTGAAGGGGATGCAGGAGAGCAGCAGTGGCTGGTGGCACAGGAGAGGGTGCAGGGGTTAGGGGTGAAGGGGGGGCATGAGAGGGGCAGTGGCTGGGGGCACAGGAGGGGGCGCAGGGATGAGGGTGAAGGGGGGCAGGAGAGGGGCAGTGGCAGGGGGCACAGGAGGGGGTGCAGGAGTTAAGGGCAAAGGGGACACAGCGTAGGGGTTAGGGCACAGGAGGGGGTAGAGTTAGGGGTGGGGGAGGTGCAAGGGTCGGGAGTGCAGGAGCTGGGGGTAAAGGGTCAGGGGGATCGTCCAGGGGCGATGGGGAAGTGCCAAAGTACAAGTTTTGCCCAGGGCACCATTGCCCCTAACGCTGGTCCTTGGTAACATTTCTTGCAGGGAGGGGGATGGGAGAGAGAAGAGGCGTTTTCTCTCTGTTTCTTTCCTCTCCATTTTCTGCTCCTTCCTTCAATTCCAGAAACCTCCCTTGTGTGTCAGACGGTGCAGTGACGCCCTCCCCACCCCAGGCCTCTGGAGCCTTTGGAGCAGGAAGATCCCAGGAGCTGAGGCTGGATCCAGGGGTGAGTAGCTGGCAGGAAGGAGTCGTAGCAGCTCTTCTGGGAGCGCAGGGGAGGAATGACTCCCCCTTCGCCAGCTTCTCCCCGTGGGGCTCCGGGGAGCAGGGAGGGTTGTGTGATAAATTCCTGTAACCCTTCTGCCCCTCTGAGTTGGCAGCAACAAGGGCCGGGCTCAGTATCTAGCGGTTCTGTTTCAATAACAAAATGCAAAACTGGCTCAAGCCCCCACCCAGTGACCTGGGACAATTACATACCACCACCCCCGGGCGCCTCTAGGAGGCAATACTTCCCCTCTCGCAAGCAGGGAGTCTGAGCCGCTCCACTCCACCAGCCGTTCCATGAACCGCTCCAGTGGTCCCTGCAAACTGCTCTGCTGGGGCAGCAAAGAGCCACCAAATGTTCTGAGGGCTGGAGAAAAATGCCTTCTAGGGAGCTATTGAAAGAGCTCAACCTGTTTAGCTGATCAAAAGAAGATTGAAAGGTGACTTCATTGAAGTGCTGAAGTGTCTTAATGGAGAGAAAGGATTGGGTATTAAAGGGCTCTTTAATCGAGCAGAGAAAGGCATAACAAGACCCAATGGCTGGAAGGTGAAAAGAGACAAATTCCTATTACAACTAATATTCAACAGCGAGGATGATTCACCACAGGAACAAGCTACCAAGGAAAATGGTGGATTCTCCATCTCCTGATGTCATTTCATGAAGACTAGATGCCTTTCTGGAATGTGTTTGCCCCAAAAGTAGCTCTTGTGTCATACAGGAGGCCTGTGATATGCAGGGGGTCAGATTAGATGCTCTAATGGTCTCTTCTGGCCATAAAGTCGACTCATTTCTGAAAAACTGAGTGTAGCATTGGGAGCAGCGTCTGATGTTTCCCTGTCTAGCCGGCTTGCTGCCTAGAACGAACGCTCCTTGAGTGAGGTGATCCCCAGGGAGTAGCTCAAACCTGCAAAGTGCCTGGCCAGGGGCAGGACATTAGCACAGCAAGGGAGGGGTGGGGCAGTGACATCACAAAGGCCTTTTGCAGGACCTCAGACTATTGGTCCAAGGTGGTGGGGAGGTGGTGACCTCACAGAGAGATGCTGACATCAGCCAGGCAGGACAGGGGCGAGGGGCCAGGGAAACCTCAGAGACCCTGTGGCTTTGCTGCAGCAAGTCTCCTTCTCCAGGTCTCTCTTTGAGGACTGAGAGTATTCGGGTTCACGGACGTGAGCGCCAGGAGGAACCTCTTTCAAGTTTTCTCCTTCCCTTTCAGTGATTTTACTGGAAAACAGCCGTCCCTGTTTAGAAGGTAAGAGCCTCCTGGAGGTGTGAAACCTGTTCAGTCTGATCCATCTGGTGAGAGTTGAATTCTAGGCATGGAAAACATGAGCTTAAGGAGGCAGAATTTTATTGCACACCTGGATTTTGTCCCTTAGAATCACTGGGGACATTGGGGTTTGTCCTTTTTGTTTCACCTCTTGCTCCATCCACTGTCTGATCCTCTTTCTCTTAGTCTCTTGCTTCCTTTGTCCTTTCTCCTGTTCCCCTCCCAACACCAGGTTTTTTTCTCCTGCTGATAACCGCTCACGTTAACTGATCACTCTCGTTATAGTGTATATGGCAACACCCATTTTTTTCATGTTCTCTGTGTGTATATATATATCCTACTGTATTTTTAACTGCATGCGTCCGATGAAGTGGGTTTTAGCCCACAAAAGCTTATGCTCAAATACATTTGTTAGTCTTTATGGTGCCACATGTTCTCCTTGTACTTTTTGCAGATAAATTAATGGAGGTTAAGTGCATTAATGGCTATTAGCCAGGATGGGTAAGGAATGGTGTCCCTAGCCTCTGTTTGTCAGAGGGTAGAGATGGATGGCAGGAGAGAGATCACTTGATCATTACCTGTTAGGTTCAGTCCCTCTGGGGTACCTGGCATTGGCCACTGTTGGCAGATAGGATATGGGGATGGATGGACCTTTGGTCTGACCCAGTATGGCCGTTCTTATGTTCTTATGAAGGGAGGGGCAGAGCCCTGCAACAGAGTTTCTGTAGTGTAGTGGTTATCACGTTTGCCTAACACGCAAAAGGTCCTTGGTTCAAAACCAGGCAGAAACATGATGGCTTAATTTTTCCCAGCTCCTAGTGGCCTGTCCCTGCTGTTGTAGGAGCAGCAGTGATTTCTATGCTCAATAGGTGTGTTATACTTCCCCCATTCCCATTTTTGTCTCCTCTCCCTCTCTGAATGCCTGTGAAGTGGCTTTCCCCCTCCCCCTCCCGCTCCCTCCTGCAATGCTTGTGGGATGAAGGGGCTGGTTGAACAGCTGGAAGATCAGAAGAGCTCCTAGATAGAGAAGGTGTCTGGGACTCTCATTAGGCAGCACTCACACACCCAGAGCAGGGACACTGCATGGACACTGCCCAAGGTGGAGTGTGACCCACCAGATGCAGCCAAGTCATCTCCAGTCGCAGGCCATGAGGAGCAGGTCCTTAAAAGGGGAAGGGGCCCTGTGCTCAGGAGTCACTCACAAGCTTGTACCTCCAGTGAATGCCCTTCGCCCCGACCGCCTGGCCAGTGGTTCGCTGCATTGCAGTTCATTGTGCCTCAGGAAGACTTACCTTCATCGCACCGTCCATCGCGCGCTGGGGACACTTACCTGGCAGAATCCTGTGCCTGCCTCTTGGCTTCCCAGGGGTGGCTACTTGCAGCCCAGGAGAAGAAGGATGGTTCTGATGAAAGGAAGACAAGCAAAGCTCTGGGAGGAAATTTGGGTGTGGGCTCTGCGCTGGGGGTGGGGGGTGGGGTGCAGGAGGGGTGGTGCAGCTCCCAAAGTGACCGGTACACAACCCTCCGGCAGCAGCTCCTAGATGAGTGGGGCCAGGGGATTTCCATGTGCTGCTGTCTGCAGGCGCTGCCTCCAGAGCTCCCATTGGCTACAGTTCCTGGCCAATGGGAGCTGCGGAGTTGGTGCTCGGGGCAGGGGCAGCACGTGGAGACACTCCCCCCACCCCAGGGGATGCTGGGACATGCCAGCCACTTCTGGGAGCGGCACGGAGGGACGGATGTAGAGTGGGCATGGAGCCACCTTAGTGCTGCTGGCACATCTCTGCACACCCATTGGGGAGGGGAGCAGAGGGCCTCCATGTGCTGCCTGGGGTAGGGGCAGTGCACAGAGCTGCCTCCCCTCCCGGGTCTATTACAGGAGTGGGTGGGTGGGGTCTTTTGGCCTGCAAGGTGCAGCAGGTCGGACTAGATGATCACACTGGTCCCTTCTGACCTTAAAGGCTCTGAGTCTAAAAGGGAGAGGGAAGTAAAGGAATTTAAAAAAAAAATAAACCAAGCATTGTAATACCAGGATGACTCCAACTGCTTATTATATAGTCCTGCCCCTTTTTTCCTCCACAGAGTGTTTAATGACCTGTTGGGATTTGGGACACTGATTCTCTCATTCCATTGATAAACTGAAACTAAATCAATTCCCAGTGGAAGAATTATCATATCATTGCATTGGCTGGGAATCAAACCCAGATCAATTGCTTGGAAGGCAGCTATGCTCACCACTATATCACCAATGCATCTAGTGAAAGTCTCTGATTTTTCACACTTGGTGATTGGTCACCTTACTTCTTAGCATGAGGCAAATGTCTCTGTGGTCTCTGCCGTTCATGGTGGGGAGTTTCCCCACTGATAACAGTTCTTGCTGGGTCGGGGAGGGGAGAGAGAAGAGGCGTTTATTCTGTTTCATTCCTCTCCATTTTCTGTTCCTCCCCTTCCCTTCCAGGGTCCTCCCTTCCATTTCAGACTGTGCAGTGACACCCTCCCCGCACCCAGGACTCTCGAGCCTCTGGAGCAGCACGATCCCATGAGATCCTCAGTGACCAAGGGTCTTTTCCAACTTCCAAGAGACACCAGCTTGAGTCTAAAGGAAGCTCTGTTCCTTCCTGGGGATCCTCTCTCCCTTCATGGAGATCAAGAGCATGAAGCCTCTCTGCCTTGCCTCCTGGGTCTGAATTAATGTCCCATTTCCCACTATGTGCTCGAAAGAAACAAATGTTTCTAACCCAGGTGAGTGGAGTTAATTCAGCTGGAATCCTTCACCCACATTCCTTAGGAGATACAGACTCTCTGTGACACAGACTGACTGGGGTTCATCTCTGTATGTCCCCAATGGGGAAGGAAAGACACTGAGGGGGAAGGAAGAAGATGGACAGAAGGAGTCAAATGGGGCTAGACCAGAATAGGACATTTTCTGCCTGTTAAAATGTACTAGACTCTAATTGCTTAAAACAAAACAAAACCCCACCAGCTTCTGCTTGAACCATCAGCTTTTCACAGAGCAGCCAAAGTGGTGCAGCACAGACACACATAACCACCGACAGCCCAAGTTTGTCTAAGAAGCTCCTATAGTGGCTCATGCAGGGGGAAATACAGCTGTGGGTGTGAGTTCAGGCCTCACCCAGAGCATTGGTTTTCATTAGCCACGGAGCTTCCCCCACTTGCTTTGCCCAATTCACATGGAAAGTGCCATAGGAGGGTGATGAGAGTAAATTCTAAACTCTGAAATGCGGAGGTTGGCCCAGAGATTGGGATAAGGGGTTTGAAGAGAAAAAGCTCTAAGAGTATAAAACCATACAGTCTCCATGGGCAGGTCCGCACAACGCCTCAACAGGGATCCATTCGGGGGAGGGGGTTTCACTTCCTCTGTTCAATGTCCTGAGAGGTATTTGAAGATGAAGATAACACCATGGCTAACAGGTGACTGGCATGTCCTGGGTTAAAGAAAGGGACCTGGGTTAATAGTCTGAAGATTTGCGTTACCGTCACTGTCTGACCCCACTTCAGGGCAGAGCAGGTTTGTACGTTGCTGGGTGGAACGCACAGACTCCTGGAGAGCAGGGGCACTTAGGAGACTTTCTACACTTGCTGTTTTGAAGCAATTCAGTAAAATAACAGTGGAGCTACAATGTCTGGTCCAAAATTTCAGCTGCCCCTGGTACAAAAACGCTATTTTAGGATCTACATCGGAGGCTCCCGGCACTAGGACACCTGGCCAGAGAGCTCAGTGGGGGCGTAACAGCTGCTGACTCTGAGGGTCCCGGGCTAAATCCACTTGCAGGGGGAAGCGTGTTGATTTATTTGATGGATAATGAGCACCAGCTACCAGGGGAGAAGCCCTGAGAGTCGCTGCCACTCCAGCTGCTGCTAGGGCAGGGGGGAGCCCCAGGGGGCCAGCTGCTGCTCTGGCCACCCCAGAAGTGCTGCCAGAGGCCACCAAGCTGTGGCTGCTCCTGCTGCCCTCGGGACCACTGGTCAAGTGGTCCCCAGGGCCAGCCGCATTGGCCGCGGCTTGGGCGGTCCCTGGAGCCAGTTGATTGAGTGGCCCTGGAGTCTGCCACTGTGCCCACTGCAGAAGTTACGGAGGTTGCAGGAAGTCACAGAATCCATCACTTCCACCACCTCCGTGACAAACACGGAGACAAACCCTTCCCTGCTGTGACTGCAGTTCCTGGAAGGAAAGAGAAGAACAGAAAGTGACGAGAGAAAGAAAAAAAGAGAGATTCCCTGTCACCTCTCTCCCTGCTGCCTCCCCCCTTGTATTCTGTAACCCCATCTCACTGGGTTCCCTGTGCTGGTGCCATGGGGGTGACACTAGAGTTCTGGGGATTTGGGGGGCTCTTCATTTCTCAACATTTCACCCAAATTTGTCTTTGGGCTGAAATTTCTCCTGTTAGGCCTCTGTCAGAGCTGTACCCCACCCTGTTTGCGGGTGGTGGGGGGAAGAGGGGAGATGTAAATTGCAGAGCAGGCACAGAAGTCGCTCATAAAGGGTCATATTGATCTGGTGACTGGTTCTGACCGGGGTCACATGTCCTCTGACACAGGCTCATGTGCAGAACATGGGAGCTCTGGCTTGTCCTAAATGCTGTAGACTGTGAGTTCCTGGGAAAGGGCAGGGGAGAGGGAGCAAGAGGAGAAAGGCAGAGACATTGGAGACGAGGAATTGGGGGGAGAAGAAGGAGAGAACAGAGAGACAATAAATGATTGAAGCAGAACAGGTGTCCCAACTCCATCTTGCTCATCACAGGTGTTCAGAGAGACAGGTAGTTTTCCAGTGTCAAGTCTGAACTTTGATTCTAACAATGTGCATTGAAATATCAAGGGGATCTCCACATACCTCATCTCTTCCCCCTTCCCCTTTTTTAGTATTAATTTTTATTTTGATGTGTTTGGCTTAACCGTGATCGTCTCTTTCCCCACCTGTATTGCAATTTGGAGGTTATGTTTATTTTGCCTCCCTGTTGTTCATGTCATTATAATTATAACAGCAAAGGAATCTGCAGGAGCAAAAACTGACTCAAAACTTCATTTCCCCATCATGCCGGAACATCCTACAAACAGCTCACGCAGCTGGAATCATAACACGCAAGGCCAGGGGATGGGAGATGCAGGTTTCCAAGTGTTCTGTCTTTCTCAGATGATACATTCCAGCCCCTTGTGTGCCTCCATCCTGTATGACCTGCTGGACTTCGACACATTTATTGTTTCATTCTATAGATAATGTGATTGTAACACAATGTGAGTGAAATTAAACCACTTCCAGATGAGGAAACAACAGAAGAGAAAAGCCATTATTGCATTGGCTGGGAATCAAACCCAGATGAATTGTTTGGAAAATACCTACGCACACGACTATACCACCAATGCATCTGGCAGGAGTAGCTTTCCTGCAGGTTCTGTGCGCTGGCAAAGGGGGTGACACATGACCATGGAGTTAGTGAGCAGGGTGGATGGGCTGGAAGCTGCCTGACAGCTGGGAGCAGAGTTACCATCCCAGACTGACTGAAAGGGGGCAATGGTGAAAACAGATCTCACTGGGAGCTGGCCCCACACCTGCCCCGCCCCTAGGAGAGGGGAACTGAAGCTCAACTTCAATCACAGAAAAATCTTCCCTGAGAAGGAAGGGGACAGTTTGTTTTAAAGACCAGGTTTGTGTTTGTTCCTGCTACATATGGAGGGGCTGGGTAGTGCTGATTCCAGCCCCCAGACTCTGGGAGGATAAGGAACAAATTCCGGCTGCCAGTGACCTGCAGGAGGGAGATGATCTTTTGACAGTGACGGACGCCTCGTCCTAAAGGCCTTTGTCTGCCACCTTCCAGTGACTGTTTGGTACAGGAATGCAGCCCCCCACTCCTGGGTCTCTCCTGGGGAAATAATGTTTCTGTGCAAAACACCAAAGCTTTTAACAGAAAGGAAGAAAAGGAAATGGCCACATGATGAGACTAGGACATAAGGAATGAAACACAAGATCCTTCTCCATGTGCATTGACTTTTAACCTTGTTTGTGGTGGTGGTGTATCCATGTTGGTCCCAGGGGTCCTCTGGAGCGCCGGGCATTGGCCACTTTCGGGAGAGTGGGCTAGATGAACTGGTCTGACTCAGTGTGGCTGTTCTTATGTTCTAACTGCTGATTATGGAAGAGACGCCCTTCCAGGCTACACAGAACTGAAGAAGTGTGTGGGGTTAGCTCCACAGCTTGTCTCTTTCACCAACAGAGGTTGGTCCTCTTACCCTCACCACCTTGTCTCTCTTGGACTCTGAAAAGTGCTTTCTCTCCACTCCCTTTGGAGAGAAGTTAAGTTTCTCTTTGGGCAACTATCAGGCTGAAGAAATTGACTGTATTGACTGTGACACTAGAATTGAAGATTTAATATTATAAATAAATGAGTCTAAACCTGAGGTTCTGGTTTTCACATTGGTTTTTCTAACTCAGTTCCCAATTCTCTTCTAGAAAGGCCTCCAGGACGCCTGCCCAGCCCAGCAAAAGTGGCCAGGAGAAAGCCCACACTGCTGCTCTTTCAGGTAGTTGAAGGCTGCTATCAAACCCCCCTCACTCCGTCAGTCCCCAGTCTGTGGCAGTGCCTGGGATTCTTCCGTCCTAAGTGCAGGACTCTGCACTTCTCCTTGTTGAACCTCCTCAGATTCCTTTTGGCCCAATCCTCCAATTTGTCTAGGTCACTCTGGACCCAAACCCTGTCCTCCAGCGCTTGGATTCTTTACATGCTTTCACAGAGCAAAGAGCACATGTTCCATGATTTCATAGGGCAGAGTTTTGTGCTATCGGGAGCTTTCCCTGTGTGAATTTGACAGGTGGATCAACATAGAGACACATTGTGACCCTTCTCAGGGTGCTGAGGACTGTGAGTCTCCTTGTTGCCACCTGCCACAAGGAAGAGGGAGTTTTGCATTTGGCAGCTGGATGTTAGTGACCAAACTCACCAGCCAGCTGGAACTCAAGGACCCTCCTCTGAGCTACAGCAGCCACCTTAACCCTTGAGTTCCTTCAATGTGTCCCCCTCTGGGGTCCAGCCCGGATCACCAGATACTTGGTGAAATCCCAGATCCTCTCTTCCCCAAGTATCCCAGGTTACTAGTTTTACTGTGGACCATTGCTACTGTATTTCACACAGCACCTGAGTACAGTTATCGAACAAGCAAAAAATTTATTTAACAACGGATAGAGATTTAAACAAACAAACGTGAGTGATGGAAACCAACTGTTACCAACTAAACAAAGGCAGAAAATGACAGAATAGAAAGGCCAGCACAAAAAACAGAGAGAGGAACAATAAGATACTAAAAGGACAATGGTTGGAACTCTCCATTTCTCTCAGTCTTTGGATTGATGGGTACTAGAGCTGTAGCAACAGTTGAGGAACAAGGGGAAATTCAATCTAAGGTTTGAGCTGCTAGTGAAGCATTTCCCACACTCACGGCATTCATAGGGCCTCTCTCCTCCGTGGATTGTTTGATGCCTAATAAGGTGCGAACTGCGATTGAAGGTTTTCCCGCACTCAGTGCATTCATAGGGTCTGTCCCCTGTGTGGATTCTCTGATGTCTAGAAAGGACTGATCTTTGAGTGAAGCTTTTCCCACACTCACGGCATTCAAAGGGCCTCTCCCCTGTGTGGATTCTCTGATGTTGAGAAAGGTTTGAGCTGCTAGTGAAGCATTTTCCACACTCACGGCATTCAAAGGGCCTCACCCCTGTGTGGATTCTCTGATGTTGAGAAAGGTTTGAGCTGTGAGAGAAGGTTTTTCCACACTCACTGCATGTATTTTTTCTCTTTCGCCTGAGGATATCCTACTGTGTTGTGGTTTCCATGAGGACCTTCTGAGTTCTCCAACAGGAAATAAATGTATCCACTTTCTTCCCTGGCTGGTTTCCTTGATCTGTTTTTGGTCTGTGCTGAATCTCCCAGGATTTTCCCTGCTTATGACTCCTGGACACATTCCTTTTCCATCTTTGAGATAATGCTCTGTTTTTACCCACTGGCTCAACATTTTCAACCTGCGAATTCTGCTCCTCTTTCTCACAAGCCATTGCATCACCTGCTGTGATAGAGACAGAAACCTCAAACAGGGATGGAAAGGGGAAGACCAAACAAAAACAAGTGCTGAAGACAGGTCAAATAAAAATCAGCAGCTGAACTCCCCCAATCTCTTCCCCAAAATAAGAGAGAGGAGGGGGATGAATTCAGCCTTCACATCCCATCCAAATACGCAGCGGGAAGGGAGGAAGCTACTGCCTGGTGTCTGCTAGGATCTATAGGAAGCCATGAGCTATAGTTACCCTGAGGATATGACCCCTGCTAGGGATAATAATGAACTGAGAGACCTCCCCAAGAGCTTTGTAGGGCATCCCAGATGTTTCCTTCAGGCACTTACAGATTCTGAGGTGGTTTAATGTTTCCTCACCTGTGCAGGAAGATCTCAGGATCTCTCTTTCCTCTGACCGCTGGAGGTCTGGGACCCATGGCTCTTCCCCTTGTTCCAGCTGGGAGATCACATCACGCTGGAAAACTAGAAACCCTGCTCAGATGAAAGAAAACAAAGGAGTTCAGTTGATTTCATAAGACTTGGTCATAAAAAAAACATTCTATTAATTTAACTTCAGTGCTTAGTGTGACCTGGTGGGCCAGGGGCAGTTCTCACTGAGAATGCCAAGATCAGGGCAGGCTGAAAAAGGGAGAGCAGATGCTCCCAAAACTGCTGGTTAACACTGAAGTTAAACTCACCGACCAGTCACCAACTGTGCTTCTGATCACCCACGCGGGTAATCGAGAAGCTGAAAAAAGAAATCACACGGCCCCCTTTATTGCATCCCTGTTCTCTGACTCCCAATCAGCACCTAGGTCCAGTACAGTGAGAGGTTATTTGAAAACTCTGCTCACATAAACAAAGTGTTCCTCTGACCCCAAAGCGTCAGCCACATCACCAGCTCAGTATAGGTTTGGATATTACCCAAAATTCCATCCTTCCAGCCAATCCTTTTGCATCTAAACTAAAGGTTTAAATGAAAGAAAGACAGAAAGAAGTTAAATGGGAAAGCAGTCAGATACATTCCAAAATGGATATATCAGGTTCTTAGCAGTATTGGTGAGTTGCTGGCTTGAAAGTCCGTCTGGAACACATCCACAGTTTGGATGGGTCATTCAGTCCTTTGTTCAAGGCTTCAGTTTGTAGAGAAGTTGCTCCAGAGGTAGGAAGGGAGATTGAAGACAAAATGGAGATGATGCAGCTGCCCTTTACATTCCTTTTGCCATGTGTCCTGTACTTCCTGTGTCCCAAACACAAGCTTCAAAGCACGTGGCATGGAAAAGCCTTGGAGTTCTCATTACACAGGCATACCCCGGCATGTCTTGCTAACTCAATAGGTGTATCCCCTTGGTCCTTTCCATGGGCTCATTGTACAGCTGATGATCGTCAATGGGCCATCAAACAGGCTAGGCAGTGTTGATGCCAATATGTCTGGGGGTGTCACCCAGAAACACTGCACAAGTCTGGAAATACAGATATACCCTACATATCTATAACTCACAATTCAAAGGTGATACAAACATAGAAACAATATTATCATACTTGGCAAATCATAACATTTTTACTGACACCTTACATGGCATATCGAGCACGATCCATTGCAATTTTATCAGATTATATTATTATTTTATTATTAATACCAAAGTGTCTCACAATTCCATCCAGTGTCACACTTGGTAAACCAGTGAATTCCCAGGACCAGTTCCCCAGGGCCTTGAAGATGCCGAACACTATGCTTATGAGGGATTGAAATACCCACATATCTGCTGGGAACACACACACAGACACTGTGTCAGTCTATACCCCTGTGTTCACTCTTCTAGAAAATCATGATCAATTTTGTACACAGTATGGCTTGTGAGGTATCATTTGAAAACGCATAATCTACTGAATATTATCCTCCTGTTAAAATGTGTAGTAACACTGTATGTAAAGTTATGAGATTTTACAGTATGAGATTACTGAAAATGTTACAATTCTGGGGAACACCCACAGAGCAGTTCCTCAGAGACAGCAAGGCAAACAGCTGGTCAAACAGCCATTCTCCTGCAGGGGGAAGGTGTGAAGAAGACATTTACATTCCATCACAGGGACCTCTTGAAGCTGTTGTGGAAAACAACCACATGATTGATTTTGAATCAGCTCAGCCTGAGGCTCTTTTCTTGGTTAAAAGTGCGCAGGGGGCAACAGCTATTGGAATACTGTCCCCCTGAGCTAAAAATCACAAAAGCCTTTTAAAGCTTAAAACCTCAAACAATGACACATACGTTGCACGTTAATTTCCTTGTTTGGAATATATTGCAAAATATGATGCAAGCAATGTTGGAAATAATTAAGAAAGGGATAGATACGACAGAATATATCATATATCATATTTGTAAAAACAGCAAATAAATCCATGATAGACCCACATCTTGAATACTGCATGCAGATGTTGTTGCCCCATCTCAAAAAAAGATATATTGGAATTGGAAAAGGTTCAGAAAAGGGCAACAAAAATGATTAGGGGTATGGAACAGTTATGCCAGACCTAACTCCCTTTTCACTTGAGCAAACAGGAGCTATTTGACACTGTGCAATACGGCTCCTGTGCTCTGTTCCCAAACTGTTCTGCAGCAGGGGAGGGTATCTGGTAGTGTGTGTGTGTCACTGGCATAACAGGACAGAGTAGAGGTGGCATCATGGGGCTGGCATGAACCTTTTCTCTTCATTTCCCCTTCCAAGATCCGAGGGGACAGGAACCCTTACCCAGCGAGGTCACATTCTCATAGTTCTCCTGCATGACATCCCAGTAGAGGGCTCTCTGAGCAGGGTCCAGCAGAGCCCACTCTTCCCTGGTGAAATGCACAGCCACCTCCTCGAAGGTCAATGGCCCCTGAAAGAGCAAGAGTCCAACACTCAGGACCTCTTTCCCCACTCACAGCCCCACTATTTTTGGCAGAGAGGAGCCAATCAAATGGAAGCTCTGGGTGGATCCCACTCAACAGAGTCCCACCCCGACCCCGCTCAGCGTATGCAGCAAATACCAGGATGAGGGAATTAAGAGAGAGCCCCTTGTCTCTCCCAGCAGATCCATCACACACCTACTAGCCACCGACTGATACAGGAGATGGAGCCCCTAGCAGGGTCCAGGGACAGCTCCGTGGTAGGAAGCCCAATAGCCTCCTCATTGTGAGGAGCGGGATATGAAGGGAGAGGCAGCTCCAATAAGCCTGACTCATGGGTGCCCCCTTCATATCTCACAGCAGCCGCTGTTCAGTGAGGTCAGGCTCCAGCACTGGGAGTCTGGTCAGTTTGACTAGCTCCATGTAGGTGGGCTATTTTCTTTCTTCACAAATTAGGGCATTGTGGGTACAAGTGTTGGCAAACCACGCTGTCCCTGCATTGAACCTTGGTATTGTTCCCCTCATAGTACGGTACAGGAGGTGCACTCAGTCATGCAAGTCTTAGTTACACGGAAGACACAAGACAATGGCCCATTGAGGAAAGCCAGCCTTAACCAATTAGTAGGAAATAAACAAGTATATCAATCATGTAGTAATGAGTAACCTGTTTGATGTTAATCATGTAGTAATCAATAACCTGTCTGTAAGAAAGAGAATAAAAGAAAGGGTCCGGGACTTTCCTGGGACGCCTCTCTGCAGCATCGTCTCTGTTTCCCGTTACTACATCTGGTGACCCCAACGTGATCCAGACACAAGATCCCCGACTCATCGGCTGGCTTAGCCTTGGTGCACCACAGCGCAACGCGCTCCCTCGTGAGTATGGGGGGGACTTATCCATTGAGCAAAAAGATCATGCAAAAGAGTTATTGAAACTTATCAAACAGGACGGGTGTACTGCAGTATCGTTACGACACTTAGAGGAATTGCTCCAAGCAATTGAGTACAAGTGCCCATGGTACTCGAACCGAGGCTCCCTAGACCACTCCGATTGGATAAAGATCGGGGAGGCATTATTTCGGGAACCTTGAGCCGAGATCCAACATATTCTGTTATGGCAGCACTGTTCAGCTGCGGTGGGGAGATTACGAAAAGAGGCGTCCCCCTCCGCACCTCCCTTGCTCTCGGTGGAGGCACCTCCAGCATATCCCCGAGTGCTCCCACCGGCCCCTTCCTTAGCACCGAAAACTTCTCCACCCGGGGTGGACACCCTGGGGCCGACGTCGCTGCAGCAGGGCGCTGGGTGCGCTGCCCTTGTGGCGCGAGCAAGCGGACAAGACCCCTTATTGGAACAATGGGAGGGAGAAGTCCCTTTGGTGTTTCCTCTGTCTTATGACCCTCCTAATGAGGCAGGTGAGGTGGTAGCTCGGCACTCCACCCTCCCGTACTCAATTCTTCGGGAGCTTAACAAAGCGGTACGTGAGTCAGGGCTGCGTTCCACTTATGTGCAGGGTATGATAGAAGGGATCGCCAATAGTTATACTATGATTCCGGAGGACTGGAAACATCTATTTCGTATGATCCTTTCCCCTGCACAATACGTGGTATGGGATAATGAGTTTAAATTGGCAGCCCTAGCACTCGGTAACGCGCAGAATAATGCTGAGCAAATATATGGGACAGGAGCTTTTGCCACCATAGAGCAACAATCTATATTGCCCATGGAATCTTTTCACCGCACGGCAATGTGCATTCAGAGAGCCTTTCGGCGGGTTCCGGCCTCCGGTAAGCCCCTTCGATCATTCACAAATGTTAAACAACAAGCTACGGAACCTTATCATCATTTCGTTGATCGCCTCAAAGAGGCTGTTCAACGCCAAATTGGCAATCCGGACGCTCAGGTGGAACTCCTTATACGCTTAGCATATGAGCAGTCCAATGCTGATTGTCGGAAAATTCTCCAAACTATCATTCACCGTCCTAATTACACACTCGCTGACATGTTGCAGGCATGTGCCGAAGTAGGCACTCAGACCCACGCTATGGCACTGTTGGCGGGAGCAATCCGTCAAGGTAACAAACCTACAGGTAACTGCTTTAACTGTCAGCGACCCGGACACTTCAAAAAGGAGTGCCGAGCCCCAGGCGGTGGTGCTTATAAGGGCAGAGCTAACACAACCGGGGGTCGTCCTACTAAAAAGTGCCCAAAATGTAACAAAGGATATCATTGGGCCAATCAATGTCGCTCCTCGACTTCAGCTAATTCGGGAAACTTTCAACCGGGCTCCCTTCAGCCCCGGTTTAAAGGAGGGAGCCCTGCCTGCCATGGCCGCTCAACCGGCCACAAAAGGCAGTGCTGGTTTGGATCTTATTAATGCAGTAGATATGCAATCCCCTCTTCCTGGTGACGTACTCCTCATGCCTACGCAGCTCTCGGGTCTGCTTCCCCCGGACACATTTGGGTTGATTTTGCCTCGTTCTTCTGCCAGTAGTCAGTCTATTATGATTGTGCCCGGAGTTATCGATTCTGATTACACCGGCATTATCTATGTTCAAATTTGGAGTCACCTTCCCCTCAAATTAAAGGCGGGGGATTCTTGGGCTCAACTGCTAATCTTACCTTACACAGCGCCGGCCGGACCCGGACAGGCGAGTCGTGCTGGCGGATTTGGTTCTACTCGCGTTAATCTGGAGCAAGGTCCCCTTTTTCATCCACAGATTGCTGCGGTCTTACAACAAATTCGAACCCACAAGCCGACCCGTAAGTATACCATCAACGGTAAGGAGCTCTATGGGTTGCTAGACACTGGAGCGGATGTTTCAGTAATTGCACAAAAACATTGGGACCCTTCCTGGCCTTCTGAAATCTCCCCCTCAGTTTGGGGCGTGGGAGGCCCACAATCTTCTCGACAGAGCACCAATTGGCTCTCAGTATGGGATAGTGAGGAAGGGCAAGAGGTTGCAAAAATTCGTCCGTGCATTTTGCCAATTGATCTTAATCTCTGGGGACGAGACCTATTATCTCAACTGGGAGCCTCCCTAGTTGTGCCATGACACGTCAATGCTCTTCACACACTGCCCTCCCCCTGGAATGGAAAACCCACGTCCCAGTGTGGGTTGAACAATGGCCACTCCCTCAGGAAAAATTAATAGCCCTTAAAGAATTAGTTCAGGAACAGTTAACCGAGGGACATATTGAACCTACTACTAGCCCATATAATACTCCGGTCTTTGTTATTAAGAAAAAATCTGGCCGCTGGCGATTATTACATGATCTCTGAGCTATAAACAAAATTTTGGAACCTATGGGAGCCCTTCAATGTGGGACCCCGAACCCGAATGTTATATCACCCGATTATCAGTTAGCAATAATCGATCTTAAGGATTGTTTTTTCTCTATCCCTCTCCTCCCCCGTGATCGAAAGTACTTTGCCTTTACTATCTCTGTTTTGAATAATAGTCAGCCAACAGAACGCTACCATTGGAAAGTTCTTCCCCAAGGTATGCTGAACAGTCCCACCCTCTGTCAATATTACGTGAGTCAGTCTCTAGCACCTTTCCGCAAACGGTACCCTACGCTTAAGGTTTACCATTATATGGATGATATCCTCATAGCAGGGCCAGAGCTCCCTCCCTCGTGGAAAACTGACCTGCAAAAGATGCTTCAGGAATACGGCCTTCGGATAGCCCCAGAAAAGGTACAATATTTAGAACCTTTTTTTTATCTTGGACATAAAATGATGGCCGCCTACTCCTTTCCAATTATCCCGCAAATTGCTTTGGAAACCAACATTAATTACGTCACCCTTCAGCAAGTATTGGGCATTATAAATTGGGTACACCCCTATTATCGCCTGGATACCGACATGTTAAGTCCTCTATTTGAAGCTCTTCGGCAGGGGCGTCACCCCTCCGATATCATTTCTCTCACAAAAACACAATTAGATGCCATTACACAGGTGAATCAATCTCTCGCAAAGGTTTGGGTGGATCGTGCTGTGAATAACGAGCCTCCACATCTCGCTTGTCTTCAAGGGGTGACCCAGCCTTGTGCCACCCTCTTTCAAACACCCGAGGCTGGGCCGGTACGAATCCTTGAATGGCTATATCTCTCCCACACCCCAGCAAATACCCTTACTCCCCTTCCCTCCATGCTTGCTTCCCTAATTACAAAAGGGCGCCAACGTGCATTAGTGCTTTTTGCTATTGATCCAGCAGAAATAGTTCTTCCAATTCCCCTACATTTATGGCAAACCCTTTGTGAAACAACTCCTGAGGTTCAATGTGCGTGTGCAGGTTATACAGGAACCTTTACCTTTCATACCTTAAAGGACCCCCGCTTTGGCATGACGCAGCGATTACCCCTTAACTTTTGCTATTTGCTCTCACCAACCCCGCTGCCAGATGTGCTTACAGTATTTACGGACGGAAGTCCACACCGTGGGGTTCTCTCTTGGCGTGACCCATCTACTACCCACTGGTGTTCTCTGTTTACCCTACCCCAAAGCTCCGCCCAGCGTGCTGAGCTGGCTGCAGTAATTTTAGCCTTTAATCGTTTTTCTATGCAACCGTTTAATATTATTACTGATAGTTTATATGTAGCCAATGTTGTTTCAAATATTAGTGGTAGCTATGTATCACCAGCGCTAGATAAAAATTTGCTAGCTTTGTTTTTAGCATTGCAACATCTCATTCATTCCCGTACCGATCAGTTTTTTATTGCTCATATTCGAAGCCACCAACCTTTCCCTGGCATGTTGACAGAAGGCAATGCCCAGGCGGATGCCCAACTCAGGGCATTCCCTTGTACTCCTATAGAAAGTCATGCCCTACATCATCAAAATGCCAAGGCATTGGCTAAACAATTTCAGATCCCTCTTTCTGATGCTCGAGGTATTGTTCAACAATGTCCTCAATGCACCCTTAACCCACAGGGTCCTCCCATAGGGGTAAATCCCCGTGGTCTCGGAGCCAATCAACTTTGGCAGATGGATGTTACCCTTTTTCCCCCCTTCTCCCCTTGGAAATACCTGCACGTTGTCATCGACACATTTTCTGGTTACACTTGGGTAACTGCCCAAAAAGGGGAGGCTACCAAACATGTTTGTAATCACTTGATTCGCAGTTTTGCGGTAATGGGCAGCCCCGCTGAGTTGAAAACCGACAATGGCCCTGCTTACTGTTCCTCCGCCATGGCCGCATTTTGTGCCCGGTGGGGCATTCTCCACAAATTCGGCATTCCTTATAATTCCCGGGGTCAGGCCATTGTTGAGCGGGCTAACCGTACCCTGAAGGAGGCCCTTACTAAACAAAAACAAAAAGGAGGCGTGCCCCTATCCTTACCAGATAAGGAAGAATGGCTGGCTCGTGTCTTGTTTACACTGAATCATTTAAATTTAACCTTGTTTAATAATCAGTTTTTATCTAGAGCCCAGCGCCATTATAGACAGACCGAGCCCCTTCCGGCGCCGAAGGTGATATATCGCAAGTTGCCAGGACCAGAGTGGAGCCTGCCTGTGCCACTCATCACCTGGGGCCGGGGCTACGCAGCAGTGTCAACTGAAACCGGCCCTGTGTGGGTTCCCGCTCGCTTTGTGAAGCCGTGGAGAGATGGCCTGGCATCAGGGGCTAAAGAATCCCATTCCGGATTTCAGTCTAACCCTGACGGATAGGGCAGACAAGATCGACAAGGCCCGAAAGCGTGGCACACCTAACACTGCCATAACTTGGGGGTAGATCAAAGCTTTATCACGGCAGGCTGAACATGTATTAGAGCGGCTATAGATTATTTACTTATGCTGCATCATTATGGATGTGAAAAGGTTAATGATATGTGTTGCTTTAATATTTCTGATCATCATCATTCAGTTGAAAATCAACTCAAGATAATTAAAAATTTAACAGATCAAATCAGATACAATCCAGACCCCTTCTCGGGATGGTGGGATTGGCTTTCCTCATGGCTTCCTAACACTGGGTGGTTGCATCAGCTTGTCACCTTTGGAGGACTCACTGTATTCTTATTTGTGCTATTTTGCTGCGGCATTCAGTGCGTCCCCTCATTTGTTTCTCTCTTCATTAAGGGCTGTCCGTGGACTAACCCAGGGCCCCCTCGTAAGTATTAGTCATGTTAACAAAACAAAAAAGGGTGAGATGTAGGTACAAGTGCTGGCAAGCCACGCTGTCTCTGCATTGAACCATTCAATAGTACAGTACAGCATGCACATTCTGTTATGCTAGCTTTAGTCACTCAGGACAATGGCCCGGTGAGGCCGGTGAGGGGAGCCAGCCTTAACCAATCAGAATGAAGTAAACAGGTGTATCAATCATATAGTAATAAGTAACCCGTGTGATGTCAATCATGTAATACTGAGTAACCAGTCTGTAAGAAAGAGAATAAAAGCAGCGGTCCAGGACTATCCTGGGACGCCTCACTGCAGCCTTGTGTCGTCTCTGTTTCCCGATACAACAGGATCCAATTAACCCCCTCCCCCCTTCGCCCGCCCGCCACTCCCCGGGAATTTCCTGGCTGCCCAGAGACAGTTCAACACCCGCCCCCCGCGTCCCACTGACCTTCCCCCCCCTACAACTCCAGCTTCTCCCCCCCCCTCCCTGCCTGACACCCCCCATCTCCCCTCACACCACAGGGGATCCCCCCCGCCAGGCCCCAGTCTCTGCCCCCCAAATCCCAGCGGTGCTGGGGGCAGATCCTGCTGCAGCTCCACTGGGGCTGAGGCAGCTCTGAGGCTTCTCCCAGGTTCCCCGGGGCAGAGTCACTTTCCTGCCCAGCCCCAGTGCCCCTCCCGGGGTCTCTCACTCCCCGGGGGGCTCCATGGGAGGCTGGACACCAGGGATGCAGGACGGCAGGAATGGGGGTGACAGGCCTCCTGTTCCTCAGTCTCACGGCGGGACCGAGGGGGCTCGTCGCTCTCCGGCTCGGGAGCACTGGGAAGACCCGACCGTGGAGGGGCCGTCGCTGGGGGGGGGGGGACGGCCCCGCGCAGGCGCGGAGCACGTCCTTATATCACTTCTGTGGCGGGAAAAGTGCTGAGGAGATGGAACGCTGAGGGCTGGTTTTGGCAGGAAAAACCGGTTTGGACTGGTTTGAGCCTGTGTCCTGATGGTAAACAAGTCCCCTCTCAGAGATGGAGTCCAGGGGTCAATAGTTCATATGCTCCAGATTGGATCTTATTTTAAAGCCACTGATTTACTTCATAGACATCTTATTAACCAACTAATTGAACATATTGAACAGTTTATACTTCTCACACCTAACAATGAGATAAAAAAAAAGATCACAGACAAGCCTTGTCAGTAACGGCTACTGTCCCAACTGGGAAGCACGTGCGCTTGTTGCAGAGCTGCTGCTCAGGGACGGGAACCTCCTGGCACCCCAGCCTCCACAATCACTCAGGCTGCACTTTCTGCACGACTAGGTGCTGGCTGAGGGGGGCGTGGGAATTGGTGGCCTCTGCTGCAGGTGATGAGAATCGCAGGTATTTAAAGCCATGGCCTAGAGGAGGGAAGTGCCTAACTCCAGAGTCTGCAGCTGCCTAGGGCCAGGGCTGAGGATTTAGAGTCCCTAGTGCAGCCATTGCAAGGTTCAAGCACGCTCAGCCCTGGCATTGCCGCCCCTCCTGCGGCTAGTAGCTGCAGCTGGCTAAGGCTGGCCTCTGGGAACTGGCCCCATGGCTGTAGCCAGAGAAGCTACAAGTGGCTCTGTGACTCCTGGGGCCATTAAGCTAGAGCAGCTAAAGACACTGGAGTTCACCTCAAGGAACAGAGGTCACCAGTAGGACAGGAATGTCAGTGGGAGCAGGGAAAGAGGGAACAGGTCAGGCTGGCAGAGGCAGCTTCCAGCTGGGTGGGAGCATGTCCAAAGTAGAAAGGAAACAAGGGTGGGGAGAGGTGGTGGTGACCAGGTAGCAGACTAGTATGTAGATGGGAGCCGAGGGAGAGAGGCTGGTGGCTTCGGATTCCCAAGGGCTAAGTCCTGACTTTGGGGAAATGGTGTTTGCAGGTGGCTGGCTCACATGGCGGGATGGTGGCTGAGGGAGGGATCTGTCAGAACTGATCAGGTATCTGCTGGCTTTAGAACTGAGCTGAGACTAGGACCACATGCCGTGACTGGTGACATGGGGGGTACTGGAGACATGGCTAGAGAAGGTCTGAATGAGGAAGGAGATAAATCTGTGGGGAGTTTCCTTGATCACTATGAAAGTTCTGCTCACTGTGGACACTGGTAAACCCACATGGGTGTACAGCTCAATGAGAAAACCTGGGGGCTGAGGGAGCTGTGTAGGGCAATGCATATAGGCATGTAGGGGTGTGTGATCAAAATGAAAAATGTCTCTGAGGTTCAGTACCAGGTATGCTATGGCACCAACGGCACTGCCCCACCAGGCCCACACTCGGAGCCCACAGTGACTACATAGGGGCCTACAAATATGTTTGGTACCAGGACCCACAGAAGGTTAATCCGGCGCTGACTGCCCGAGCACTATTTCAGCCCCACATTTTTGGGTGGACCTCCCACAGTGGGAGCTGCAGAGCCCTCCCCCGCAACACACACGCATGCACACACACACACCCCTCCCCCCTGGTGTTGAGAGGGGAACAGGAGAAAGAACAAAATAAGCAAGAGAAGAAGAGAAAGGAGGGAGGGATGGATGGAGGAAAAGGTGAAACAAAAAGGACAAACCCTAATGTCCCTGGTGATTCTAAGGGACAAAATCCCAGGTGCGGAATAATATTCTGCCTCCTTAAGCTCGTGTTTTCCATGCCTAGAATTCAACTGTCACCAGATGGATCAGACTGATCAGGTTTCAAACCTCCAGGAGGCTCTTACCTTCTAAACAGGGATGGCTGTTTTCTAGTAAAATCACGAAAAGGGAAGGAGAAAACTCGAAAGAGGTTCCTCCTGGCGCTCACGTCCGTGAACCCGAATACTCTCTCAGTCCTCAGAGAGAGACCTGGAGAAGGAGACTTGCTGGAGCAAAGCCACAGGGGTCTCTGAGGTTTCCCTGGCCCCTCACCCCGGTCCTGCCTGGCTGATGTCAGCATCTCTCTGTGAGGTCACCACCTCCCCACCATCTTTGACCAATAGGCTGAGGTCCTGCAAAAGGCCTTTGTGATGTCACTGCCACACCCCTCCCTTGCTGGGCTAATGTCCTGCCCCTGGCCAGGCACTTTGGAGGTTTGAGCTACTCCCTGTGGATCACCCCACTCAAGGAGCGTTCGTTCTAGGCAGCAAGCTGGCTAGACAGGGAAACATCAGATGCTGCTCCCAATGCTACACTCAGTTTTTCAGAAATTAGTCGACTTTACAGCCAGAAGAGACCATTAGAGCATCTAATCTGACCCCCTGCACATCACAGGCCTCCTGTATGACACAATAGCAGGTGAGGGTGGGGGGCAGGTGAGCCGGGGGCACTGAAGGGGGGTGCTGAGGAGGCAAGTGGGCAGGCAGTGGCGGGGGGACAGGTGAGCTGCGGGAGTGGGGAGGTCTGAGGAGGCGAGTGGGAGGGGCTGGTGAGCCGGCAGCAGGGGACTGCTTCATGGAGCAGCTGGTACGGGAACCCACCAGGGGAGAGGCAACTCTAGATTTAATCCTGAGTGGAGAGCAGGAGCTGGTCCAAGAGGTAACTATAGCAGGACTGCTTGGATATAGTGACCATAATACAATAGCATTCAACATCCCTGTGGTGGGAAGAACACCTCAACAGCCCAACACTGTGGCATTTAATTTCAAAAGGGGGAACTATACAAAAATGAGGGGGTTAGTTAAACAAAAGTTAAAAGGTACAGTGACTAAAGTGAAATCCCTGCAAGTTGCATGGGCCCATTTTAAAGTCACCATAATAGAGGCCCAACTTCAATGTATACCCCAAATTAAGAAACACAGTAAAAGAACTAAAAAAGAGCCACTGTGGCTTAACAACCATGTAAAAGAAGCAGTGAGAGATAAAAAGACTTCCTTTAAAAAGTGGAAGTCAAATCCTAGTGAGGCAAATAGAAAGGAGAACAAACACTGCCAACTTAAGTGCAAGAGTGTAATAAGAAAAGCCAAAGAGGAGTTTGAACAATGGCTAGCCAAAAACTCCAAAGGTAATAACAAAATGTTTTTTAAGTACATCAGAAGCAGGAAGCCTGCTAAACAATCAGTGGGGCCCCTTGACGATCGAAATACAAAAGGAGCGCTTAAAGACGATAAAGTCATTGCGGAGAAACTAAATGGATTCTTTGCTTCAGTCTTCACGGCTGAGGATGTTAGGGAGATTCCCGAACCTGAGCTAGCTTTTGTAGGTGACAAATCTGAGGAACTGTCACAGATTGAAGTGTCACTAGAGGTGGTTTTGGAATTAATTGATAAACTCAACATTAACAAGTCACCGGGACCAGATGGCATTCACCCAAGAGTTCTGAAAGAACTCAAATGTGAAGTTGCGGAACTATTAACTAAGGTTTGTAACCTGTCCTTTAAATCGGCTTCGGTACCCAATGACTGGAAGTTAGCTAATGTAACGCCAATATTTAAAAAGGGCTCTAGAGGTGATCCCAGCAATTACAGACCGGTAAGTCTAACGTCGGTACCGGGCAAATTAGTCGAAACAATAGTTAAGAATAAAATTGTCAGACACATAGAAAAACAAACTGTTGAGCAATAGTCAACATGGTTTCTGTAAAGGGAAATCATGTCTTACTAATCTATCAAACATGTGGACAAGGGGGATCCGGTGGACATAGTGTACTTAGATTTCCAGAAAGCCTTTGACAAGGTCCCTCACCAAAGGCTCTTACGTAAATTAAGCTGTCATGGGATAAAAGGGAAGGTCCTTTCATGGACTGAGAACTGGTTAAAAGAGAGAACAAAGGGTAGGAATTAATGGTAAATTCTCAGAATGGAGAGGGGTAACTAGTGGTGTTCCCCAAGGGTCAGTCCTAGGACCAATCCTATTCAATTTATTCATAAATGATCTGGAGAAAGGGGTAAACAGTGAGGTGGCAAAGTTTTCAGATGATACTAAACTGCTAAAGATAGTTAAAACCAAAGCAGATTGTGAAGAACTTCAAAAAGATCTCACAAAACTAAGTGACTGGGCAATAAAATGGCAAATGAAATTAAATGTGGATAAATGTAAAGTAATGCACATTGGAAAAAATAACCCCAACTATACATACAATATGATGGGGGCTAATTTAGCTACAATGAGTCAGGAAAAAGATCTTGGAGTCATCGTGGACAGTTCTCTGAAGACGTCCATGCAGTGTGCAGAGGAGGTCAAAAAAGCAAACAGGATGTTAGGAATCATTAAAAAGGGGATAGAGAATAAGACTGAGAATATATTATTGCCCTTATATAAATCCATGGTATACCTGCATCTCGAATACTGTGTACAGATGTGGTCTCCTCACCTCAAAAAAGATATTCTAGTACTAGAAAAGGTTCAGAAAAGGGCAACTAAAATGATTAGGGGTTTGGAGAGGGTCCCATACGAGGAAAGATTAAAGAGGCTAGGACTCTTCAGCATGGAAAAGAGGAGACTAAGGGGTGATATGATAGAGGTCTATAAAATCATGAGTGATGTTGAGAAAGTGGGTAAGGAAAAGTTATTTACTTATTCCCATAATACAAGAACTAGGGGTCACCAAATGAAATTAATAGGCAGCAGGTTTAAAACAAATAAAAGGAAGTTCTTCACGCAGTGCACAGTCAACTTGTGGAACTCCTTACCTGAGGAGGTTGTGAAGGCCAGGACTATAACAATGTTTAAAAGGGAACTGGATAAATTCATTGGCCACTGTCGGTAGACAGATACTGGGCTAGATGGACCTTTGGTCTGACCCGGTACGGCCGTTCTTATGTTCTCCCGTGCCATGGAGTAGGCGTTCCACAGCTCCTTCACTTTGACCCTGCCTTGCAGCGTGTCCCGGTCATGGCCCCTTTCTGTCATGCACCGTGAAATCTGTGCATATGTATCATAATTTCTAAGGCTGGAGCACAGCTGGGACTGGACAGTGTAGCCTGATTTGAGGTGTGTTAGTGGTGTTTTAATTTATTGACTTAATTCAATTTTATTTAATTAATTTTAATTGATAATATTAATCATTATTATGGATATTAATTAGTATGGGTTTAGGCTTGCCAATGTGTTTGATTAGAAGATAAAGTTTGTTTTGAATTAGGCTTTACAGAGTTTATAAAAGGACCTTTGGGGGTATGACAGGAAGCTCACACTCAGACAGGTATAGTTATAAAGACTTTTTATTAAAATCAATTAAATAATAAGTAAATGGTAAAACAGTTAGAATTACAAATTTATAATTGTATCACAGTTATTCAAGATATCTCTATATATGGTAATACACGATTATGTGCTGCAAAGCTTTGGTTAATACTCACACCCTGTTTTGATGACCTGGTGTTGAAAGATATCGGATCACACCTTTGGTGGTGCCTCTGGCAGAGGAAACTAATGTCACACTTCTGACGAGGAAGCTAATGCAAAAGCTGTTAAAGCTGTTTACGTTCTAACTACGCAAATAAGCATATTAATCCTTAGATAGCAACAGCCTCCTCTCCCCAAATGCTGATGAGGTCCAGCAGCTCAACATTGCTCCAAACGGAGGATCGCCTAGTACATTAAAAAAAACAAACCAAACCGAAAAACCAGTGCAGAAAAGCTCCCATCACACATCCATCACCATTGTAGATTTTGACATCTCCTGCCTGATGTGACATCTTTGCTTTGCAAACAAGAGACCTGGAGAAGTCTGTGGCTGTTACCCTCTAACTGGGTAAAAGGTTACACATACTGTCTCAAGTAATTTTCCTCTTAACAGAAGATTTAAAATTTATCAAAAATTCCATTTGAAATAGAAATAATTACAGTCTATACTGGGTCTCTATTCTCACACATGCTATTTCTCTCACCTATTCCCCCACTTTAATTCCTTTGGAGTGAGAGTTTAATTTCAGGATTAGCCTCCATTTCCTGTATAGTAGGAGGGGGCAGGGAGAGAACGAGAAGAAAACCTGAATTATATTGTAACACTGAAAGTTAGCACGTAATCAGCCTCTTCCGTGATACTAATTAACTTCATGTTTAATTTCATTGTCGCTGGTACCAACTTATTCAACAATAATTACAACATATAAACCCATAGGGCAGTTTTCTTTTAATTCCCATTTCCACCCAGTCAGCTTTGTGTGAAAACACATTCTGCAATAACCTAGGAGCCTTCCATTTCTGTGAGTTCATTTCTCCCTGGGGCTTCTCCCAGAAGTGTGGGGGGAAGGGGTCTCACACGACGTGGGAAGGCTGCATCATGAGAAAAACCACCTGTGCTCTATTTTCACACTTTCTAATCCTTCAAAGTAGCAGCAGGAGGAGAAGCGATACAAATGCATCAGATGCTAGAGCAAAACTAAGACACCAAACCACAGACTCTGGACTCCGCATTCATGTATCCTGCAGTCTGAACTTGGAATCTGATACATTCTCTCATTGGCTACCATCATTTGCCCAGCATGGAAGTGCTTCTTGTCCAACAAGGCAGCCAGATTGGGACCCGTAGGCATGGAATGGCTCTGAAGGAATCAGCTGTTTCTCTCTGTGCTTCATGAAACTTTGGATCCAATGGTAAAAGACAGTTGTGCCCAATTTAATCATGGCATCCTTCAGGAGTGTGACCAATGCCACTTAACTAGGGAGCAGATTCTAAAGATAGTTTACCTGAGTCACAGGTCACCGCAGCTTCCATCTCGGGGGTGAAAATCAACCAGCACTACCTGCAATTTCTACTTGAGTTCTTGTCACACCTTTGACGTTACTTGGAGTAATTTGACACTTCTCTGGCGTAGAATTCTTCACCAACTGCACAACAGATCAGCTGCGATAGTGAGGTACAACTCCCCCAACTATGATCTTTTATTTCTTTAATCTGGTGCCACAAATTTAAATTAGGGACTAAATTCAGGTGCGGCTTAGAATCCCTGTAAGACACCAAATGTCAGGTCTCTATTAAAAATAGTTATATTTCTGCAGCTATAGCACATTCAACATGGATTTCATTTTCTACACATTTGCAGCATCTCCCGGGGGGAGCTGAACGAAAATGTCACTTCCATTTTCCCATCCCTAGATAGGGATTGCATTTCCCAAATAATAGGCAACATGCACCTGATTAGGAAGGAGATATCTTCAGGAGCAATCTCCTTCAGAGCCTGGGCCACAACTGCTTTGGGAGCCCAATGCCTGGGTATTTTGCTTAGTTCCAAGTCATTTAGGAGGGAATCCTCTTCCCAGCCCTTTAGAAAAAATATTGACCTAACCAACTGAACAACAGGGGGATTGGGAAAGTGATGGGGAATAAGGGAATCCCTCTGACTTACCCTATCTTCCTCTGCTGTTACAGAGGGTGACATGACATTTTCCCCTAGCCCTGCCTTGTTCCTGCTCTTTGTTATAGTTCAATATATTTGAAGTGAGGAAAATGGTAGCAAAAATATCTGCTCTGCAGCACAACCTGAAGCAACATCAGAGCAACTGGGACTGAAACAATTTGTTCCCAAAGGGGGAACTTGATGACTAAGAATTGCTTTGAAATGGGGGAACAGTATAACCGTGATGCTCAGGGTTTGTTTAGGTCAGGTCACGGGGAAAGCTAATGCCAACCCCTGCACCTGGGCTGCAACTGCTCTACAACTATAATTGTCTTTTTACACCAAGATCACAAACTTGAGCAGCCAACGCCATGTGCAGCCCTAGTGGATGTCAGGCACAGGTAGTTTTTGCCTCAGGGTACCCCATCTGGAGCTGATGAACATTCCTGGCAGGAGGGACACACTCCTGTGACTCAAAAGGAAAGCAGTTGATAGAAAAGATCATGGGACTGACCCCAAAGAGGGGTGAGCTGCAAAAGGCAGAAGCAGGCAATTCATCTGGTGGACCTGAGAGACCACAGTGAAGATGGTGCACAGATCACTATGTGAGAATTAGCAAAGGTGATTTTTTTTTAAATCTTTTCCCAGCCCTAATCAAGGCATTTGTAACAGTTCTCCAATGTGGATTTTGCGATGTCTAATAAGATGTGAGCTCTTTTTGAAGTTTTTCCCACACTCAGAGCATGTGGAGGGCGTCTCTCTTCTGCGGAGTCTCTGATGTGAGATAAAGTGTGAATGCTGACTGAAGCTTTTCCCGCACTAAGAGCATCCATAAGATTTCTCACCCGTATGGATTCTCCGATGTGTGCTCAGGGCAGAGCTGTGATTAAAGCTTTTCCCGCACTCAGCGCATGTGTAGGGCATCTCTCCTGTGTGGAGTCTCTGATGTGTGATAAGGTTTGAACACTGACTAAAGCTTTTCCCACACTCAGAGCATGTGTAGGGCTTCTCTCCTGTGTGGATTCGCTGATGCGTGATCAGGTGTGAGCTCCGATTGAAGCTTTTCCCACACTCAAAGCATCCATAAGGTTTCTCACCCATGTGGATTCTCCGATGTCTGCTCAGGGCAGAGCTCTGATTAAAGCTTTTCTCGCACTCAGAGCATGTGTAGGGCATCTCTCCTGTGTGGAGTCTCTGATGTGAGATAAGGTGTGAACGCTGACCGAAGCTTTTCCCGCACTGAGAGCATCCATAAGGTTTCTCACCCGTGTGGATTCTCCTATGTGTGCTCAGGGCAGAGCTCCGATTAAAGCTTTTCCCGCACTCAGCGCATCCATAAGGTTTCTCACCCATGTGGATTCTCCGATGTCTGCTCAGGGCAGAGCTCTGATTAAAGCTTTTCCCGCAGTCAGAGCATGTGTAGGGCATCTCTCCTGTGTGGAGTCTCTGATGTGAGATAAGGTGTGAACGCTGACTAAAGCTTTTCCCGCACTCAGAGCATCCATAAGGTTTCTCACCCCTGTGGATTCTCCTATGTGTGCTCAGGGCAGAGCTCTGATTAAAGCTTTTCCCGCATTCAGCGCATCCATAAGGTTTCTCACCCGTGTGGATTCTGCTGTGCGCGCTCAGGGTAGAGCTGTGATTAAAGCTTTTCCCGCACTCAGCACATGTGTAGGTCATCTCTCCTGTGTGGGTTCTACGATGTGTGATAAGGTTTGAGCGCCGACTGAAGCTTTTCCCGCACTCAGAGCATCCATAAGGTTTCTCACCCGTGTGGATTCTCCGATGTCTGTTCAAGGTAAAATTGTGATTAAAGCTTTTCCCGCACTCAGCGCATGTGTAGGGCGTCTCTCCTGTGTGGATTCTACGATGTACGAGAAGGTCTGAGCTCCGATTGAAGCTTTTCCCACACTCATGGCATGTGTAGCGTCTCCCTTCCAAGTGGATTCTGTTGCGGGTTATAAGGTCTGAGTGGCTACTGAAGTTTTCCTCTGGCCTCTGCTGAGTCTCACAGGCTTTTGCTTTTTCTGGGAGTCCACAACTCCCATAAACATTCCCTTTGGATCTTCCTGATAACGTTCCATGTGGTTCTATTTGCTGAGCATCTTCCTGCTGGGGTTTCTCCTCATTCTCACTCACCATCCCATCACCTGATGGGAGACAGAGAGAATCCAGACATAGGTCACTCCCTGTGCCAGAAAGAAAGGAAATCTCAGAGAGAGGAATGGAAAAAGGGATGAACAATCCAAAATATATGTGGGAGAGATCAAACCTATCAGGAGCTGATTTTCCCCAAACCCTTCCCCAGAGGAGAGAGAAAGGGATCAGTTTTGGTCTGCATCTCACCAGAACACTCAGGGGAAAGCGAGATCGGGGAGGGACCTGGTGCCAGTTGTCAGTCAGAATAGGAGGGAAGCCATGAGTGACATCTGCCATAATGATTCCACATCTGCAGGGAACAATCCTGAGCTTGGAGAGCTCACAGGGTCTTTGTAGGGCATCCCAAATGTTTCCTGCATTCCCACACAGTTTTTGAGTTGGTTTAACCAATTCCTCACCAGTGAAGGCAGCTCTTGGGAGCACTTCTTTCTCAGAGGCCTGGAGATCTGGGACCCACGGCTCTTCCCCTTGTTCCAGCTGCGAGATCACATCAGGTTTGGAAATTGGAATCCCTACTCCAGGCAAAGAAAAGAAGGGAGGTCAGTGGAATTTGTGGGATACTCGTCACAAAGAATATTCCATGGTTGTAATCCCTGCTCATTTTTAAGCAGTAGAATACCAAGGCCATCTTCCTTGGCTCAAAGTGGCAGAAGAGTTAGTATTATTATTATAAATCCTCTCTGGCAATAAATCCCTTATCAATGGTTGTGAAACCCTCCTTTCTTTATTATCTTATCTTTATGGTCACCACTTTTACCTTGTTAATCAGTCTGGTTCTCTAATTGTTTCTATCTGCTGTAAAATTCATGTTGCTAGGTGTGAGTAAATTACGTAGTGGGATATAATTGGTTAGAAAATTATGTTACGATATGTTAGAATTGTCAAGTATCAGGGGGTAGCCGTGTTAGTCTGTATCCACAAAAACAACAAGGAGTCTGGTGGCACCTTAAAGACTAACAGATTTATTTGGGTATAAGCTTTCGTGGGTAAAAAAACCTCACTTCTTCAGATGCATGGAGTGAAAGTTACAGATGCAGGCATTATATACTGACACATGAAGAGAAGGGAGTTACCTCACAAGTGGAGAGCCAGTGTTGACAGGGCCAATTCAATCAGGGTGGATGTAGTCCACTCCCAATAATAGATGAGGAGGTGTCAATTCCAAGAGAGGGGAAGCTGCTTCTGTAATGAGCCAGCCACTCCCAGTCCCTATTCAAGCCCAGATTAATGGTGTTACATTTGAAGATGAATTTTAGTTCTGCTGTTTCTCTTCGAAGGCTGTTTCTGAAGTTTTTTTGTTCAAGAATAGTGACTTTTAAATCTGTTATAGAATGACCAGGGAGATTGAAGTGTTCACCTACTGGCTTTTGTATGTTACCATTCCTGATGTCCAATTTGTGTCCATTTATTCTTTTACCTAGAGACTGTCCGGTTTGGTCAATGTACATGGCAGAGGGGCACTGCTGGCACATGATGGCATATATCACATTAGTAGACGTGCAGGTGAATGAGCCCTTGATTGTGTGGCTGATGTGGTTGGGTCCTCTGATAGTGTCGCTAGAGTAGATCTGGGGACAGAGTAGGCAACGAGGTTTGCTACAGGGATTGGTTCCTGGGTTGGTGTTTCTGTGGTGTGGTGTGTAGTTGCTGGTGAGTATTTGCTTCAGGTTCGGAGGTTGTCTGTAAGCGAGGACCTGGCCTGCCTCCCAAGGTCTGTGAGAGTGAGGGATCGTTTTCCAGGATAGCTTGTAGATCATTGATAATGCACTGGAGAGGGGCTGTATGGGATGGCGAGTGGTGGTGTATTAGGTGGAGCCTTTGTGGGAGGTGTGGGATTTACTTGAATAGGCCTAAGGAGACAATCCCAGGTCAGATATTTCGCACCCCCATTTGAGAGACTAATGAGGAACTACAAGCGGGTGGAATACGCCACAGGATTCTGAAAGAAGGAAGTCTGGGGCAGGCTCTAGCAATTAGTTTGCTATGCAGTATCTCAGCAGCTGGATGCATTCATATATTAGAATTATTAATAAATAAGTGATGTAAATCATGAGTATTGAGGCTTGATGCTTAATTATGGACTTCCCAAAGGCCAGGTATGGTTTGGGGCAGCTATTGACATTACTGTAATCAGAGTAAAGGAGCAGATATGGTATATCGCCATCCTCTTAGCATAAGAAACCAGAGAAAATAACTCTCCTAGTGACCAGTTTTTCATTTTGTCAGGTCCCCAAGACAGTGTAAACTGAAGCAGGGCCTCCCTTCTGATGGGCTCCCTTGCGCCTCGATCTTTGTTTCCAATGGTGTCCATAGCTTGTAAGTCCGCACAGTGCAAGCCCCTCTTTACTATACTTCTCTTACTCTAATCATTACGTGTATTGAGCCTTGCCTATGATTTCAACTATAAATCAAATTTCTGTGTGTTTCACCCAATTTCATCTCCTCCATTAACTTTGCGTAGCCATGTACAAGGGCGAGCTGTACCCCCAATACGTCATCTTATAGGTGTAAAAATTGTACAGGCTACACCACCAGCCTGTGACATCATCAACAAAGTGCCCATTTGTGCCTGGGTAGGGGCCCTGCTCTGGGCGGGAGGATGCAGCAAGGACTCAGGATCGGTGGCCGGGGTCGCTGTGCATAGGAGATGGGGAGGTTATATGGGGAGGGGGGTAATGAGTGAGAGAGGGAGGGCAAGAGTTAAAATAATAATATTTTGGGGGGGGGGAAATGTATAATAAAGTGAAACTGAACAGAAATAAAACTAGAGTGGAGGCTCTAAAGCAACAAGGCTTGGGTAGGGATTCGGGGTTAAAGGTCTGGGTTCCCCACAGCTCTAGATCCCCAAACCTCTCCTCCCTCCCACTGACCCACCCACCCCACTTCCTGGGTGCCCCTCCTCCACACTCCCCTCCCCTTCTTCCCATTACTCTCAGCCAGCACCACCTCCCGGCACCTTGGGAACTTCTTGTATTTTCTCCTCGTCTCTCACAACCTCCTCCCTCCCTGCTGCTTCTTAGCTCTAACCCTGCACACACCCTCCCCATGTCCTGACACCCCAGAATTATCTACTCCCCCCTTCTCCTCCCCTCCCACAGCTCTGTTCTCCCTTCACCCGTGGGGTCCTGAATGGGAACATTATATACTCTCCTATCAAAAGAGGAGCTCATCTGACTGTCACACAAGCCAGGCATGAGTCACACACCTATTTACTCAATTTAGAATTCTACAGGCAGCATATTTTCCTCTTACAATGAGGAAAAGGCATGAAAGCTACAGTGATTAATGTAGTTATTAATGTAGCCAATAAGGATACATTCAATGCAGTTTTAAAATGACTGACAGCACCAAAAAAAGCACATGTCCAAAAATTATACTAGTAGGTGGGAGATGAGGCAAAAACAGTGGGAGTAAGGAAACTTGTATGACAAATAAAGGTATAAAATTACTACTACTCAGGTTCTTTAGAGACCCCACAGCTTCTAATAACTGAGGGGACAGGACTCCTTACCCAGTGAGACCACCGTCTCATAGTTCTCCTGCATGACATCCCTGTAGAGGGCTCTCTGAGCGGGGTCCAGCAGAGCCCACTCTTCCCTGGTGAAATACACAGCCACCTCCTCGAAGGTCACCGGCCCCTGAAAGAGCAAGAGTCCAACACTCAGTACCTGCTGCCCCACCTCACAGCCCCACTATTCACAGAACAACACCACCAGGTAAATGGAGGCACATGTTAACAGAGTCCCACCCCATCTTGCTTAGAGCAGCCAGGAGGAATCAGAGGGTAGAAAGAGAGAATCTTTGTGTCTCCCACCTGACAGACAGAGGCAGGGTCGTCACATTTATTACATACCCACTAGCCAGAGCTTGATACAGGAGATGGGGCTGTCTCTGGACCCTGCTGGTGGCTCCCTGGTAGGAATCCCAACACTCTCCAAATAAAATATATGGAAGAAAGGGGAAGTCAATAGTAAAGACTATAAGTTAGAAGGTCAGGATTGTAGAAAATTGGTAAGGGAAGCTATCAGAAATCAATGATCAATCAATGAAAAATAAGAAGGAAGTTTTTAAAAGTATATTAAGTACAAAATTAATCCTAACAATGGTAGTGGTAAATTACTAGATAGAAATGGCAGAATTATCAAAAATAATGCAGAAGAGGTAAAAGTATTCAATAAATATTTCTCTCCTGGATTTGGAGAAAATCAAGTGATGTAACTCATATCATAAGATGTTGACGACGACACTTTCCATTCCAACAACAACTCATGAGTATGTTAAACAGCAGGTATTAGAGTTAGATGTGTTTAAATCAGCAGGTCCAGATAACAAGAGTTTTGAGAGACCCGGTGGAGAAGCGTGGTGGACTGTTAGTGTTGATTTTCATTAGGACTTGGAACACTGAGGAAATTCCATGAGACTGGAGTAAAGCTAATGCTGTGCCAATATTTAAAAAGTGTAAAAGAGATGACCCAGCTAATTACAAGAGTGTTAGTCTAAAATCGATACTGGGCAAGAGAATGGAGCAGCCGATAGTGGAGTTCATTAATAACGAATTAAAGGAGGGTAATATAATTACCATTAACAAAGGTTTAGACACAATAGATTGTCAAACCAACTGGATATCCTTACTGGATGAGATCAAAAGTTTGGTTGCAACTAATAGTATTGATGTAATATACCTAGACTTCTGTAAGGCATATGACTTGGTCCAGCACAATATTTTGACTAGAAAACTAGAAAGATACAAAATACACAGGGCATATATTAAACAGATTAAAAACTGGGATCGTAAATGGGGAACTATGGTCGAGTGGATTTCTTTCTAGGGCTTCCCACAAGGACTGGTTCTTGGCTCTGTCTATTTAACATTCTTATCAATGACCTGGAAGAGAACATAAAATCATCAGTGATAAAGTTTGCAGTTGCCACAAAGATTGGGGGTGGTGGTAACTAATGAAGTGTCAGTAGATTCCGGCTCCAGCACTGGGAGTCTGGGAAGTTGTCCCAGCCCTGGCTGGGGGGTTATTTCCTGTTCCACAAAGAGGGGAAGTTTCATTCCCAACTCCTGTGCCTTGAAATTAGGCCCTATCTGACACTACACCCCACATTCAGCATAGTGGTAGGAGTATAAAATGATTAGGCCATAATTATTAGGCATTTTGTGCAAGATGCGTCATGTGCAGTGTCATTGGAAAAGTTGTGATTGGCCGAATATGAGTATCCTATTTGTGTGCATGGATCATGTTTGTTATCTGAAGTTATGGATATTGACTCTGTATCTGAAGAAGAAAACATGTCAAACCAATCTGAGAGCTTTCTTTGATAGAATAACAAGCCTTGTGGATAAGGGAGAAGTGGTGGATGTGGTATACCTAGACTTTAGTAAAGCATTTGATACAGTCTCGCATGATATTCTTATCAATAAACTAGGCAAATACAACTTAGGTGGGGCTACTATAAGGTGGGTGCATAACTGGCTGATAACCGTACTCAGAGAGTAGTTATTAATGGTTCCCAATCCTGCTGGAAAGGTGTAACAAATGGTGTTACGCAGGGGTCTGTTTTGGGACCGGCTCTGTTCAATATCTTCATCAACCATTTAGATATTGGCATAGAAAGTACGCTTATTAAGTCTGCAGATACCACCAAACTGGGAGGGACTGCAACTGGTTTGGAGGACAGGGTCATAATTCAAAATGATCTGGACAAATTGGAGACATGGTCTGAGGTAAACAGGATGAAGTTTAATAAAGACAAATGCAAAGTGCTCCACTTAGGAAGGAACAATCAGTTTCACACATGCAGAATGGGAAGAGACTGTCTAGGAAGGAGTACGGCAGAAAGGGATCTAGGGGTTATAGTGGACCACAAGCTAAGTATGAGTCAACAGTGTGATGCTGTTGCAAAAAAAGCAAACATGATTCTGGGATGCAACAACAGGTGTGTTGTGAGCAAGACATGAGAAGTCATTCTTCCGCTCTACTCTGCGCTGGTTAGGCCTCAACTGGAGTATTGTGTCCAGTTCTGGGAACCACATTTCAAGAAAGATGTGGAGAAATTGGAGAGGGTCCAGAGAAGAGCAACAAGAATGATTAAAGGTCTAGAGAACATGACCTATGAACGAAGGCTGAAAGAATTGGGTTTGTTTAGTTTGGAAAGAGAAGACTGAGAGGGGACATGATGGAATTTTTCAGGTAGCTAAAAGGGTGTCATGAGGAGGAGGGAGAAAACATGTTCATCTTCGCCTCTAAGGATAGAAGCAGAAGCAATGAATGGGCTTAAACTGCAGCAAAGGGAGGTTTAGGTTGGACATTAGGAAAAAGTTCCTAACTGTCAGGGTGGTTAAGCACTGGAATAAATTGCCTAGGGAGGTTGTGGAATCTCCATCTCTGGAGATATTTAAGAGTAGGTTACATAAATGTCTATCAGGGATGGTCTAGACAGTATTTGGTCCTGCCACGAGGGCAGGGGACTGGACTCGATGACCTCTCGAGGTCCCTGCCAGTCCTAGAATCTATCGATCTAGGAATAAGAACGGCCGTACTGGGTCAGACCAAAGGTCCATCCAACCCAGTATTCTGTCTACTGACAGTGACCAATGCCAGGTGCCCCAGAAGGAGTGAACCTAACAGGTAATGATCAAGTGATCTCTCTCCTGCCATCCATCGCCACCCTCTGACAAACAGAGGCTAGGGACACCCTTACCCATCCTGGCTAATAGCCATTAATGGACTTAACCTCCATGAATTTATCCAGTTCTCTTTTAAATGCTGTTATAGTCCTAGCCTTCAGGATCTCCTCAGGCAAGGAGTTCCACAGGTTGACTGTGTGCTGCGTGAAGAAGAACTTCCTTTTATTTGTTTTAAACCTGCCGCCATTAATTTCATTTGCTGGCCCTAGTTCTTATATTACATGAACAAGTAAATAACTTTTCCTTATTCACTTTCTCCACCTGAGGAAGCACCTGAGGAACAAAGACTGAACTGGGAAGTGTTGGTCCCAGGGTAAAGGGATTTCAAGCTTGCATATGGAAACTTGGTGGACTGCTTCTATCATCAGTAAGGGGAGAAATTGCTAGTTCAAATTCTATCCATCTAGTATGTTAGCAAATAACCAAAAACTCACACGAGGCCTAAGTAATCTGCTTTGATCGCTTTGCTATCACTTACCGCTGGGAAATTGGCTGTTGTCTTCTCTGTCCTTGAGTGGCTTAAGTAAAGCACTCAGGTAGCTTAGCTGGCTGCATGGCACCACCTGCTGTTGTGTTGGGTGATAACAGGGCCTGGAGAGGCTGGCTGAATCTCCGGCCAACCACTGTGAGAAGGGCCAGCCCAGCTTCAGGGTTAGAGGGCACAGCGGTTCCCAGAAGCCCCCCACAGTGCACCCCGGGGGTGACAATCCATCACACCCTACATTACACAAGTCTCAGAAGCTTTGTCACATCCTGTCCCCTCCCTTCCTCCACCCTAGATAGTTCCTGCCTCCCACCACCTTGAGCAATTCCCACCCTCCTATGCATTTACTGCTCCTCTCCCTCCAAGCAGAACCCACCACCAGCTCCCTGAGAATCCCTTACCTGAGCCAGCTCCACTGCAGCCATTTCCTTCCCCCTGGGAGGAGGGGATGATCTGGAGCGAAATGTGGACGTTATTCTGTAACCTGCCAGGGCGAGAAGGGCAAGGTGAGAGAATTCAGGTGGGGTTTTTGTCCATTCCACAAGCCGATTCCCCCCCAGGATTTTCCCCTGCTAATGGACATTCTAGGTTCTGCCACACTGTGGAGCACAGAGTGACCGTATTCCAGTACAGGCCTAGCCCCCTCCCACCAGGGTGTAACCCTCTGACACATGGTGAAACCCTCCCAGCAGCAGAGTCTCTGTGTTACACTTATGTTTGTGGACGATACCAAGCTGGGAGGGGTTGCAAGTGCTTTGGAGTATAGGATTAAAATTCAAAATGATCTGGACAAACTGGAGAAATGGTCTGAAGTAAATAAGATGAAATTCAGTAAGGACAAATCCCAAGTACTTCACTTAAGAAGGAACAAGCAGTTGCACACATACAAAATGGGAAATGACTCCCTAGGAAGGAGAACTGCGGAAAGGGAACTAGGGGTCACAGTGCATCATAAGCTAAATATGAGTCAACAGTGTTACACTGTTGCAAAAAAAGCAAGACACGAGAAGTAATTCTTCCGCTCCACTGCGCGCTGATTAGGCCTCAACTGGAATAGTGTGTCCAGTTCTGGGGGCCACATTTCAGGAAAGATGTGGACAAATTGGAGAAAGTCCAGAGAAGAGCAACAAAAATGACTAAAAGTCTAGAGAACATGACCTATGAGGGAAGATTGAAAACATTTTGTTTGTTTAGTCTGGAGAAAAGAAGACTGAGAGGGGACATGATCACAGTTTGCAAGTACACAAAAGGTTCTTACTAGACGACCTCTCGAGGTCCCTTCCAGTTCTATGAGTCTATCAATCAGAGGCCAGAGAAGAGCAGAATCAAAGGAGTCACTCTGGGGATTCTCCCTGTCACTGTCCCCAAGGCAGCTCTCTCAGGTTTACAAAGCCGTTTGATGCTCCAGCCTTTATCCAGTCTCTCCTGGCAGTGCCCCTTTCATGGGCTGGGCCTAGTTTTAGCCTTTGGGAAGCGTGACCCCGGGGACTCTGAGACAGGGCCTTCTTGCCTCAGCACATCTTGTTCCTTTCTGTGGCTCCCCAGTGAGTCCCAATGAGTAGATACTCCTCATACAGACTGTGAACATAAGAGCTGCGTCAGAGCAATGGTCCGTCTAGCTCAGTGGCCAATGCCAGGTGCTTCAGAGGGAATGAACAGAACAGGTAACCATCAAGTGATCCATCCCCTGTCGCCCATTCCCAGCTTCTGGCAAACAGAGGCTAGAGACACCATCCCTGCCCAGCCTGCCTGTGACACTGGCAGATGAGGTGTTAGGTCTTGCAAAAGCTCCCAAGTCTTAACTGAACATGGACAAACGCATGGCTGGAATCAGTCTGACTCACCTGTGTTAGTATTGTTAAAAGAGGTATTAGAATTATAACAATAGGTTTAGACTTTACTAAATGCATGTGATTTGCTGCCAGGGTTAATATCTGACTAGCTGCATTGTGAGCCTCTGTAAATCACCAGACAGGAGAGAGACTTTACCTAGGTGAAGTGCTGACTGGCAACCGAATGCATTACACCCTGCCTGGCAGGAAAGGTCCATCCACACCAGATAGACTATTATGGGATATTAAAGACGACACAAGACTGTTGTTGTGCTCTTCACTTCCCTCTGGCTGAGTTTGCAGCTCAGAGCACATGGCAGGAAGGGGGTAAAAAAACCCCATACAGAAGGAACTGATGATCTGTATGCTGCTTGGACTCTGGGGGGCAAAGTTTCTAGGCATAAGCAAGAGCTTATGAAGCTTCTTATTCTTTAGGACTAACCCAGGCTATGCAGAACTTGCTTATTATAGAAGCTTCTGTTACCTTTTGAAATTTAAGACTGTAACTCATCTGCATCTGCTTTAACCTGCCTTAACTTTGTAAACAACTCTGGTTTTAAATAAAATTTAATACAGGTTATTACAGGACTGGCTACAAGTGTTGTCTTTGTTGGACGATCTAAGATTCAATTGACCTAAGGAAGTGACTGGTCCTTTGGGACTGGCAGTAACCTGAACATTGCTGTGACTCGTGGGGTAAGGCAGTGGTTCTCAACCAGGGGTCTGGGGCCCCCTGGGGGGCCGTGAGCAGCTTTCAGGGGGGCTGCCAAGCAAGGCCGGCATTAGACTCGCTGAGGCCCAGGGCAGAAAGGTGAAGTCCCAGCGCATGGGGCTGAAATCCAGGGCCCTGAGCCCCACCACTCAGAGCTGAAGCCAACGCCTAAGCAATGTAGCTTTGTGGGGGCCCCTGTGCCCTGCTTGCTGCCCCCTAACGCCAGCCCTGGATTTTATATGCAGAAAACCAGTTATTGTGGGCCACATGGGCAGTGGAGTTTTTATAGCATGTTGGGGGGAGGGCTCAGAAAGAAAAAGGTTGAGAACCCCTGGAGTAAGGGACCATCTGTCACACAGGTTGGCTCACCTGCGTGGTGAGATATATGGGATCACCCAAGGGGACTGGCTGTGATTCCATGTTAATGCTGTTACAGAGCCTGAAGCGTTTACACTGGATACTTGGTTGGTGAAATCTCCATACAGACCTCACACCCAATTTGGGTTTGTTCCCTGCTTCTCACCAGTCTGCCTGAGGCCGGTGCTCATGCTCTCCAGTCACTGGGGACAGCGTTACAGAGACTAACGGGCACAACGCCACCAGCAGCAATTGGCAGCACTGCAGAGCAGGCTTCACAGGGACACAGTGTGGGCCAAAGGGTCTGTGGTCTCCACCAAACCCCAGTTCTCCTCCAGGGCATGTTAGCATCCCGGCAACCTTCAAGGGGGGGTCCAGGCTGCCACCCCTCCAGTGATGATGGATCTGCAGCACAGCATCACCCGCACCCCATGACCCACCTTGTCTCCTGAGACAGAGGTGAGTGATGGAGGGGGCAGAATGGATCCAGGGGGCAGGGAAAGGGATAACAAAACACACCTCCTGGGGTCACCCCTCAGGAAGTGACGGTGACAGGCAGTGAAGGGGGAGGGGAGGGAGTGGGAGCAGCACCCTCAAGGGCAATGCTGCCAGTGGGTCTCCCCACCACCTCAGGCATGGGGCTGATAGGGGGCCATTCCCTGGGCCTGGGCGCCTGTGAAGGGCTATATAAACCCCACGCTGGCATAGAAGGGGTTAAACTGCTGCTTTAGTCTGAACTGGCCTGTCAGGACTGGAGCAGGAGCTAACAGGAGAGACCTACTCTACTCTGGGGGGGGGGGGGCCACCCTGGGAAGGGAACATCTGTGGAGCATTTCCAGCCCCAAGGAGAGGGCTGGCAGCATTCGGGGCTCTGGCCTTCACTGAGGGCGGGTGGGGATCCCGGAGCTCAAAGGGGGAGCAGGTTAAAACTTGTGCTGGGGACCCACTAAACTCTGAAGGGGACTGAGACGCTCCCAGGGCTCTCAGCAGTAAGAGGGGCCCATAGCCTGATGGGAGCTGTCCACAGGGCTTTCCCCGTTTCTCTTTCATTCTTTATTTACCCTTGTTTGCCGACAGTCGGCTCTTTTGGTGTTTCACCTGGTGCCCCAAGAAGGACGTGCCCCCGGAGCACCCTGGGGCAGGGGCCAATGGGACTCTCAGAGCTGCACTCCAGAAGGCCTGAGGCCCAGCGGTTGGGCACCAGTTTGAGGGGCTAGATGGCCTCTCCCTGGGGGCTGCCAGCAGCCTGGAACATGGAGTAGATACGGGGTGGCCAGGAGAGCAGGAAGCGGGGCAGCGTCCCAGACAGCACAGCGAGAAGGCAAACGGAGAGGGGACATGGGGCACTGCAGTGAACTCAGCACCCATCCTGAAGGCCATTGGCATAAAGTCGTCCTCTCCCTGGCCTAGGGGGGTCAGACAGTGACACAGAGATCCCTTGGCAAAGGGTCACTTGGTCTTTGCCAGCAGCTCTCACCTGAGACCTGACAAACCCACCACACCAAACACATCGCTTGGAGGATGGTCCTGCGAGGTGTCTACAGAAAGCTCATCACTGGTCAAGACTCAGTGACTGAGAGATCAGTGTATGGGTCATATGTACGGAACAAAGCGCTGACACTGAACATCTACTTTATAAACTCAACTGTCCAGCCCTGCTCCCTCTCAAACTATCAGTCGAAAACCATCAGGACACCACCAAACAACTGAAACTGGAGTGTGGGGGAGCTGAAGGTGGGGGAGTGTGATGGGGAGTGTGGGGGAAACTGGAGTGTGGGGGAGCTGAAGGTAACAAATTTAATCTTCCCAAATCCAAACTAGGAATAGTTTCAAGGCACGTTACACGTGTACGGGGTGCAGGGGCAGGCCAGAGTGTATAGGGGAGGAGGCGCAGAGCTAGGGCACTGCTGGACCAGGAGCAGAAGGCCCAGCTGGGGCACAGACCATGTCAGAGATTTCTCTCGCTGGCTCTGTTACCACTGCCCACGGCAAACACTTGAAAGAAGGGGAGGCGGAGCTGCAAATGGTGTCAGGAGGAGGAGAGAGACACTTGAAAGCATGACCATTATTCCCATTCCACCGTAACAAAAAGTACAGGAGAGGGGAGCAAAACTTCAGAATCACGCAGCACCTAGGTGGAGAGAGCACTGGACCCAGACTATTCCTGGCTCTGCCACGGGCCTGCTGGGTGACCTTGGGTAAGTCATTGCACTTCCCTGTGCCTCTGATTGCAAACTTGTGTGAGACCCAGAACTGCCTATAGCACTGCTAACTCCTCCTGCCAACATCGCTCTGTGCAAAAAGCTATGAAATTCACCTATTAAAACTTTATGAAAGCAGGATTTAAGGTTGCCCAAAGCTGACTGGTGCCCCTCCAGAACAGAGATCAGCAAAACTCAAACTTGTAATAATCAGGAAATGCAGAGAAAGTACCCACCAATGTAATCCTAATTCTGCAATTCACAAAGGCAGCAAAGCTCTGGGAAAGGCAACTTTCAGAAGCAAACAGAAGAGGATAGCGCTTACCTCTGCTAAGGCAGAATGTGGTTTTAGGTGAGCTGCGCTGTACAGGAGCTACCGACACCTGTTCTACACTCAGATACTGGGCCTGCTCCCCAGAAGCAGCCGCACACTTGGTCAACTGAACACCCCTTCACCCCTTTTTACAACTCTTTCATCCTTACTCACAGAAGTTCCACTTAACAGTCTCCATTCACTCACCCATCGTGAAGCACACAGACTGCTCTCACATCCCATCTCACTGCTGACCATTCCCATGGCAAACAGTCCCGTTTCCTCCTGACAACGTGCACCGCTCAGTGCAGAAACGAGACAGACTGGAAGCTCAAGGTACACATGCACCTCTCTCCTTTCATCGCACAATGGGGGACTCAGACCCAGATCTTCTCATATCACAATCACACCTCCACCAAATTGCTTTAACTAACACCTCGACCAATCAGTGCGGTCCTTGCCCCAAAGAGATCACAATCCAAGCAGACAATGGGGAGGAGGAAAGCACAGAGGGGCTGTGACTTCCCCCAGGTCACCAAGCAGGTCAGGGACAGAGCCAGGAACAGACCCCGGTAACTCCAGAGCCACATCACCCGCAGCTTGAAAAGGTCCCCAGACCCCATTGTATTAGGCTGCAGGAAGAGGTGGTTTGTCCATGGATGCACAGGCTGTCTCGGCAGGGCAGCTCAGCTGCGGTCCCTGCACACAGCTGGGGGTGGGTGTCCTGGGTCAGGAGAAGTCAGTGTCCCCATCCCCCCCACAAGCCTTCAAACTGGGACATGGTGCACCAGTGCCAATCAGAGCGCACTAGTGTAAATTCTGTCTGTACTAAGGGTTTACACCAGCGCCTAAAACACCAGGGTGGCAGAGACCTTCAGTGCCAAAACAGCCCTAGAACTGGGCTCTATTTCTAGCTCGGTCATGGACAGCCTGGGTGACCTTGGACACGTCAATGTTTCTCCTCCCCACTTCAGTCTCTTTACCCAGCTGCCCACTCACTGGGGTCTCCTCTCTCTCCAGAGCTGCTCACCACTACAGTCTGTGTGGGTGTCCCCAGAGCTAAGGCAGGTCAGCTCGGGAATAGTCTTACAAGGGGGGCTGGGGAGTCTCTGTCCCTGGAAGTTTTTAGGAACAGGCAGGACAGAGATAATCTACAGAGACCGGATCCTGCCTCAGCAGGGGGAGCGGGACAGGGACATGGCAGCTGAAGGCACTAGGCTGCCCTACAATAGATACGTATGAAAACAAATCACACAGAATAAAACCCACCACAACATAACGTCAGGCAATTCAGGGAAAACCAACCCCCCCCCCTCCGCAGGTGCCGATCAGGGATAAGATCTCAGCGGTTCCCACCAGGGTCTGACGGGGAAGCGGTGCCGCCCCGCGGGACCCGGGCACAGGATCGATCCGGGCGGTGGCTCGCGCGGTCCCGTTACCGAGGCGGGGCCCCGCGCGCGGCCCGGTCCGGCGGCAGCAGAGAAGGCGGGAGAACGGGGCGGGGTTGGGATGTTTTATATCCGGGTCTGAGCGTTGGGAAAACGGGTCACAGACTCCGCCCCCGGCAGCGGGGAGACAAACCCCCAGCGCGGGGGGGGGGGCAGGGCGGGCCCCCGGGGGGGATTTTACGGGACGCTCCAGCGCACGCGGGCAGTGACGGTTCCCCCCCCTCACACGGGCCGCAGGGAGCCCGGGGGGGAGGGGGCGGCAGTGGGGGAGGGGCAGGGGCGAGACACGGACACACACTCACCTTCCCTTCCCCCCCCCCACCACTACGGGGGCCGCACCGGGACCCCCTGCCCCGCCCCAGCTCCCGGCCCGGCCCAGGGCGGGGGGGGTCTCGGGCCCAGGTGTCTGTTCCCCGCGCCCCGCTCGGCTCTTACCGGTTCTGCCGCGCGCCCGGAGCCTCCCCCCGCAGCGGCCGGAAGTGACGCACCCCACGGGGGGCGGGGGGGAGGAGTCACGTGACGGGTCCGGTGTAACGCCAGAAACAGCCCCCGCTCCGGATTCGCTACTTGGGCTGCACTGAGCATGCGCAGCCGAACGGAGCATGCGCAGTAACCGCCGCTGTGGCCGCTGCCCGCTCTCTGCCCTCACCGCTCCCGGCGCTTCGCTGCCCGCTCCGCGCGGGGGTGAAAAGCCCCGGGGGGCAAATCGCAGCGGGGGGGCGGGGCTGCCAGGGGCTGAGCGGGGCAGAAATTCACTGGCCGGGGGGGGGGGTGGAGCTGCTGCAGGGGGCGGCGGGGGAGGGGCCGGGGGGCACTGGGGGGGGGAGCCGCTGCCAGACCCGGTGCGGGACAAAGCCCCGTTTGGGGGGGGGGAACAGGGGCCCCTCGGGCCGAGCCCCCCGCTGCGCGCGCAGATCCGGGGGGGCCGGGCGGGGGGGCACCGGCTGTCTCGGTTCTGCCGCGTGTCAGCCCGGGGCGGGTTCCCGGGGCTCCAGGCACCGCCCCGCCTGTCCGAGCCCCGACCCCGCAGCGCCGCTCGGTCTGTGCCAGCGCTGCGGGGCGGCCCCTGCTCCGGCCGGGAGCCCGAGTGCGGGACACACCGGCCAGACCCCCGCCCCCGGCTCTGCCCCCGCCCTGGGACGGTGGGAAAGTGTCTGTGTCCGTGTGAAACCCCCGCAGCCCCGTCCCCGGGGACAGCGCCGAGCTGCCAACTCCCCAGCCCGCGTGTCCGCCCCCTGCACCCCCATCCCTGCCCCCTCACTCAACCTCCCCATAGCCTGCAACCCTCCTGCCCCCAACTCCCCAGCCCGCGTGTCCGCACCCCCTGCACCCCCATCCCTGCCCAGCTCAGAGCCTGCCCCCTCACTCAACCTCCCCATAGCCTGCAACCCCGCCCCCAACCCCAGCCCGCGTGTCCGCCCCCCCTCCCCTGCCCCAGCTCAGAGCCTGCCCCTCACTCACCCTCCCCATAGCCTGCAACCCTCCCGCCCCAACTCCCCCAAGCCCGCGTGTCCACCCCCCCTGCACCCCATCCCCTGCCCCAGCTCAGAGCCTGCCCCCCTCCCTCAACCTCCCCATAGCCTGCAACCCTCCCACCCCCAACTCCCTCCCAGAGCCCGCGTGTCCGCACCCCCCTGCACCCCCATCCCCTGCCCCAGGTCAGAGCCTGCACCCTCACTCA